>NW_028288565.1:0-313668 GCF_059628265.1 Tinamus guttatus | reverse complement strand
GATATTTGAACAGATATGTGTTGCCGTTAGAACGGCAACACATAGCACCACTCTGTGACGATTAGATGACTTGACTATAGTCATGGGGCAGAGTGTGACCAGTGTGCTCCTTCCCCAGCTCAACCTGACTGTTCTCATGTAGCCCTATTCAGGTGTTAACCACCAGTGACATATCTGATCCTGGTGGGTAGCTCCCTGATTTCTTCCCCCACTCAGGTATTAACCAATATTAAGGGTCCTGATGGCTGCATTTTCGGGGGGAGATAAAGTTGATTGTGCATACACCAGCCAGAATTGCTCTGAGATGAAAGAATGACTCTAAGTCAATCATCATCTCCCATAAATATGGGGATAGCCCCAAAACCCCTTGAGCCTTCCTTGCATCGCAGCTGGCTGCATGCCAGGGTCTCCCCTTGAGCACAGACACCTCCCAAGGATGCTCCTCAGCATTAAGAGATCCTTTCCAGATCCTAACAGATTCATGGTAAGTGACTATAGTGTGCTCTCTTTTTGAACTTGTAAACTTTACTGACATAACAGTGCACAATTTTCCGTAGTCCTAAACTGTTGATCTGGTCAGGGACTAGGACTGCATCCAGCTGCACCCAGACTCCTCTCACAAAGAGTTTGCAAAGCAAGGGGGTCCAATCTGAACCCCATGGCTTAATGCAAGGGTTTCCTTGGTAATTCTCTGTATATTCTGTACCCCACACAGTAAATAATAAGTGACCTTGCCTTTAGAATCTCGTGAAACCATCGCCCACATGAACAAAACCTATTACTATTTCTTTCAATGCACGAATGAAGTGCACTGTGTCACTCACCCCCACCACCACTCATTCCATGACAACCAATAACAAATACATCAGCAGCAAGAGGAAGACGAGGGAAAATGTGGGCCTGCTGCTGAACGGGGTGGGTGTCTTGCTGATGGAGATTAAAGAGATGCCAGAGTTACTAAATGCCTTCTTTGCTTCAGCCTTCACTGCTGAGGTCAGTCCCCATGGACTAGAGAGCTCAGAACAAGAGAGAAAATCTGGAGGGAGGAACACCCTCCCCTGGTTGAAGAGCATTGCTGTAGAGATTATTTAGGCAAACTGGACACCCACAGATCTATGGGCCCCGACGGGATGCACCCACGGATGCTGAGAGAATTGGCAGGCGTTATTGCTCAGCCCCTCTCTATCATCTTCAAGAGGTCATGGAGAACAGGAGCGGTGCCAGAGGCCTGGAGGAAAGCCAGCGTCATTGAGGTGGATTGGGAACTGGCTGGATGGCAGAACTCGCAGCGTTGTGATAAATGGGGCCGAGTCTAGTTGGAGGCCTGTGGCCAGTGGTATCTCCCAGGGGCCAGTACTCCTCTAGCCCGGTGCTATTCAGCTTATCCATCAATGACTTGGAAGATGGGACAGAGTGCTCAAGTTTGCCTGTGATCCAAAACAGGGGGGAGTGGACGACACAGCAGAGGGCTGCGCTGCCTTCAGAGGGACCTGGACAGGTGGGTGAGTTGGGCACACAGGAACCTCCTGAGGGTCAACAAAGGCAAGTGCCACGTCATGCACCTGTGACAGGAGATGATCTTTAGAGGTCCCTTCCAACGTCAAAAATCCTGGGATTCTAGGATTTTCCGAGTCCCACATGGGACACTTAGAATCTACTGTTTCTCCTTACCCTTTGTAAGGTAGTGCTTCCTTTTGGAAGCACTTCTGTGGCAGCCTCCCGTTCCCAAGCAGGAGACTTGTTGATGCAGGTTTGAAAGCGGCGTTTGGAAGTGCCTGCTGGTGGCCTGGGGGCTTTATTTCACCCTGTGCTCTGGAGTGATGGGCCTGCCTGTGGATGGGCCACCTCTGACTGCTGTGTAATGGCACATGAGACAACAGCCGGTCACTGCTGGGCCTTCCAGCCCCACCGTGGGTTGTGGGAGCTGCTGGGCGCTGAGAGGGAAAGGGGCTGGAGGAAACTACTGGCAGCGAATGTCCTTGGTGGGTGCTTTGGGGGAAGCTGGGGCAGGCTGGGTGGGTTTGTTCCCATTTCTGGTGACGATGGAGCCTCCTGGTGCCGCAGATGGGCTGAGCAGCTCTGCCCGCGCGCTGCTGGCACCAACAAACCGTGCGGCAGGGTGTTCTCCCTGGCGCCTGCAGCTGTGCCAGGCCAGCAGTGCAGCAGAGCAGGGCTGCAGGGCAGCAGATCTGCTCATCCGCTGCCACGGGCTGCTGCCGACGGAGAGCGGAGCTGGCTTTGCTTTGGGATCCTTCACTGCCTTGGGATCCCAGGTTCTTCCCAGTGCTCCCAGTGACCCTGGTGCCCCAAAGCACCTGGCAGTGGCCGCCTAAGCTCAGTGCCTGCAAACCCCCTCCCTCCAGTCCCTGCTCTCCGCTGTCCCCAGGCAGCTCCACGCAGGGCCCACATCCCCAGGGAGGGAGGGCCAGGGCCGTTGCCGCACCGCACACAGCCCCACATGGACAGACAGTGCCTCTCCACAGGGACACAGCTTTATTTCCCTCCTGCTCTGCGCTGCTGGCCTCCCCCGGTGCAGAGCTCTGCAGCTACCGCCCGTCGAGCACGGGGCTCCTCGACGTGCTCCGGCCTAAGGTGAGCTGCAAAGACACCGACGTTGAGGGGAGCAGCATGGGCACAAGGCCCCTGATACCCCACGGTGTCCGGCTGGGGTGTCTTCCCTGACGCAGCCCTGGGGCCACACAGGCCCCCATCCCCGAGCCCCCTGGATTTTGGCACCCACGGAACCTCTGGTCGCCTCGCTAGCCAGGCCCCGTGGCTGGCGCTGTGTCCTGGAGCAGGCCTGGCATGGGGACATGGCCACCAGGGCAGGGGCATGGCCACAGCCCCGACCTGCCCCAGAGCCCGACCTTGAACCCAACCCGGGGCCTCGGCCAGGAGCACCGCCTCAGCCCCCCGCTGCTGCTCACCCAGGACGTGGATGGCTGCCGCCTGCGGTGCCTGGTGGCTTCCCATGCAGCAGCTCCAAGATGTGCTCAGGAGCCGCTCGAACAGCATGGGGCAGTCTTGGGCCTGTGACAAACCACAGTGCAGGCAGTGGGAGCTCATCCCCGTCTCCAACAGCCCCCTTTGCCCCATTGCCTGCCCACCCATGGCCAGGACGGGGTTGACCCCATGACGAGGGAGTCACAGGATGGGCAGCCAGCACAGGGACACAGCCCCAGCACACAGCTCACTCACCAGGTGTCTGCAGACCTCGTCCTGCGTCTCGTGCGCGCTCAGCCCAACGCTGATGTTGAGGCGCCTCCGCAGCCTCTTCGACCCCAGAAATGGGGCACACAGGTGCAGGGTCACCTTGCAGGCCTGCAAAAGAGCCCCGGGCCCTGTCATGGGGATGCTCTGCACCTGCCCGGGCACTGAGGAAGGAACCTTGCTGGGGGGGCAGCATCACCCAGGGCCCATGGAGACTCCTGCAGCCCCACGCGGAAGGGAGTGAGTGCCCCCATGGCTCAGCCAGCTCCACGGGGCTTTCTGTGGGGCGCCTGGAGCTCTTACATTGCACACAGCCGGGGACGGATCATGAAGGTGCAGCACTAGGCTGGGAAAGGCCTCCTCCACCTCCCTGCTGAAAAACGCTCTCCTCCCCGACGCAGAGGAGGCCAGGGTGCCGTAGAGGCCGAAGGCCGAGCAGCGCACTTCCTCTTCCTCCTGTGACGAGAAAGACCGTCGGGCAGGCTGCTAGCACACACTGCTCGGCACCCGCTGCCCACAGGGCAGGCGACCGGCGACGGCTGCCCCCTGTCAACAGCAGCCCGCAGGGGACGGCAACCCGCGTGGGCTCCCGTCTGCCCATGGAGAGACAGCGGCTCCACTTACCGCCCCCAAGAGTGCCCGGCAGCTCCTGGCCACCTCTTCAAAGGTAGAGCCCATGGCTCTCGCCTCCAGCCGTCCCAGCACCTTCGTCAGAGCCACCAGGCTCTCTGCAGCCACCTCGGGTCTGTCCACGTCCACCAGGCCCCCGAGCAGTGCTCTCACCACCATGGCCCAGTGCTTCCGCAGCTGCAGAGTGACACGCACATGAGTTCTTGCCTCTCAGTGCTGCTCCCTGCTGCAGTGCCAGCGGCAGCGCTTTCCAGAGCAAGACCAGGGAAGAGCCCTGATGCCAGGGCATTGCCTCCGTGCAGCCCTGCACCCGCCTCGGCTCCTCGAGCACCTCCACGCTCCTCCCCAGCTCGGCTTGCGCTCAAAGCCCACCAGAGGCTGCCTCACCTTTGTGGGTGCTCCTGTGGCCACGTTCCCCAGGCCCCTCATGGCCATTTGTTGCACACTGCTGACAGGGTCGTGCGATCTCTCTGCCAGGGCCTCTAGGAGGGGTGTCACGATCTTCCTCTCCCCCACCAGCTGGTCCTTCATGAGCTGCAATCAAGACACATGAGCACTAGCATGGAGCACCCCTCACCTGGGTGAGACGCAGGAAGCCCTGCGAGCCCCCTCGCCCCGCGGCTGCCTCACCTCGGCACAGAACGCGGTGGCTGTGAGCCGCAGGTTCGCCGAGCGGGAACGCAGCCAGCGGAAGAGCCGCTGCACCAGGCGCTGCGGGATCTGCTCCGCGCGCAGCAGCACACTGCACACAGAGCACAACAGCCTTGTAGCACGTGCTCACACAGCACGGCCCCGTGGCACCACTCCCAGCTGCATCCACCCTGGTGCAGACGCCGCTCGCACTGGAGCAGAGCTCGGGGCAGGCCCCAGCTCCCGGCAGCCCTTCCTCCAGCACAGCCCCTGCCAGGGGCTCTCACCTTGCCAGGAGACACACGCCGGCCGTGTGAGCCTGGGGCGCTGCCAAGGACGCCCACGCTCCCTGCTCCCGCAGCAGCCGCAGCCACCGGTGCTCCAGGCTCTTGGAAAGCACCAGCTCCAGGGCCTCCACAAACAGGCTGCAGGGAGAAGCCAAAGAAAGCTCCAGGCACAGCACTTTGTGGGAAAGTGCTCTTTAGCACAGCCCCACGAAGGATCCCAGCCGCAACACCCAGCTGAGGTGCAGAAACAGCTCAATGCCCAGTGCGCTGCCCTACAGAGCCCAGTCCCACCTACCACGGAGGCAGCCCAGCACCAGGGTAATAGGCAGGTGGCTCCTGCATAGCCATTTTGCCGCACATGCAGATTCTGCCCCTGCCCCTGCTGCTCCTCACCTGCCCGGTGGGTCACTCCTCCTCAGCTCTCCAAGGGGCAGGTCCATGTCCTCCCCCAGTGTCTCGCTGAGCTGCTCCAGGAGGCTTGGAAGCAGCCAGGGAAGCAGGCGCCGAACCAGGGTGTCACTCCTCAGCGCTGACACCACCTCACAGAGGGCGTGAGTGATCTACAGAGATATTCGACCAAGAACCACCTGGTAAAACAAGGCACTTGCCCACGGACCACGTCCCCCTGACAGCCCGGGGGCTTTTACTCTCTCTAGTTCTCACTGCAGGGAGAGCCTTTCAGTTTGGCAGCTGTAAGCTGTCCCATCTCCCCACACTGCTACCACACCAGCTCAGCACCCCACAAGGTTCCACAGGCCCTCACAAAGGGCAGGAATCACGCTCGCACTCAAGCACCACTTGGAAAGCACGTGCAAAGCGGCACGGCCACCGGGGCTGCTGGCCGTACTATGCGAGGCTCCAGGGCAGCCTGGCTGCTGCCCAGCTCCCCAGCGCAGCGGTTGCTCCTGTGGCTCTTTCCAGCTGCCCCCAGCTTCTCTGTCAAGTGGATGAGGACTGGGCAGCCCACAACGCTTCTTCCCAGGCTCCTCCACATCTCTGCTGTGTTGCTGCAAAGGAACACATGCCAGCACGTGAGCCGGCATCCCCGGCTACCCAAGGTACCCCAGGAGAAGCCATACACCTCCTTGTGCCCATGGGCACTGCCAGTGCCCAGGTCCTGGCAGGGACACGAGCTGCAGCGCTCAGCCTTGCGTGGGGCAAAAGCACTGGCTGCCAAGAGGGCCGCCCACGCAGGCGAGCCCCACGGCTGGCTCTGATGGCAGTGGGAAGGGCGGCTGCACAGACCTGTCCATGGGCAGCGGTGTCTGCAGGAGGCTGCCCAGCACCGGCTCTTGGTGAGAGCGGCACAGCTGGACCATGGCCCGCAGCACCACGCGCCGGGGAGTGCTCTGCTGGGTGCTCCGCAGGCACGTGCAAAGCATGGACACGAGCTCTGGCACCTGAAAGGAGGTAGGAGAGAGAGAAAGGCTCGGTGTGTCCTTTCCCCATTGTGCTTCAGGGCCAACACGCTACCACAGAGAACAGCCAAAGGCAAACCTAAAAAATGCCTCTCTTACCTCCTCCTGGAATATGTTCCCAACACAATCCCCTAGGAAGGTCAGTGTCCACTGACCCGCAGCCCACATGCACATGGGCCTGGAGCACAGCAGGCTCTCCGTGATGCTGCTCATGAAGCCTGTGCCCTGGCCTCGGGGAAAATATTTGCAGACAAGCTGGGGAGAAATCAGAAACACAAGCGAGCGTGTCACAGGAGTTGCTCAGATGCAAAACACGTGTCCTGAGAGCAGCGCTCCCACACACACGAGCACACAAACATGTCATGGCCCCCTTGGGCTTTTCGAGGGCCAGGTACCTTGGCAATGTTGGTGGAAGCTGCCAGCACAGACCCAGAGGTGACAGCGCTGAGCCCCTTGGACAGAGACGTGACCTGGGTCCACGGTGCCACGTCCATCTTTTCATCTGGAACTATCAGAAAGGGGAGTGACGTTGATGGGGAGCTATCAGAAAGGGCAGTGATGTTCATGGGGAGCCAACCTCCAGATCCCTGGGCACTGAGCAAGGACATGGGGGAGGCCAGCAAAGGCTGCACAAAGCCAGGGTCCCCCGAGGCAACACAGTGGCTTTGCAAGCTGGACAAGGTGCTACGGCGCAGGGGGATGGGGCCTGGTGCTGGGCTCCTTCCCGCAGGGAGCAGCAGGGGCAGCTCTGCCTATTCCTCTCACCAACTCTCTGGAGAAGGAGGCAGAGGCAGGTCGCTGCCCGCTGACGGGATGCGGCTGACTCCTCGCATGTCAGAGGCCCCAGCAGTCCCACCAAGGAGCCAAACTCTTGGCAGGCACCACCTCGCTGCGGGAGCAAGACACAGGCACGAAGGTCACCAGCATCGCCACGGCCGCTGGCCCTCTCCCGACTGCAGCGCCCCGAGCACTGGCGGAGCCGGGCGGGAACAAGGGGCCACCCTGCAGCCCTGGGACACCCAGAACCTGCCGCCCGCCCACGCAGGGCTTCTGGCACAGGGTCCCCGCTCACCCTCTGCTCGTGTCTCTCTTTGCAGGTGCTCAGCACTTGGACACACACTTGCAGCGCTCCGTCCCGCTCACACAGGTGGGCCGAGGTGAGCCAGCGCCGCAGGACCTGCCACAACAGCGCCTGTCTCACCATGGCCTGAATTTCGCCCTTCAGCCCTCCCCAGGGGTCCTGCTGCTTTTGTGCCCCTGCTTTCCCTGGGCACTGCAGCCCCGCATGAGGAGCCCTTGCTGTGGCCACCTTCCCACTCCAGGTTCTCGTCACGGGCAGCCTTCATTTGTGCATCAGCCCTTGCTCACAGCTGCACAAGTGGGAGAAGCTCTGCTCATCTAGGGGGCTGAAGGACACTGCAAGTTGCCTGCAAGAACGTTGCTGCAGATGGGAAAAGCGTGGATGCAAGCCTAGGGTGAGGGGGCCTGAAGCTAGGACCATATCACTTCCCACTGATGTGCGCAGATGGCATCAAGTTAGAGAAGAGCTCCCCTCCACAGACCAGGCCCGCAGGCGTGATTCCTGCAGCTCTGCCATGTTCTGGCAGCAACAACGCCTTCCCCGCTGCCCCAGGGCACTCACCTGCACCACGTCCCCCAAGCAGATGGGGACCGGCTCTGCCTTCTGGAGGGCTGCCATGAGCTGTCCCAGGGCTCGCAGGGATGGGGCCTGTCACCAGAAAGCAGGGGAGAGGCCATGTACCCCACAAAGATGCCACAGCTGCCAGTGGGATTCCCATTGCTTGTTTGGGGTGCCTGGTGCTGGCTCCCTGCTCAGGGGTGACCCAGCAGGCCAGCACCTACCACTATGTGTGAAGCGGCCGCCACCGTCTCCCCTCTCATGTGCAGCTGCTCTGGATAATGATGGCACAGGATGGCCTGGCAGCATTGAGCCAGGAGCCTGCACATTTCCCCCCTGCTCAGACATGGTTTCAGCTTGCTGAAAGGAGAAAAGGACAGAGAACACAGAGAGGGTGCTTACTAGCGCACTAGAGTGAGGCAGAGGACAACTGCCTTTGGCCCAATCCACAACCCCAAACCCAGCGCCCGCAGCCTCAGCCAGACCAGCCAGCTGTGCTGGGACACACGCTGGCACCCACAGTGTCAGGAACAGACCCTACCTCAACTGCTCCATGGCCACGAGGGCCCGGGGCTGCACCGGGGACTCCCGCGGCTCCTCCTGAATCACCTCCTGCAAGGCACAGACAGACAGGCACAGGGTGGGCAGTGGGCAGGAGAGCTGGAGGGAGCTCCTGCCAGGCCGAGCCACGGGCTGAGCTGCCCGAGCCCACAGACACCAGCCCTGTCACCGCCTCACAACTCCCACAGAGGCTCTACAGGAAAAGGCAGCAGCTCTGCAGCGCTGGGACGCACTCTGCTCCCCTGCTGCAGCCCCAGCACCAGCCCCCATGCGCCCTGCCAGCTGGGGATGCAGCTCGTGGCCGTCAGGAGCTTGCATACCACCCTGCAAGAGCATCGCACCCCTGCGCAAACCCACCCCATGGCACAGCCCTTGGCTCCTCTGCACCGAGGCCCCGGCTCTGGGCACTCACCACCAGGGTCTGCAGCAGCTCCCGCTTGCGGCAGAGCTCAAACCTGGGGCTGCCGCCTGCAGCCTGCAGGGCAAGGCTGATCTCCGTGATGCTCTGCACCAGGGAGAGCCTCAGCTGTGCGTCCTGATGCCAGGGGAGACAAAGAGGCTTTCAGCCAGGGCCCCAGGGTGGGAAGGGCAGCGGGGCTGGGGCTAATCTGCCTCTAAGAGCAGCGCAGGGAGGACATGGTGCCCTCTGGGGGCCCTGCAGCACCCTGGGTACCTGCCCCCCAACACGGAAACGTCCCCTCCCTCTCCCTTGCTGGCAAGGAGCCTCCCATGGGAGGGGAAGCTGCTGCCCCAGGTGCTGCCTGGGAAGAGCCCGTGCATCGCGGACACGGGCAGCAGGCTGAGCAGCGCTCGCCTGGCTGCAGCGGCAGAGGTGCGTGACGGGAGGAGCAGGAGGGGCTGCAGCTGGCAGCACCCACACGCCTCTGCCCCACGCTGCGAGCTCCCACCTGGCAGCCCTCTCTGTAGAGCCCCAGCACGTTGCCCACGACGTCTCTCTCAACGTGGGCCAGCAGCTGCTCCCTGGGGGCGCGCAGCGACATCCGCCCGTAGGTGACCATGAGTGCGGCGCGAGCAGCGCGTGTCCTCACCGTGTCGCCCTGCCGGGGGTTCCCCAGAGAAGCACCGAGACGTCAGCCCGCTGCCCTGCTCTGCCCCGAGACTCCGTGTGCTCCTAAGGCAGGAGCTGCCCCTGCCCCAACAGCGGCACCTCCCAGCAGGGGCACCCTGGGCCCTTTACCTTCTGGGCTTTCAAAGTTGCCAGGAACTCCTTCACACAGGCCAAGGCAAGCGAGAAGTGGCTCTCGGCAGAGCGCGACACAACTGAGACCATTCCCTGCAAGGCAGCAGAAACAGGGAGTCGCTCCCAGCCCAGCACCCAGCCGTGACCAGCTCCAGTGGTCAGGCAGGACCCTTCCGCAAGGAAAGGGCCACAAACAGGACACCAGCTGTGCTGGAGCAGGGTCACACAGACCCCCTGCGCCCCAGGCACACGCAGGAGACACCCTGCCGCACAGCAGGGCAGTGCGAGGAACCCTCACCTGCGCCTCCCACAGCTCCAGGAAGTTGGCTGCTTGCAGGTGCTTCAGGGTCTGCTCTCGCACGTGGCGCAGACACCCGCAAGCTGCCAGGGCCGTGCCGAGAGCCTTGTACAGGAACCTCTGCAAGAGGAGAGGCCAGGCCCCAGCTGCAGGGACAGCCCTGCCCGGCGGGACAGGGCCAGGCCGCAGCGGTGCCACCGTGCCGAGAGCCGCACAGGCGCCTGCGGCAGCAGCCCCAACTGCACGCGCTGGCCAGCCCGGCACAGCCACCAGCCTGGCGCGGAGGGGAGAGCAAGCGCCTTCCTGGGCCGCGAGAGCAGCAGGGACAGGAGCCCGC
Organism: Tinamus guttatus; assembly: GCF_059628265.1. Taxonomy (NCBI): domain Eukaryota; kingdom Metazoa; phylum Chordata; class Aves; order Tinamiformes; family Tinamidae; genus Tinamus; species Tinamus guttatus. Next base: position 303,457 of record NW_028288565.1, on the reverse strand, counting down.
CGGGCAGAGCAGCGCTGCCAGCCCATGTGCGGATCCCAGCCTCCCAGGGCTCTGCTGGTGCTGCAGCCCTCAGGGCGCCCCAGCAGCGGCAGCGACACCGCGCAGGGAACAAACCTTCTCCCAGGACAGGCGGGGAGAGCTGCCCAGCTGCTGGCTCAGCTCCTGGATCAGGCCCACGATCCAGGCGTCGCTCCCGATGGCTTCCAGCGACGTTTGCAGGAACTAGGGCAGAGGGGGACATGAAGCAAACACCCCCTGCCCTTGCCTGGGCCCTTTTGCACATCTAATGGGCAGAGCTCCCTAACCAGCCCTCTAAAATCTGCCTCTGGCTCTCCCCCAACACGATGCTTGAGCCCGGGGAATTGGCAGGAGCTTGTGCTGCTCAGTGTCCCAAAAGGGAGCCCCCAGGTTCCTCCCAGCACTCTTCCACACCCTGGGCGCCCGATCCAGCTGTGGCCCCCACACGCATGCTGTACCTTCAGCACAAGGCTCTCCCACTCCGCCACGTCCAGGGAGCTGGCGGTTGTTCCTGCAAAGCCCAAGGAGGCAGACCCTGTGCTCTCAGCCCCCTGAGCCCCAGCAGAGCCCCAGGGTCTCCTTTGCAATCCAACAGCCCAAAGGCTCAGCCCAGAGGGCTGACAAGCATCCCTAAACCTGCCACCATTCCCCAGTGCCAAGCTGGGAGCTGACGGCGTTTTGCTGCGTCCTCTGCCGCCAGCCTGTCCCTGGCAGCGACACTTTACCTGCCAGGTGCTGCAGCAGCAGGGGGATCTCTGCAGCCCAGCTCATTCCCACGGCTCTGTGGATCATGCCGGGGAGCACCTGCAGCAGCTGCAGGGCCGCAGTGCCACGGCCACCGCCCGCATGCGGAGCCACCGCCGCTGTCACCTAGCAGAGCGCGAGAGAGACGGGGGCTCGCACCCACCTCGGAAGCCGCGGCTGCGCCGCAGGCAGCCAGGCAGGCAGGCAGGGAGCCCCAGGCGCCTCTCGCACACTCCTGCCTCCTCCCGAGGTGCCTGCACCGGCCTCGGCACCATCTCTCCCACCCTCTGCCCGGCCATGAACGCTCCTTCCCTGCTCCTCGTACTCACCAGCAGGCGAGCCAGCAGCGCCTGGGGAGCCGGCAGAGCCGCTGTGGGCACAAAGGAAGGCAGCGTGAGATTCCCAGCCCCTCTGGGCCCTGCCCGTGCCGCCTCCAAGCTGCAACGCAGGGCTGCAGGGCACCCCGGCCACAGCGCCTGCACAGCGGCACCGCCGGGCTCCCGGCACTATGCACACAGAGACAAGGACAGCCCTGGTATGGCAGGAACCAGCCCCAGGGCCCCAGAGAGCTGCGAGCAGCAGTGCCCAGCGCCTCCGCCAGGAAGGGCCGCATGGAAACAGCCCTCACGCCTGACAGCGGACACTGCTCTGCCCTCTGCAGCCCCGCGCCTCCCGCAAGGGCCTGGTAGGGCTGCAGGGACACGCGCTGTCCCGTGCCACCAGCCCGGCACTGCTGCCCGGCACGTGCTGCTCCCCACCTTGCTCCTCAGGCTCCAGGGCCTCGGGCTCCCCGTGCTCAGTCTCCTGGTGCTTCTTGGCCAGGGCGCGCAGGCAGCGGCACAGTGGCACAAGCAAGCCCGTGTACTGCACTGGCACCACGTAGTGCAGCAGCTTCGGCCACAGGAGCTGCGGGCAAGAACCAGGCCATTTGGCACGAGGGCATTCCTGCCTCTCCGTCCCAGTCCCTGCGTCATTTCCATGTCTCCAGCCCTGGCCTGGGCCCTGGGCCTCGCTCCTTCACGAGCTCAGGAGCTCTGCTCCTGCTCTGCCCTCCTCCTCTCCCTCCTGCCCCTCTCCCTGCCGCGCTTCGCACCCCTTTCCCTCTCCCTCGCTCTGGCTGCCTGCTGAGAGCGGCTGGCACACCTCTGCCCCCGGGGCAGCTCCCTTCCCTGCGGCAAAGGGATGCGGGAGCCACTCGGCCTCGCCAGCCCCTCCCAAGATCTCTATGGGCTACGGGACGCAGCCAAGGCGCGTGCCCAGTGGTGCTCATGCGCTGCAGCACGCACAGGATGAGCGAGTCTGGCCACACAGAGCTCACACCCAGCTCTCCCTGATTGCTTTCATGCCTAAGGTGGACGTCCCGGTGCACGTGGCGAGAACAACTCACTTGGGCTACCGCTCTGTTGGCGACATCCATCGTGCTGACCATGTGCCAGCACAGGCGCCGAATGGCCCGTTCTTCATGTGCTTCCGCAGCACAAAGATTCCCTGTAGCCTGCGGGATAGGGTGGCAAATATTTGTCACTGCCCCTTCCCAGGCCCCACGGTGCCTGGCGATGGGGAGGACCCCCACCATGGCACCGGTACTGGCAGCCCGGCTGCGCTGGGCTCCGCTCCTTCAGGGAGACCCATGGCAGTGCGGCACAGCCACGAGGTGCAGCCGTGGCGCTGTGCTCTGCCTTACCAGCCTGCCCGAGGCACGGCAGAACTCGCCGAAGAGATGCCCCACCACGTCCCACGACGAGCAGCCCAGGCTGCTGGAGTGCAACAGCTCCCCGATGAAGTGCAGGACGGCCATCCTCACCTGCAGGCAGGGCAGGCTGCCGTCACGAGCCGGTCCCAAGCCCCAGGGGAGCTGCCTGCGCTGCGCTGCAGCCCCTCTGCCCAGGCCGGGACAAGGAGGCAACAGCAGCAGCCCTTGCTCTGCTGCTGCCGCCGGCCCCCTGCCCCAGAGCCTGCCTCCGCCTATGGCAAAGGCCTGGCCAGGCTCTGCCTTGGAACAGCCCTGCTCTGCCCTGCAATGGCCCTGTCCAGACCAGCTCACCTGGCACGTGGGGTCGTGGCACACGGACTCCGCGAATTTGACAAACAGGGCCAAGTTCTCCCGCATGGCAGGCACTGCAAGAGACACGGAGAGGCGGTGCTGAAGCCAAGACCCCGTTTCCGCAGGGATTTCACACAGCTCCCTGGCTTCCCACGCACAAGCAGGGCAGAAAAGGGGCGCCAGCCTGTGCCTCAAAGGAAGCAGCACATTCCCGGGGGGATGCTGATCTTTTTGTTGCCTGGCCTACTGACCATCAGAGCGGACCAGAGCTTGCAGCACTCCCACAGCTGCTACACGATCGGCCTTGCTCCCGTTCCTCAGTTTGAAATAAAGGAAGACGATTGTCTCCTCGGGGCAGATTTGGGCTGTGGGGAAGAAAGAAATCCTGCTGGTCAGGAGAGCCCAGCGTCTTCCCATGTGCGCAGCTTTGCGAGAGCTGCGGTGATGCTGCAGTGCGGCCCCGGCTCTCCTCTCCTTACCCTGCAGCACCATGCAGCGGCACAGCTCTGCCCTGTGCTCAGGCCGGGGCGGATCGATCTCGTCACAGAGCTGTGGGAACAAAGTGTCTTTCAGAGCAGGTTGCACTGGCAGAGAGGGGGACAGAAAGGAAACCTCTCGCGGGCATCTCTGGGTGCGGAGCCGCGCGCCAAGCGCAGCGCCCTGGGCACACGCAGGGCTGGGCAGCAGCCGAGGCTGCCCAGGAGCCCCAGGCCAGGGAGGCGCCGCCAGGCCTTACCTGCTCGTGCACAGCAGCACTGATGGCCTGCAGGTGGGCCCGTGGCCCGCGGCTCTGAATGCCAGCCACAGCTGCCAGGAAACGGCCCAGGCTCTGCAAGGGAGAGCGGCAGGGAGAGGGCAGCAGTTACCGCGAGCCCCCAGGAAGGCAGAAACAGGCATCGCTGGGAAAACCACGGCCTGAACGCACTCACAGAGCTCTTCACACACCCGCGTCCTGGGAGGCACCGCAGGGTCCCCTGCGGAGCCACGTGCCCCAGCCACTCAACGCGCCCTCCCAGCCCTTCTGCCCTGCTGCTTTCTGCCAGCAGGAGCCCAGGGAGCCGCAGGGCCCTGTTCCCTCTTCCCATCTCCAAGGGACTCAGCTCCTGCTGGCGCCCTGCAACCCCCCGACGCCTCATTGCTCCCCCGCAGGCCCCGGCCGTGCCGTGCCCCGCACAGTGCCTCACCATGGTCACACCAAGGGGCTCTCGGACCTCTCGGTATTGGTGCAGCAGCCAGAGCAGCTGCTCCCAGACACGCTGGCAGTACTGCTCCGTGTGCAGCAGGACGGCCATCATGGCACCCACTGCCCTGAGCACGGCCTGCTTGGCCTGCCGAGGGAAAGCAAGACGCCGCCACATGCAGGGATGAGGCTCTCTCCAGCACCCGCCTCCCCGCGAGACACCCAGCCTGCACTTCCCGCACAGGGCTCTCCCTTTCCTCTCAGTCCCGGCAAGAAGGCCTCGCTCGCCGGCACAGGGAGCGTTTCCTCCCACCGCCCCCACCTGCCCTGCTAGAAGGCCCCAGCATTCGCCTCTTGCCTGCCCCAAGTGCTTGGCCCAGGGCTGCTGCACGGATGTCCCCTCCTGCCTGTCAGCACCGCTCACGTCGGCGCTCCCTGAAGGCTCCCGGCTCAGGATGCTTTCCAACCAGCCTGCTCCCTCCAAGCCCTCACCCGGCCCCGTGCACAGCCCCGCTGGCCCCTGGGGACGTCCCCGTGGCTGCCCATGGCTGCGAGGGCAGCAAGGCTCACCTCTTCCTCCTTGCACCGCTGCCAGTGTCTGCCCACATAGCAGAAGAGCGGATAAACCGGGGCGCAGAGCTGGGTGGCCTCCAGGCGAGGGAAGACCTGTTTGTCCCACTCATGCAGGTACCCGGCTATCCCGCTGCACCACTGCTCCAGAACTGCAGCACAGGAAGGGAAACAGGATCGCCTCAAAACCTCTGACCAGCACCACACATTGCAGTGGCCCCCAGGCCTCCTTCCACCCACTATGGCCTTGCAAGGGTGGCACGGAGATCTGGCTTCAGAGACACCCTGCGCCATGGCACGAGACGGCCAGGTGGAAACCCTGCCTTGCTTCTCCCTTCTTCCACCCCCGCACACCTTCTCCTCCCCAAGGCTTAGCTCCCCTAGTGCCCGCTGCAGCCCCAGCCTCTTCCTGCCCCCAGCGCTTGCCCCTCAGCGCAAGCTTCGCGGTTTTGGCCCGTCTTTCCTGGGCTCTGCCTTTAAGCCCACAAACAGCAAAGCAGGCTGTGCTTGATGAAAGGGAAGGAAAGGGAACGGGGGAGCCCAGGCTGGGCAGAGCTTGGCCAAAGGCAGCTGAACCGGGAGGCACGCGTGGCAGCAGAGGCCGGGCAGGGAGCCAGGAGCTCCTCCGGCCAGCGGCACCCAGTGCCGTCGGCTCCAGCCGCAGAGCCGCTGGCGGCAGCGCCGCAGCACCGACACTCACCGTCGCAGACGAGACGCAGCGTGCGGCCGCTCCTCGCCGCGCTCAGCACGTGCTGCAGGGCCGACAGCGTGCTCCCCGCAAAGGGCACGCACTGCAGGGCTGCAGAGAGAGCAGCGTGTGGGCAGCCCGGCCACCCAGAGCCGCGGCGGCCAACGGGCTCCATCTCCCGGCACCGCTGCCAGGACAGCGCTGGGCCAGGGGGAGAGCCCGCTGCAGGGAGGCTCCTGCCAGCCCACTTGTGTGCCAACCACCTTCCTCGAGGGGCACGGGGAGTGGGGAAGCCCTAAACTGGGGAGGACAGCGTGGGGCACAGCCTGGTGTGTTGGCTCTTTGCTGGTTTCCCTCTGGTGCAGCCCCAGGTCTTTGGGGCAGGGCTAGGAGTCCGTTCTCCTGCTTGGCACCTGCTGGCACCCAGCTGGGGGGCCCTACCATAGCGGGCAGCCACGTTGCGCAGCGTGATGAGGACGAACTCCTCCGACATCTCCTGCACGGTTTGCAGGTGGCCCTGCAGCGCCGACACCACATCTCGCAGATGGCTGCGGGCCAGCGCCACCAGGACGTCGCTAGCGGCCGTCCTCACAGCAAGCGGCGCATCCTGGAAGAAGCATTTTGCATGTGACAGGAGCGGGACTGACCCTCTGCCAGGGCTCGGCCTCCAGGCAGGACATACAGGCGCTAGCAGGGCTCCCGCTACGCCTTGCGCACACACAGCCCCACAGCTCCTCTTTGCACATCCCCTGACCCCACACCGCAACGTGTCGCGAAGCTCCTGCACGGGACAGCCGGGACAGGGGCCAGCACCTGAGGTCACCCTCAGAGAGAACGAGCTCACCTGCGCCGCTCGCAGGTCCTTCAATGCCACCGCTATGGCTCTGTCCACAACAGAGCTCTGCAGGTGGCTCTCCTCGCCCCATAAGATGCCCTCCAGCTCGCGGTAGGTCTCCTCCGCTCTGCCATCCTGGGGGCACAGGGACACAGCAGCCATGGGACGTGCTGCCCCACACACAGCAGCTCGGCCACGCCGATGCCAGGGAGCAGCTGCTGGCACTGCTCAGCACAGCCGTCGGCAGCGGGCGAGAAGCCCTGCTCTGTGACCTCCTCGTGCGAACCCAAATCCTAATGTGGACGCCCAAGCCCAGAGATGCTGCCACCTCCTGCCATCAAGGAGGGCGCGAGGGATTGTCCACGCAGCATCCACGTTTTGGAACGAGGTGCAGCCCGAGGGGAGAGGCAGCATCGCGGGAGATCAGTCTGTGGCACCCAGGGAAGTCAGGGTGCTGCAGGGAGCCCTCGAACCCCACGGAGCCCATCAAGACACCCCTGCTCACCTCGGCATCTTGCAGGCGGTCCAACAGCGAGGTCACGATGGTGGCAAAGGTAGTAATGGCCACAGGAACAGAGCCGGCCACACTCCCGCCATCCTCACCGCGTGCAGGTCTCGACCGGGCACCTGCACAAGTGAAGCAACCTGGAAGGAAAGCAGCACCAGCTTTGCGTCACTCCAGCAGCCGCAGGGACAGAGCCCAGCTCAGGGCAAGAGCCTGCACAGCTGGAGCACGGGGTAACAGGAGAGGCCGCTGGCGCCAGCCCTGCTCAGGCTGGGGAAGAGGAGGCCGCGGCAGCTCGGGGCCGGCCCCAAGGGCTCAGGCGCGCTCTGCCCAAGCCTGGAACGTGGGCGCTGGCAGGTTCCGTCGCCCCCGTGAGACACTGAGCGCGGGGACGCCCCCACCTCGGAGCGCTCGCAGCACCCCCATCGCGGCACGACTCCCCTCTGAGGATGCACTGCTCCAGCAGCACCTCCTCCCACGGGAATCACAAGCCACTGACGCAGCAGCAGTGCCGGGAGGGACAGGTCACCCGCGGGGGCCACTGTGACCTGTGGGGACCGCTGTGACGCCTCACAGAGGGCTGCTGGCAACGTGGGCATGGGCAGGGACGGAGTGACAGACACTGGGGCCTCCTGTTCCCTAAACGTGGCACTGCCCCAGGCTCCAGCACTCACAGTTGCTCCTTGGCCCCCAGCCCTTCTGAGTGGTGACTGTCCCTTGCCATTGCACAGGGGCAATCGCTCTAGCAGAAAGAACCCAGGAGCTGCTCAGGCCTCTGCTCACACAAGTGCCAGCTCATTCGGCTGCCTGGGAAGCCTCGCTAGCACCCAGAACCTGATGGCATCAGGTCACAAGCTGCCAAGCCAGTGACTGCCAATTGCATGCAAAGCCTGGCAAGCAGAAGGAAAAGCGGGGCTGCACAACACGCAGCATCTCACCTCAGGGACTCAGAGGGGAAAAGACTTGCTGTGGGACCTGCCATAGCAAGAAGGAAGGGGAAAAAGACTGCAGTGTCTTTGACAAGGAGGAATTTGTGTTTGCAGCATTGCTTTTCCCTCGGTTTGCCAGGCTTTGCATGCAATTGCCAGACATGTTCTGCCAATTGACGGGGCAGGAGGCAACGGACAGAACCAGGCATCAATGGAAAGAATGGTCTTATTTCACTGTTAATATTAAGACAATACAGAAATGAAATGGTACATTTAACAAAACATTAACCTTGCTACACACTTGGTTTTAGCAACAGACAAAATAAGCAAGGTAATGACCTAGCCATTACGTACGAGAAAGAGAATAGAGAATGTGAGGCAGTGATGAGGAGGCCGCTGTCCGGGGGTCAGCCAGGTAGATGCCCAGGAAGAGCAAGAAGTGCAAGAGCTGCAGCTCCCGTGTGTCTGCGAATGGCAGGAGGAGGAACTCATTCAGGGAGCTGTTGTTGGACATTTGCTGTCCCCAGCATGGGGGACTGACCAAGGAAGAAAAAGATAGAGACAAGTCAGGATCACACTTTCAAAAGGGAAACAAAAATAAAATATTTCCCATGTTATTTAAAATCGCACATTGCTTCTCTCTTTATTGGTAGAGTCTTTGTGTGGTTCCCTTCACCAAAAGAGTCAGGGTGGTAGGGACCTCCAAGGATCAGCTAGTCCACACACACACCTGCACACCCACGCCATGCAAGCGTAGTCCCCTAGAGCAGGTTGCACACGATTATGCGCACACCCATTTGCACACAGTTAACAAGCTTTTTTCCTTACGCAAATGAACTTCCTGTGTTTCATTTTGTGCCTACTGCCCCGTGTGCTGTGGTTGGACACCAGTGAAGAACAGTCCGTCCCCATCCTCTTGACACCTGCCCTTGGCTAAGGAGGCCCAATTCTCTCAGTCTTTCCTTGTAAGAGAGATGCTCCAGGACTCTCCACTGGTCTCCCTGCAGCAGTGCAGTGTCTCTCTTGTACTGGGGAGGTCTCAGAACTGGGCACGCTGCTCCAGAAGTTGCCTCCCCAGGGCTGTGTAGGGCCACACTGATGAGCTGTCACATCATTGATGGCCCATGCTTACCTTGTTGTCCTGCAGGAATATCAGCCCCTTCTCTGCAGAGTTATCTCCAGCAGCAGGTCAACTCCCAGGCTGCCCTGGTACATGCGCTTCTTCATGCCTCGGGCCAGGACCCAGTACCTTGAGCTTGCACTCAAGGAGGTGCCCGTCCATGGCTGCACAACAATAAATGCCTGCCAGAAGAGGAAGGCTATGTGAGATGCCCACATGGTGCCTCCAGCAGTTCCTGTGTACAGCGCCCCCTTCCAGACAGGAGCCTGGATGTGTTCAAAGGAACCCTTCTGGCTGGCCCTGACATCCCTGGCCACATTTAACTCAAAGGATTAAAAGGAAGGCGCTCTACATAAGTCAGCATAAACCTTGAGTTTTCTTGCCCTGTATGCAAAGTAGATATATATAAAAATACTGTACTGAGCAGTTCAAGGATAAAGAATGATCATGGTCTGTTCTGCTTGGTCTAATGATGTTTCCTCCTGTACTACCAAGATGCAGGGGACTTGTGTTTTACTTACTTTTAAAGAAGGTGATTCATCCTTATCCTGCCACATGAACTGCAGGGCACTGCACACAGCAACCATTGGGAGTAGCAGCCAAGATGAAGGGAGGCAAGAGCAAGAGCTTGGGGCATCCACTGAGGCAGCTCTGCTGAAAAGAAAATGCCCAGGAATCAGCCGTTTGCCACAGGAGCTCAAGGCTGCCTGTCTCGCACCATCTGCCATTCCGAACTGTTTTTGTGCTCCGCATGTGTGATGACTCTCAACACTCTTGCAAAGAGCACTGCTCAAGCAAGAGAGACCACTCCAAGAGTGACAAGCCAGAGAAAGTAGGCTGAAGGAAAAGCTGGAAGGTGTTAGGAAAAATCTTCATGTCATTTTCCTTAACAGGGTTCACCTCCAGCTTTCTGCTTTATCCCAAAGATACAATGTGCTTCTGTATAAGATGATCTTCTCAGTATTCCAGCTCTAGGTGGGGGCCTCCTCAAAGGGAAATTCCCAATGGAAATTCCGCTGTATATATAAAGCCCTGCAGGTTAACTTCTTTCCCATTCTCCACCGATTGGTTGTAGCAATGACTGGCCCATGCCAGGCCATTGCCCACTCCTGACCTTGGTGGGGTGGCCATGGTGCTTCTAGGAGACAGGCCTGACTGCTCTTCTTGCCTTCTCCCCCGCAGAATGGCTGCTGCTCACTGAGGCAGGCAGGGCTTGAGGGCCAGTCTCCACCAGCCCCCAGATGCAACCGCAGGGCTTTGAAAAATCTGCTTGTGGGGCTGCTGTGGGCCAAGCAAGCTCCCGTGCCCATGGCAGACAACGAGCCTGCCATATGTTGGCCAAGGAAGATGGTTGACTGAGAGTCATTCTTTCATTTCAGAGCACTTCTGGCTGGTGTATGCACAATCAGCCTTATCTCTCCCTGAGAATGCAGCCATCAGGACTCTTATTAATGATTAATACCTGAGTGGGGGAAGAAATCAGGGAGCTACCCACCAGGATCAGATATGTCACTGGTGGTTAACACCTGAATAGGGCTATGTGTGGTCAGGTTGAGCTGGGGAAGGAGCACACTGGTTACTCTCTGCCCCGTGATTATAGTCAAGTCATCTTATAGTCACAGAGTGGTGCTACAGTCACCTCTTGGCTCCGTGCCATAAATAGAGTATTGATAATTTTTGCACTTACAGGTCCATGGCAAGTAAACATTTTTAACAAAGTATTGCTATTATGTACAAATTTGTACCTTTTGGGTGGTTGAATTAGGGTTATTTGTTTTGTCATACCCCGCACTTTTATATACAAAATATATGTAATATAGCTTATAGATTATAAGTAATAAACCTAATAGCACTAGAGTTAGTAAAATGAATACAGCATTTGCATCAGTCGTCCTGCACGCTGCTGCAAGAGAAAATAAACTTGTTTCGGGGGGGTGAGGTGGAACAGGTTAACCCATTTAAAATGAAGAAAAATCCATCATGCCCTAATTCTCTGTGTTTTGCACCACTGCTATCAGTAGCTTCCCAGGCAAGTGGGCCACGAGCTTTACTCAGAGTCTTAGACACAGTGCCGATGGATGGTAAATTGACCACCACAGGCTGTCCAGCTGTAATGTTGTTGGACATCCTTTTTTACCTGTAGGTTGAGCATTAAGCTCAGCTTTCACAAAGAATGCTGGGCTTACAGGGCTTTCAGTAGGCCCATAACTATTATTTAATTGAGGGAGTACTTTGGGAAGTTGTCTGTCCCATTGAGCCTTGTGTGGGTTGAGGCTCTTTTTTAACAAAGTTCTAACCCTTTAGCCCTGGGTCTTAGGTCCTAGTCCTTTAGAACTCAGCCATAGCCCCAAGCCCTTTTTCTTTTAGCTCTAGTCCTTTAGTGCTGACTCTTCAGCATTTAACCCTAGCATTAGTTCTTTAATCCTGGCCCTTGAATTCCAGCAATTGAACCACAGCGCTTTAGCCTTAGCCATTTAGTCCTAGCCCTTTGACCCTAGAACTTTAGCTCTTTGATTCTAGCTTTTTAGCTCTAAAGGCTCCCCCTTCAGCACTAAAGCCCTTCAGCCCTAAAGCCCTAAAAATTACTAGATTCTCATTGAATGTATCCATCTTTAAGGGGATTCTGCATGTGAGCAAGCTGCATGGCTGCTCATAGCTGCAGTGGGAAGTGAATGTGTCTTGTCTTGCATGCCATGGCATATGCAAACCTCTCTGGTAAAGGAAGGGCTGAGCTGGGCACTGAACGCAAGTCTCCATCCATGTACTCCATGGGGCCGTTTCCTCCAGGGGCTGCAGGTGAAATCTGGAAATGTCCCATCTTTGCTGGTGCTTCCCTTCCCTCCTTTCAGAAGATAGGAGCAAAGTGCCCACAGTTTCTAGCAGCACTTGGAAAGCCAAAGGAATGCAGTGTTTAGTCTGTGCCGAGAATTCAGGTTAGAGGGGCTGAGACAGCCGCGCTTGCAACCAAATAAAGGTGGAGAGGGAATAGTTGCAGGGAATCAGTGTAGCCTCTCTCATCTTTGCAGAAATCAAGAAATCAGAGACACGGAGGGCTCCAGTTGTGCCTTGGGTTCAGAGCCTTGAAGAGCCTCTGACCTATTTTGACCTATTTTGGCAGAGCCATTTCGGCAAAGCGTAGGAAGGGGAGAAACCTCTGCCACTGACTGTGGCAGCCGTGCTGCATGGCCAAAATCGCTTTGTGTGCCCCTCCTGCTGGCAATAACCTTGACCTGTCTGCAAAACCTTTGTCCAAAGCAGAGCAGAGCAAAGGAAAGCAGATAGAGAGCACGCTGCCCTGTGCTGCCCATGGGAGTGAGAGATTTAGGCGCGGGAGGGCAGAACGGTGCCTCTCTTGGTGCCGTCTCCGTGCTGTGCTGGAGGCAGCTTTCCTGCTCTCAGCAGAGAAGTGGGTGGTGGCAGGGGGATGAGGAAGAGGAGACCCGACCTGCGCAAGCTTGGCTTCCTGCAGTAAAGCTGCGAGGCTGCAGAATGGAGAGGCCTCTCATTTAGGTCCTTTCACCATTTTAGAGCTCTTGTTTGGATGATATTCCCGGAGCCTTGACTCATGGCAGCTCCATGAGGCCCTTTTGGGACTGGAATCAACAGATCCTCTTCTGACACCAGCTTGAGAAATCCTACCTATACCCAAGCATCATTGCAGTGTTCTTTTCATCTAACAAGGCTGCTATTTAAACAGTCTAACCTTAATTTTAAAAATTAATGCAATTCTGATTAATTTAATCCTGACATATAGAAATCAGTTCTGATATTACAATTCTATCCCTTCTAGTAAGAGTATGTTTTTGTCCTTTGCAGAGTTGGAGATGGACTGTCATTGAATGAAGATCCATTAAGTCTAGCCGCTCCACTAGTAACTAGTGTTTTGTGTAATGCTTTTCAGGGCATTTTCTTCTCATTTATGCTCTCATATAATTCACTTTAATCCTCATTGTCATTTGAGCATAGTGTAAAGAGTGGCTTAATTATTCAACTGGAATACCATTCTTCTAGGTGTGGTGGAACATCCCTGTAGCCTCCTCTTCCTTCCCTCAAGAGCTTTCCTAGGAGCAGTTTTTACGTAGCCGACAGCCGAGAAGGAATACACACAAGAACGTAACTTGAAAACAACACCAGTCATTTTATTTAGAAAACATAAAGGACTACCTGGAAAGGGAGGGGAATGAAAAAAAAGAGTTTTCTGCAGGTCGCTGAGGCAGCATGATGTACAGCAGGAACAGCGCTGCTACTGTATATTAATACTGTGATAATCAGAGCCAAACAAAACAAGACACACACAAAAAAAAGGAAAGAAAACAGAGTAGCACTGGCTGACATCACCCCCAACTACCACCAAACAGGAGTGTTGTGCATCTACCCATAGTGTCATTGCTCTGACTAGAAAATGGGACTGAACATGGGAAAGTACAAGAAACCTCATCATTTCAAGGCCCTTCAGCCCTAAAGCCCTAGGACTTTATCCTGAGCCTTTAATCCCTGTCTTACACTGTTTAGCCCAAACTCCTAACTCGTTAGTCTTCTTTATTCCTATCCTTTTAGCCCCAAGCTGTACCCCTAGCCCTTTCATCCTAGCCCTTTCCCACTGCTTCTTTCATCTTAGCCTATGGGGATCACAGAGGAGCAGGAACAGCCCTGCAGCCCCTTTTAAGCCCAGGGTTTTGGTATTTTCACAACCTTCTCACCCAGGGAGCCAATAACCCAGTGACCAATCCCTGGGAAGGGCACTCCCTAATCTTCTACAGGTGACCTTTATATCCCCACATCTCCTTACCTTCACCAGGTGATCCTTATTAACCTTTCCTCATAACTATTCCCATAATTATTGGCCTCAGAAAATCCTTTATCCACCAAGCAAGCAGATAATTGTTTTCATCCTTGGCCATAACAACCTTTAATCTATATATTCCTATACCCACCTTTTTGCCCTTCATTCCTGTCCTAGCCCTTTAGGCCTAAGCCCTAGCCCTTTAGTCCTAGAGCTTTTTAACACCAGCCTTCAGCTGTGGTCTTTTAGTTGCAAATCTAGTGCCCTAAGCCCTTTAGCCCTGGGCCTTTGGCCCTAAGATCTTGTTAGCCTTAGCCCTTTAGCCATTCCCTACAGCCCTTTACCACAAGGTCTTTTTCCCTAAGCACTACCCCTTTAGCCCCAAGGCCTTTTCCCTGTAATCATAAGCTCTTTAGTCGTAAGTCCTTTAGCCCTCGCACTTTTGCCCTAAGGCCTTCAGGGCTAACTCTTAGCCCTTTAAGCCTAGCCCTTTAACCCTGAGTCCTAGCCCTTTAGAGCTGGCCCTAAGCCCCTTAGCCCTAAAACCGATTTAGTCCCAAGTGCTATCCCTTTAATCCCAGCCATTTAAAGCTAGCGTTGAATGGTACCCTTTCAAGTCTAACCCTATAGCTTTTTAGGCATTTAATCCTAGCCCTGTAGCTCTAAGCCCTAGCTTTTTATACCTGGAGCATTTAGCCCTTTCCCTTTAGCCCCAGCCCTTTAATCTTTGCCCTTTAGCCCTATAGCTTGCTATCACTAGCCCTCTAACCCTAAGACCCAACCATTCAGCCCTATCCCTTTAGCCCTTGGCCCTTTAACTGTTGCCCTTTAATCCTCAACACTAGCACTTTAGCCCAAACCTCTTTAGCCCTAATCTCTTTAGCCCTAGTCCTGTAGTCATAAACCCTTTAATCCCAGCTCCTGAATCCTGGCTTTTGAACCCAAACCCTCAGCCATTTGGCCCTTTAACCCAAGCCCTTTAGCCCCCACTCTTTATCCCCACTGTTTTTGCCCTGAGCTCTAGCCCTTCGGCCCTATCTCTTTAGGGAAGCATCTACTTCAATGAAGGCAACAAAACACCACCTCTATCTTTATTTGAAATGAGACACCACACAAACACCTTTATTTGAAATGAGACACCACACAAACATCTTTATTTGAAATGAGACACGCACTCCAACACCTTTTCCATCTTTATTGCTCAAAGGAACGTACAACCGTGCCATTCTCGCAACCTATTTCGCAAATCTAAACTTACCCTATAGACTTAGGAGGATCCTATAGGGATGCTATAAGGCCTAGGGCTCTGAGCATAAAGGGCTAAAGGGCTGACGCCTACGGGGCTAGGGCGAAGGGCTTGGCTGAAGGGCTAGGGCTGGAAGGCTGAGGCCTATAGGGCTTAGGATCTTCCTTTCCATTTGGGCCCCCAACTTCTGCACCTGCAAAACCAAAAAACAGGTCAGTTAGCATGCGTGTTCCTTTTTAATGTAAAGCCAAACAACCCCCCAGGGTGCATCAGCGGGACATCCCCCTCAACAGCCGCCTCTGCAGCCTCACCACTACTACTCACAGCCCCCGGCACACACTCTGCCTTCCTGCTCTAATGGGCAAAGGCCACCGGATTCCCAGAGGGCACCTGGGAACAGGGTAACCAAGCGCCTCCAAAACCTCCCTGCTTAGAAAACCCCAGCTCCAGAACGGAGCTCCCTGCAGGCGCTGGAGACGATCGACACCTCGCAGAGCAGCCAGGACAGAGGGAAAAGCCCAGACTGAGGTTAAAAAAAAAAGATCTATTCCTTACCTTATTTCTAATGCTTAAACAATTCTAAATGCTATCTACAACCTGGAAAAGAAAAAAAAAGTCATTGCACACAAAGTTAGACCAAACAACCTGCAACACCCGTCCATCCCCACAGCATCACAGCCAGCAGCACTCTACCTTCCTGCTCTAAGGGGCAAACACCACCAGATTTGCAGAGAGCACCCGTGAACGGGCTGACCAAGCGCCTCCGAAAACCGCCCTGCCTAGGAAACCCAGCTCCAGGACCCAGATCCATGCAGACACGTTCAGTACCAAAAGCAGCTAAAGCGCAACTGCCCACCAAAACCGAGCATCATTCCTACTATATGAACCACCTGCTTCCAGCATTTGTTACATAACAGTGTACTGGAATGGTGGGGAACACCCCAAACGACAACCAAAGATCAATCAGTCAAACAAGCAAACAAAATGTTTAACCCCAACTTAAACCCTAACCCAACCCTAACCCTAAACCCTAATTCTCCAATGGTTTTTGCTCCAAGGCAAAAAGGATAATGATGCTGCTCGGTTCTTCTTGTCTGGGAAGAGGGATCACTCCTCTGCCGACCTGTGGTCCCGCTCGTCACTCTCCAAAAATCCACAGCACGTTGACTCCTGAGGCACCGAGACTGACGCGCCTGCAAAAAGAGCACCACAGTCACAAACCAGCGGCAAGTTAAAGCTCCTGTTTACACCCCATCTTCCTTACAAGGAAAACTTCTTCATCTGCAGCTGGCACAAGACCAAGGAGAAACCTAAAACCTTTCCCGCGTGCTCACGCTCACCCAACTGACACAGTCCTACAGAATGGCTGCCCTTACTTAAAACGCCAGCAGGATTTTAAAACCGTCACCGCCGTCCCACGGAGCAGCCTCACGGCACCTCAGCACCCAAAGCTGCTGCTCAGCTCTCGCCAGCAGCGCGAGGGGACCCACGGGGCGACACTTACCCGAGCATGCCCGATTCCCTGGTCTTGATGATGTAGAGGAACAGGAGCAATGCGTGGAGCAGGTTGTTTCTGCACTGAGTGCGTGGGAAGAGAGAAGACTTTGGGAGCGACTGCAGGGACAAGCACTCACACCACTATCTTAGAGGGAATGTCTTATGCAAACCAACGGGCACATCCTGCCCTTAGCCTGGCCACAGCTGTACAGCTTTTCCTTCAAATCTTTTGGCAAGGTACGTATGCAGGGGGCGTGCATCATAATAGAAGAGGTTTAATAACCTGAGATGAGGAAAGACTATAATAGAAACTTCAAAAAATGGTACAACAGCCTGGGGGATTGCCTCAATATTTACCTCTCACTTAGACAAACATCAGAAAAAAATGATTTTTGAGGAGTTTTTTTTGATGGCAACCATCCTCAAATACTCAGGAGTTCTTATGGCATTTTTCTGAAATTGGCGACCAAGTCACAACCCAGGGCTCAAGAGAGTATGAAAACGTGCAGGAAAAATCTGGTAGCTTGGCATTGAGATGAGATGGTTCCTTCCACAAACTCCTAGAAGGAAGCCTCCAGCTTGTTGGCATTCAGGAATAACAGCTCACATCAGAGCTTACAGAAATTAGGGTCTTAGAAGAAGTCATGAGAAAATGCACAGGAAGCTGCTTTCTGCACTGAGCCAGCCTAAATCTAAACATAGATGTGGCTAGTTACAATAAATAAATAAATAAATAGAACAAAAAACAAACCCAAATCAGTTCTGCTGAACATTTCCTGTCAGCAGAACACACCTAACATGCTCCTACCTCCTGCACATTGTAGACGTGGCCGTGGTAGATGACCTGGTAGTGCGGTGGGTTGATGCTGCTCTGGTAGATGCAGAAGAGCTTGTCATCCGTCAGGTCTGGGAATGAAGGTCAGAAAAGAAAAGAGGGATTTTAAGGGTGCCCATGGGATGCAAGGGGCAAACAGCAGCTAAAGCAGCAGCCCAAGAATGCCAGTACCTGGTTCATGGGGTGTCTGGACGAAGTGCTGGGCAGTGAAGGTTTTGCCATCGGGATATTGGATGTTCCATGGCAGCCTGGAGTCCAGGTAGGTGCAGAAGATGTGCATAAGGATCTGTGCAAAAAAACCCAAAATTCACTTGAATGCCGTCAGAAAGACCGAGGAACCAAAGGCTACAACGCAGCAGCAACTCTCTTGCCATAATCTCAGGCATGAGAACAAACACAGGACACAGTCAACCACATGACTGATTTCATGCTAGTTTACTTGGTTTAATGCCTTTTTTCTTTCTTTCTTTCTTTTTTTTTTTCAATGCTGGTTTTCCTTCAAATACAGGCTAAGAGGGACAGTGTAAAGATTGTTTTCCACTCCCTGGCTTATCCTGCAGTCTCTCTTTTAACTATTTCAGGTGAGGCTGCTGCCCTCACAGTTACCTGTGGGACATCTCACAGGAGTCTAAAGAAGAGGCTTCCCCCAGACTAACATACACAAGGGCATTTTTGTGATCTGCACCACGTCCAGGCCCTTTTGCATTATTCAAAACTGCGATTCTGAGGATAAGCGAGGCAAAGAGGATTTGGACTTCTTGCAGCCACCCACAAATGCCTCATCCTGAAAGACGAGCAGCTTTAGGAAGTTTTACCAAGGCATCTTTGAAAACTTACAGCGGAGTCGGTGGGCAAGTCAGCTCCCCACTGCCGGCCTCTGAAATCCCCTCCTCTGCCCCAGCGGAAGCTTCCCTGGGACAGCTCTGGAAACAACAACACCTATTCAGGTACTGGCGGTGGAAGGTGCAAGAAAGATCTATTTTGCACTAGCTTTAGGAACCCCACACCTCCGTGTGCATTGCCAGGGTACCACGTTCACTGGGAGGGAGAACTGGACTCATTAAATGCGTGTATATATTATATATACTCAAGGCAGTTGAGTTTACAAGGGAAGCTTTATTCCTAATTAACAAACGGATTGAATAGGACACTTCTTGCCCCACTCTGAGTGAAATGAGAAATAAAACCTTCTAATACCAGTCCCGGGCCCACACCACCACATTGCTACGAGCAGAGAAAGCTGTCAAAACACCCAGCACTGCTCCTTGCAAAGCAGCTCTCTGTCCTGCTGGGACTGCAGCCCGAGCGTCTCCACTGACGGGGCATCTGGCACCACCAGTGCTTGACCCAGCTCAGCGAAACGCTCCCGAGTCTCCAAGCGGAGACTGTTTCAGGTTGCGGCCGTTTCCTCTCGCTCTGTCGGTGCCACCGCTGGGCAGAGGCCGCCCCCTCCCCCCGCCGCCCCCCGCGCCCCAGGAGCGGCGCCGCCACGTGGGGGATGGGGGGTGCGCGCATGCGCAGTGCGCTCTGCCGCGCTCGCTGCTGCCCCCGCGTGTCGGGGCGGAGGCGCTGCAGGAGCGGGGCGCGTGCGCGTGCGCAGTGCGTCGGCGGCCCCTTGTGGCGCGCGGCGCATGCGCGGCGGGCGGCAGGTGCGCGGCGGCGGCGGGAGCGCGCGGGAAGGGCGCGGGGGGGCGGCGCTCGCGGCCCGTGGGGCGGCCGCGGCCGCGTCCTGCCGGCGGGGGCAGCGCCGCGCGGAGGCGGCGGCGGGGCCGGGGGGCCGGGGCGCGGGGCCGGCCTGCCCGTGTGCGGGGTGTCCCGGGAGGGCTGCGCGCGGGGCCGGGGCGGGGGGAGGCCGGGGAGCAGCGAGAGGGGGGGCGGCGGCGGGGGAGGACGTGGCCCCGGCGCTCGGCGTCCTTGGGCCGGGCGGCTCCTGCCGCTGCAGAGCGCTGGGGGCTGGTGACAGGAACCCGAGCCCTCGTTGGGGTGGGTTTGCAGGGCAGCTCCGCGGAGGGGGCCGCGCTGCAGAGAAGCGGCCGGGGCGTCGCGATGCCGTCGCTGCTGCTGCTGGTGTCGGGATCTGGGAGCTGCTGCCTTTGTAGAGGTGTTGATTGAGCAGACATTGGAAACGGAGCAATGTATTAGCTGGTAAAGTGGCTTTCGTGGACGTGTTCATGTTCATTTGTGATTCCCAAATGCAGAGAACGGAAGCGTGTCCGAAGAGGATGTCCTGTGTGCAGCGGGTGGGAGCGTTTCTGCCGTTGCCGTTGCCCTGGGCTCAGTGCGGGCTCAGGGCCGACCTGTGGGCAGCCCCAGTGGAGCGGAGTGAGCTCGGCCGTGGGGCCACAAAAGTGGCCACCAAAGTAAGTTTGCTCCAGCAGAGAGCGGGGCCGACACAGATCCGAGCAGCAGCTCCGTGGTCTGTTTTTTCCTGGTACAAACTGGAAAGAGCAGTAACCACTTTGGTGGTGTTAGACTTTTGGAGGGGAAAAATTCTTTGGAATGGAAATGATTTTGGCAGAGGAAAAAAAATAAGGGTGGATGGGTGACTTTTTCAGAAGCTAAAAAGATTTGGAGGGAAAAAATCAGAAGGAAACATTTGGGGGTAAACATTCCTCTTTTTAGAAGGAATATTTTTTGAGGGAATTTTTGAGCTGGGAATAGGAAAATGTTTTGGGGGAAATTTTCTTGGGAGATGTTGAGAGATAATTATTTTATGGGGGGAAGTTATTGGGAAAGAATAACTTTCTAGTTGGATAAGTTGGGGGAAGATAAATAATATAGGCTCTATAAATAATATTTTGAAGCAAACATATTCTTTTAGAGATAGTGGGGTTTTTTTGGCTTTGTTTCATATTTGCAACATCTAAAGCAGGCTCCACTTAAATGAATGTAGCAAAATAACTTTGGAGAAATATATAACTCTTCTTAAAAGTTATTGGTGTGTACTAGGCAAATATCTGAAGTTGGGATTTTTTTTTCCCTTTGCTATCACTGTTGTCAAAGAGAAGCCATTTACTGCTGTTCTTCCTGTGGCCCAAATAAAAATAAAAGCTTTCTCATGGTTCTTTCTTGCAGTAGTAAGGTAGCGTTATGTTCTTGCTGAAATGAGTGGAATTGTTGGAATGAGTGTCCAGGCAGGGACATTAAGGAGGAGACCCAAATGTGTGATCTGCTAAAATGAGGGCTGGGGGGCAGCATTGCTCTGGGGAGCAAGTAGATAATATTTTCAACCTGTGGAGTTAGTGGAAGAAGTTCCCTGTCCTTGTCCTTGAATTACTAAATCCCGTCTCTCAGAAATTCTAATGAAGAAAAAGGTAATGAAGACCTTTTAAGTTTGGCTATCCTTCAGTGTTCTTTAAGTGTTTCCTTTAGTGGGTCCAGATGTTAACTTTGAAAGAAAAAGTAGAAAAAATAGCAATCGTTCCTCTTGCAAAGCTGGCTCAAGCTGCAACGTTTAAATAGCCATGTTGAGGGTGTTAGTAATCTTAGTGCCTTGAGTCACTTTGTTTTCCTTTACAGAGCTCCTGTAGCCACCAGTAAATCCTGCTGGGAGGATCCGTCGGGGAGATTTCCTACAGAAGGGATGAGGGCAGACGGCTTTGGGAACGGGAGGAATGCGCCGTTGTGGCCTGCTCAGTGCCAGGACGCAGCTGGGTCCTTCGCTAGCGGCGTTTTCATTTTCGCATGTCCCAGTCTGAGCTGCTCCTGCTGATGCCAAAAGCAGTGGTGCAGGTGGAGCCGCCAGCTCAGCAGGGCTGGTGAAGCAAAGAGCAGGAGAGAGCAGGTGAGAGCCGGGCCCGGCTCGGTGGGGGTCAGGCCCCAGCCCACGGGGAGGTGGTTCTTCCAGGGCTGCAGTGGGCATGGGAGGCAGGGGCTCCCCTGAGAGTGGGCCAAAGACTGGGATGTGTGAATTTTGGAGAATCTCTTGGCGAAAGTCATCTCTGTTTTCCTGTTAAGGTAAGGTGTAAAATGGGTGCATGCTTTGGGAAGAGCTCCCGTTAGTGTATTTGGTGAGGGGGCTTAATTTCCCTGCCTAGCCGAGGCGTCCGGCCTCGGGGAATTCTGTGTGCGTGGGCGAGCTGAGCTCAGCACTTAGTGCCCAGCGTGGCCTGCAGCGGTGCCGGCAGGCTGGAGTTAACGCTCCGCTTCCCCAGATTTCCTAGATTAGGCCTAGATTTGCTGTAATGCAGGACTCTTCCCTTTTCTTAATGGGCAGTCTTGACCTCAGATCAGCCTGGGAAGCTGAGCCAACACTCGCTTGCCCTGGTGTGAGAGTCAAAATCCCAAAAACGTAACCTGCAGAGCCAGCTAGAGGAGAAACACGAGGGCAGGGAAAAAGCAAAGAAGGAGGGAAGCAAAAATGGACATTTTCAGTATGTGCTCTCTCAGGCTTCTCAGAAGCTACTTTCAGGCATCATTCCTGTAATTTCTCAGCTTCACTCCTTTTGCATAAGTTGTTTTTAAGAATATCTCTGTTAAATTTTGTTTGTTTGTTTGTTTGTTTGTTTGTTTTTTGGACTTCTGGATTGAAGAGGTGTCCATCTCCACATCTCCATGCCAGGAGCCCTGGGCGCAGGTGACGGCATCGCCTCGGGACAGGGAGAGGCCGGAGGGGCCGGGGAACCTCAGCACGGGCCAGCCGCAGGTGAAAGGAAGGTGAATCTCATATATATATTTATATGTATGTGTTGTGTGTGTGTGTGTGTGTGTGTGTAATGGTTAGGGGTAGCATCGCTGTCCCGTCCCCACGAGTCCGAGATTGCAGCAGTTCCCCCACGTCTGTCAGCTGGGAGGGGAGTTCGGGAGGGCCCAGACCCACCACCCCTGGCCTTTAACAAACTGGCCCAGAATTAAAGATTTAGGAGGGAAAAAAACCCTACAAATCCAAAAGACATTTCTGATTACACCTACTGAGAGCTGAGAGGACCTCTTCAGTTAATATGCACTCACAGGGTCAGTTTTAGAATTTAGCTTAGGGTTTAGTTTTAGCTCCTACCCTGCGTTCTTCCTGCAGTGCTGTGTTTCTACTCACTGTTTTTAGCAGGATTATGGGATTTTGAAGTCAGGCACCCAACTCTGCTACATTTCCCACAGGTAGGAAAAAAAAAAAAAAAAGGTAACTTGTAGGAAGTGTCACTCCCCAGTAGCATTACATGAGGGAAGACCACTGATATTTACTCACTTATACACATACGCTTTTAAAACACCATAGTTACAGTCTCAGGCTGAGAGTGGCAGCACAAAAAAAGTAGAACCAAAGAGCCAGAGTTTTATCAGAAGATTGTTTCTGGGTCTGCCTTTCCCACCCCATCCCTTCTTTTTCGGTGTGAGAAGTTTCCCTGTTACCACAGAATGAGCCAACAGCAACTACCTGGTGAAAGGTGCATTTAACATGTCAGGATTTCAACATCATCTTCAAGGGGTAAGCAATGCGTTTTTACTTCAGTAATTTTTTCCCTCTCCTCTCCCTGGAGGTGCAAGAAAAATTTCCTGGTGCCCACTGGTGCAAGCATGTCCGGGACGGGGCTTTCACACCAAAACAAGAATTGTGTTCCCATAAATTACAGGCATCTACTTTAGAAATCTGGACGTTTTATTTTCCACGTTTAAGTGAAGCCTGGACAAAACTTGCATCTGTAACATGTCCAAGAAAGCAACTGAGATATAGTCTTGGTAATAGGCTCCTTTTGTGTTTTTTTTTTTTTTTTTTTTTTTTTTTTGTCTAAGATGCAGACAGACCAGTCTCGTCAATCTATGGCAACAGCCAGCTAAGTTGGAGAGCTTCCTGTATTGTTCACTATACATTTTTCTTGTTTGCCTTAGTTATGTAACTGATAAACCAAGAAGGGGGTAAACTGTCACATGAGGTGCTTAATATACCAGTAAGAAGAAAGATTTTTAATGCTCAAATTATTCTGCAATTAAAACGGACAAGCTCAAATGATGTTTTACTTTTTGTTAGAACATATTCAAACAATATAAAGTATGTATATGCTTTATATATATCTATACATATAAAATAAGCATATCAATCTTTTTTCTATATGGATGTATATAAAATATATATATGGTTATAAAATATATCCATATATATATCATATATATGTTTAGAAGTACTCTTGATTGAACTATACACAGCTAACAGAAGAGAATGCAATCAAAATATTATTTTTAATCAAGTAGAAATGAAGTGTTCTGAAGAGCGCATTATGAAGCACTGTAGAGGTTTCTAATTATTTTTTTCATTTCCTGATAAGAAAAAAACAAATTATCATAAGCACAAATAGAAGTTTAAGAACCTGATAGTTTATTTCTTCACACAAAGTTAAAGAATCTGTAAATACATCCAAATGTTGGTGATATTTAGCAAGAACATGTGCTAAAAGCATCACAATGCTTCTATATTCTCTGCAGTTTCAGACATCCCTATGTGTCCAGAAGAGTAGAGGATAGAGAGCCTGGAGCAACAGTTGTTTCAACAGTTAGGAGGAGATCCTCCCTGAGAAACCACAACTAAAAGCTGAGAAAGTTACTTTGTGACTGCACAATAGTTAATTTACCTTTGCTACTTGCCCAGAGCACTCAGAAGAAGAGAGAACTGTACTTAAAGCTAAAGGAAAAGGGAGAAAGCAAAGAAATCCAGGCATGTTTAATTTGAGCATTCCAATATTAAGTTGCAGAAGCCCACAAGTCCTGGATAACATAAATATTTTCCTTTCTCAAGCTAGTATGTGGCATTACAGGAGATGAGAAGGGAACGTTTTTCAGGCATGACCTCCCTGAATCCAGAATATCCTCATTCCTGCACAGTGAGAACAGAGCATCCATTCTAACTCTTAATCTGATGTGAAAGAAGAGATTGAGATACCAGTGCCTAAGCAAAGAGGCTCCCTCTTTTCAAGGTGAACTGCAGAGGGACCAAGAACTGTATCTGTTCTCACACACAACCGCCTCGGGGACGAGTGGCCTCATGGCTCTTTGGATCTGAGAACTCGATTTCCAGCATACCTAAACCAAATCAACACTGGGATTGCCTGGTTTGGGTGGTGGGTGCCTCCTGAAGACATTTGCTGACTGCTGACAAGTCCTAAATCCTCTTTTACAGGGAAAGGACAGAGAACCTGAATAATTCCTGTAAAACCTGCCCAGGCAGAAACCTCCCTTTATATCAAATTGGAGACACTTGAACTTCGAAGTTCAGAAGAGATGATTGGGAAACTAAAGAAAAATCTCCAACTCTTCTTATGCTTTATAATTATTTTAAAGCTGTTGAAGAAAGGAAGGACTTAAGTATTCCCGTGTTTCCCTACTTGTAGGGGGAGAAAGAGTAAGTAAGAGACTGAGAAGAGAACGCTCCTTACATGGTCCCCCCCATCCCTAAGGAGAGAAAGAAAGAGAGAGAGAGAAAAAGAAAAAAAAGAGCAAGAAAAGCTTTCCACAGCCTCCAAGGTTAATTGCTTTGAAGGAGTTGTGCGGGTGGAACCATTGTCTTCAAGTCCAATCTTTTTTTTCTCCTGCTGAAACTGCAAATCATGATGCCAAATTTGACAATGGTTTTGGAATATGGATAAATGTCTTCCATACGATAATGAATAAGTCTTATGACAACTAAGCACTAAAGCAATTAATATGAAATAAGCATGATATCCAGAGTGCATGCAGACTGTGTAACAGTTATAGAACACTGTATATAAGCATTAGAAAATATATATAAAATTGACCATAAAGAGTTTAGTTTTGTCATAATTGTTCCAGTGCTGGTAAATGCACTGGCTGAAGAGAGCATATATTTTTTCCAGGTAAAAGATGTTGAAGTTCCTTGTTAGCTTAGTGACACCATCCAGCAGATGCTGAAAACAAAATGGAGACAACACAAGTTTAAAATAGCATGAGACCTTCTGGAAAAGCTCTTCAAGTCTTCAGGAGCTAAACAATCACATCACAGCACAACTGACTGCCAACACTGTTCAGGAGCTGTGCGTGGAGTGAGGCTGTCGGACCCACTGACAGCAACCAGGCAAGTGGAAATAGTGCCCACAACTGCCCATCAACCTCTGCTTCCCTCACAGCAGCGAGGGGAGAGAGTTCCCCACTTTGTTCTAAAGAACACTGAAAACAGACATACCACAAGCTTGCTGTAATCCCTCATAGCTGGGGCATCTGGCTCTTCAGGAATTCCCACGGCTTTTTCTGTGTTCATCCGTTGCTGCTGTTCTGCCTGAGAACATCCCGCTGGACTCTCACAACCCATGTAAGTTTCTGGAATGAAAACACTTTCTTAGATCATGATTTCTGTTTGTCTGGCACATGGCTATCCATCAGCTATCCCACAAGGGGCATCCAGTCTTTCTCTGCAGTTCCGTGTTATTTGTTCACTGAGAAATACTTGGCTTCTACTTTCTCCTCCATAAAAAATAGGAACCAAGATAAAAAAGCAGTAGGAGTGAAAAGCCCAGGGTTGAGAGGAGAAAAAAAGCAGTAGTCATAGATTGCCATTACAGAAGGGCGTACTTAAGGAAGTTGAATGTTAAGAAAACACATCTCCCATTTGAAGCAAGCATTAGGATGTAAGTCATCTCTGCTACATTATGACTAAATGTACACAGGTTACAGCTTCTTATTCTAAGCTGCTCATTATCAGAAAGATGCACGTGCAATAAAAGAAAGCAAATGGTCATTGGTTTGCAAGGAGATCATAGAATTAAAGAATCCTTAAGGTTGGAAGGGACCTCCAGGGATCATCTAGTCCAACCTCCCTGCACACGCAGGGTCACCCAGAGCACGTGGCACAGGGCTGCGTCCAGCTGGCCCTTGGAGATCTCCAGAGACGGAGACTCCACAGCCTCTCTGGGCAGCCTGTTCCAGTGCTCTGTCACCCTCACTGTTAAGAAAATTTTCCTTAAGTTCCTGTGGAATGTTTGATGCTTTACTTTGTGGCCGTTTCCTCTAGTTCTGTCAGTGGCCACTACTGAAAAGAGGCCACCACCATCCTCCTCACTGCCTCCTTTGAGGTAGTTTCACACACATAGAAATGTAAATGCAGTGTTAACAAGTCCTATTTTCACTGTGCCAGACCAAAGCACAATAAATGATCCTCTTGTCTTTTATGCCTAATGCTTTGAGGAGCAAAGGCTTTATGAGCATTTTCAGAGCACTCACCTTTTTTAGTCCTCTCTCAGTATAGATTAGTGTAGATCTGCTCATACCCTCTTTGGCAGAGGCAAGATTACCCCTCATAGTCTTATTCTCTAGTCATTGTCTATGTAAAAGAGGTATCAGCTGCCACGATGGGAAAGTACCACTGAGGTGGATACAAGACCAAAATTCAGGAGAAAACCAGAACATAGTCCAAAACAAGTGTCTGAGTGTTAAGAAGTCCTTAAAACAATTTAGGCAAGAACAACTAATTAAGTTAAACATGGCGGAGCATTTATTTGAAAAGTACATAGCACAGAGTAAAATAAGTGCTAGATACAATATCCCACCTTGCTCATCTAACAAGATAAACTATATTTTTTTCCCATTATTCTGTTTGTGAGCCCCAAATGTCGGTGATGTCTCCTCTGAGCCTGAAATGGATGGGATGAAATAAGTAAAATTTCCCAATAGCTGCTCCCATCTTCAACCTTGTGATCTTTGAAAAAACAAAAAGCAACAATACTGACTCCAACCCTAAGCTGAGATACTGGAACTAGTCTTTCTTTTCTTGGCATATGCTGTGAAGTTTGTCTGTGATATAAGTGAAGGGAAAAATTTTCACAAGCTTACAGTGCATCTCTCCCATTTCACCTTCTATCTCCGTCGTAATTCCAGAATAATTTTCCTGGGTTGGCCACTCAATGCTTTGACAATATTTTGGCAGAATTGCACTGAGGGCTGAGAAAAACAGGATTTTTAGGGGTTGGAAAAGTAAGGCATTCTTCAGAAAGGTGACGGCAGATGTAAAAAGCCACTGGTGTGAGGTCTCATAGCCGTAAGACAGGCCATAGAAGACAGTGAAAAATGATGATAGCCCCATGGCAACAATAATGAATGTCCAGGAGAAGGAGGCACATCTCCGGCATAAAACTGAGTGCGATGGCTTGTGATAGAGCAGGGGGACAGTGCTTTGTATTTTCTTCTGCCTCTGAAAGTTGTCCCCTTCTGGTGTCTTGAGAGGTTCATCCTGGTGATACTTTAATGAGGCAGTTATGAGCATGTGTAGGGGAATGGTGATGAAAGCCCTTTCAGCTGCTAATGTTATTGAACTCCAAAAGCTTGTGGGTGCTGGGGATTCTTCCCTTTTGTCAACATTAAAGAATATAACGTTGACAAGCAGCTCTAGGAGCAGCGTGGCCAAAGCGCATGATAATCTTTGGAGCCTGCTGAAGGTGCTGGTGCCAGTGTGAGCAAAAACTGAGAACCACAGGTGACCATCTCTGAGGTTTGCTGCAAGCTTAATCCAAAAATAGTCAATTCTGCTGAGCTGTGCATTTGGGTTCATGGCAAAGAATGTCCTTTTGAAGAAAAAGTTAGGTAAGTTGTGAAAGGAGAGTCCTTCTGGATGTGCTGCCACCTGTGTTAGAAAATGTGCAGGCTTTTAATGCTGAAAAGGCTTTGAGGTCTAGGCAGTCCTATGAGTAAGTGAAACATTAGGAAATAGTCTTTGGATTTTTCCTGTTTCCTGAGATACTGCTGAGAGCGCTCTTAAAGACTTCCTGGAACTGCTTTGCCACCGCTAATTGCAGTGTTGGGTGAAGAGTCCATCTAGCACCCACATGGTCAAATGTCTGCTTTTAATATTGGAGCAGTTTGAGAATAGTAGAGAGTCTGACATCTCAATCAGTGTTTTGTATCTTGTTAAGAAGGTGTGTCCGCCTGATGCTATATTGCATTTTATCTTGATGGGATGTGCATGTTCTTCTTTTACATAAGGACTGTGCACAGGTCGGGTGGGCAGTTAGTAGCTGGCTTAAATGCAGGCGCTTTGTGGATTTATCTGTCAGATTATGTGGCCTGTGTGCTACCTGTGGTCTTGATTTCATCAGAAGCAAAGCACGCTTTTCTTTTGCTGTGTCACTACTTGTGAAGAGGTGACTAGGCCAACATTGCATTGTATTGCATTCAGGATGGTTCTGGGCTTACAAGGTTCATAACCTGGGGAAATCTTCTGCCTTCTAAAGTGTGTCTGCCCTTCCACCACTCTTAACTCTATTTAATTGATTCTCCTGTATGATTGTTACTCCATAAGGGCTTTAGATGGCTCTTCACATTTTCCTCCCAGCTTTTTCTTGCTCCTTTTTTTAACCACGGTGGAAGCACACCTAAAGGTAAAAAATGAGAAAAAAGTGACAGCTCGTGAAATGAAGGGCCTTGTGTATGAACAGCTGCATACATTCTTTAAATTTCTTATCAACCAAAAGATTAGAAAAAAGCTATTTTTACATGAGAATCTTCAGGAAAGAAGGCTTCAGCAAGGCCTGTGCATGCGTGCATGCACAGGTGTCCCTTGTTCTTCCAGCAATATGGGAGTCTTTTAAGCAATTTCATCCAGATGTAACCAGAAGCTTATGGACTCCCAGATGTGACCTTCATGCAAGGCTTGTGAGTTAAAGTGGCTGTCTGAGAAGAGAAGGGGAAACCTCAGAAGCCATCTGCCACATGGCTATTAATGCCAGCCATTAGTAGGAAGCAAAATAATAATAATAATAATAATAATAATAAATCTCTCTTTCAGAGAGCTATGCTAAATACTCCAATTGCAGGGCAAACCTCCAGTGAGTCAGCTCTTTCTACTCAACACTGGAAAATCTACCACCAGACATAAACTGCATAACCCCCTAGAATGTAAGTTCTTCCACTTGCCGGCTTGCCTTAAAGAAGCCAGGATCTCCATCATCCTACTAAGCTAACTTTTACCTGAAAATAGAGTTTCTCTTTTCCTCTTTTGGCTTGCTTACTTTTGAGCTTGACTTGCTTGTGCGAATGACAAGAAGTTCAGCATCATCTGCTTTCTAGCAATTGTCTTTCTCTGTTACAGTATGCAACCTGGACCAATAAGGAGACTCTAGGATTTATGGAGGGATGTCTCTCCAAGTTAAAAGCAGCAGATCCAAGTTTTAGTGAGTGTAACCTCTACTTCTTCAGCGTGATTCTACTGGATGATGCCTTAAAGCCTGGGACTCCTTTCACCTACATGCCATGGCTAATGGTTTGGAGCTGCTTGGCACTGCAAGTTGAGCGCGGCTCCACAAAGAGCTGGACAGTGCAGTGAGACAGATGATGAGGCAGGCAAAATCACAGGCAGCGACTGAGCGGGAGAAGCTGCATGTATCTGCACTGGATATGCTTGCCAATGGGTAAGTGACTGGCCATCCAGGGAAAGGTGGTTTGATCAGTGTGAATCTTTTTGCTATCACTGCGTACAACCTCAGGATGTATGGCATGTGCTGTTGTGCTGGCACCTTTCTTGCTGTTGGAAAGTCTGGAGATTGTAGGAAGCACAGATGGAAGCGCTGGGCGGTTGTGGTACGGCCTGAGATTATTGAGGTGTAGCGAAGGGTCAAGATGACCTCTAGACAGTTGCTCTTGACCTTCCAGCCCATATCTGGCCCGCGGGCCATAGTTTGAGGACCCCTGGTGTATAGTTTAAAGCTATTGTAGCTTTTGACAGCTGTTTTAATTCCACTTACTAATTTACATGCAGTTCTGCTGGAGCAGGGCTGGCAGGTTTCAGCAGCAGGAGCCCAGCTCTGCAAACGCCTTCCCCCAGGCACTGAGGCGCACGGCTGCTCCCGGCAAGACCTCAGCTGGAGCTTCATAGCAAAGTGCAAAGTTACAGCACAGAGACACCCTAAAAGGGAGGAATAAAAAAAGGAGTATCCCCAGCTGCCTCTGGGTAACAAAGGGAGGACTTTACTTCAAAAAGTGCTTAATAATGGTCTCCTCCCCCAATACCGAAACTGAGAAAAACCATATTCCAGTGATAAACAGGTTTTCAAATCTCTCTTGGACTCAAGGTGACCAACCCATGTCTTTCCTGAGTCTGCTGCATGCAGAGGGTTTATACGGCTCATCACAGAAAAAGAAACTCATGAGCTCCCCTCGCAATGGGGTTTTATCTCAAACACCCTGAGCATTAGCTCAGGAGCATAAGCACTCCATAGGAAACTAAATCACTGAAATGAATAAAACAAAACAAAACAAAAACAAATTTAAAAACTCGCTTTTTTGTTTTTTTCTCAGATACCACTTTCTCATTTAAATTAAGCTAAGTGCAGTCCACCAGCCCTGAATATGTTTAATCAAATAGAGTGTAGTTGAAGATGTTTCTGGCACGCTGCATGACATCCCAGAGGTGTGAGTGCAATGCAGGGTACTGATAACCTCTGTCAACTACTGTTCATCCTCTGGCTGAATAGCTGACATCATTTATACGGGCTTTGTGCTCATATATAGCACATAAGAGTCGTTTCCATTGTTGCAGCTGAATTATAGAGAAACAGTGAAAGGGAATAATAACCTTATAATAATAGAAGATGTGACAAATCTATTGCAGAAAGTCGTTCAGTTACTCTAGCAAGGAGCACAGTTCAAAGCCTGTCTAGAATAGGCTTCCACCTTCCTAATAAATATTCAGAAACTTCTTAAATCTTCAGGAACATAATATTGAACATCTGACATAAAAAAATCAGTTCAGATTCCTAAATGTTTTTAATTACATTTAATCAGAAGAAGATTTCATAATATTTTGTAACAAGCAGGATCTTTGCCAGAAGACACAGAACTCCCTCAGCTAGAGAAGTCATAGGTTGACTGTGAAATAAACACAAGGCCAATTATGATTCAAATGTAGTATAAGTTATTTTCTATTCAGGGAGGAAGAAATGATTTTCCCAGCAGTGTTACTTGCACTATAATGATTATTGCATGTAAGCCAAGTTAAGAAAATGATGGAAAAACAAATTAGATGGGCTGCAGAGGAGTGGCTTATCTTGACTGCTCACCTTGAAGGCACAGTTTGGGAAACATAATATACAGGACCAGGAGCCAGGATATTTGAAGCCTCTACTCTCCTTCCTTCCTCCTGGTATTTCATATTAAAATTTCTAAACAGAAATAAACATTTCCAGCAAAGATAAACACAAGGCAGCACGTCTTGCCATTCTAAGGACGTTTGCTTAATTAAAAGCAATGATAGCTTTGGTTTTAATTATCTTCTGGCAAAGATAATTAAGGAGGTATAAATGATATAATAACTTACCTTTGTCTGATATTCTCATTTTTATATGCAGCTGTTTATGAGTCATACGAGAAAAAAAAATTACCAAGGCTCCTTAGTTTTTATTAGGGGACCCTTCAGTACTGATGACCAAGTGCTAAGGCAATGCAATAAAACACAAGGCCCCATATTATGGCACAATCTGATGGAAATCAGTAGGAATTCTTCCACCAATTTCCAGCATGCATTGTATAAACTTTTTAGTGCATGCATAAGCCTGAATAATGGGAACAGAGGTGAACTATCTGTGACGTAATGATAGTCTCCTTATTCAGGGATGGAACTGTCCTGATCAGAGCTTTTAACCAAAAAGGATGAGCTGGCCTCACGTTCTTGGACTACATCCACAATCAGCAAATGTTCTGTACTTTAAGTGCTGCATGTCTTATCTAGCTGATAGAATTCACTACAAGAGACTTAGTTAACTATGTTTGGTTTTGCTTTGAGCCAGTAAAAATGACAGTCAGCGTTACCATTAAAACTGAAATGTCATTACAAAAGGTTTCACACGGCCCCTTCCAGAAGCAGGATTTGAAACACTCGTGTGTTTCCAAGATTAGTCTTACTTGGCAAAAGGTCACTTAAGTTTCAGAGCTATGTTGGCCTTGCAAGGAATAAGAGCTTGCACAATTTTTCTAGTTCATTGCTATGTTGAAAAAGTATGCCATTAATTTACAGCCCTTGAGCTGTAGGGTTAGACGTAGTGCTTGGTATTTCAGCACTTTTGTTTATTACCTTTTAGCCCTCAACCATTTTTCTTTAAGGTAACATCAATATCTGTTCTTGCAAACAGATCATTCAAATATTAGGCATGATACTGGCTATTCTCTCTCCTTTCTCAGAATAAGGCATGCTTTGCAGCAATAAAAAAAATGAGCATTTGCTCAGAGTTTGACAGTTGTAAAGGATGTTTATCTCCTAGGGCTTTGTTACTGGATTGCAGTTTTTAAAAGATTATTTTATGCTGCAAAAGTAACGGTCTACATAACCGCTCTTATTGTACTCTAAGGCAATATTCAAGGCACATATATTGAGTTGTAGAAGAGGAAATAATATGCAATGAAAGTACAGAAAGACCCAACTAACTTTGTGCTTGCGTTTTGACTTTTCACACCTCCTTTACCCCAGGGTAATCCTCTGCATCACACACGCGCTTTCTCTGCTCTCCCCTTAATTCAGTGAATCTGTGATTATGGGCACTCACAGTAACTACTGGGCCAGGGAGGACTGGGAGGTGGATATTGAGTGCATCATTTTCCTGCCTGAAAGTCATTCCTTAGATGGAGTCTGTAAGAAGAGACAGCGTTGACGGGAACAAGGTCTTTTTGGGAAGCAAAGCATTTGGAGACACATCCGTGCAGCCTTTCCCTGCAAGACCGGGACACCAGAGTCCATCATCGCCAGGAAAAGGCCGCAACCTGCACATGGGCTTGGCCATGATGGATCTTAGGTGCCGCTGGGGATCTGCTGCCAGAGCTGCCTTGAGCTTCTCCTTGCAGTGCTGGGCAGTGTTGGTGTTTGGGTGATGACAGTGTCAGCACAGCACAGGGGCATCACTAGGCCCAGGGATGTTGCCGGGACGTCTGCATCACACAACATTCCAAGCCCTCGGGTGTCACCAGAGTCAGGGATGTTGCCATGATGTTGGCATCACATCAGAACACCTGCCGTGTGGCCCAGGGCTGTTGCTGTGACACCACTATTGCATCACAGTCCCAGGCCCGTTATAAAGGTGGTGCTGGGGTGGCCTTGGGTCACTTTGCCCGTTTGCGAACAGGCAAAGACTGGACCTTGTGGTCAAGGAGTGAGGCTGCGGGGTAAGAGCCACTCCAGGGCCCCCTCTCCAGCCTCCCTTTGCTCAGTGACCTCCCAAGGGCCCCCAGCTGCTGCCTGGTGCCAGGGAGGGCACATGGAGTGAGTACAGGGTGCCCTTCTCTTCCCAGATATCCTCTCGTCGGCCTTGAGCTGATTTTATTATTGGATTTATTCTGCTGCGGACGCCAGGCGTGAGGGTGAGCCCAGAGCAGAGGGGCTGGGGCCAGGAGCGGGTGCAGTGGGTGGGAAGGCAGCTGCTGGGCAGGGTTGTGGTGCCGCTGCCCAGCCTGGGGCTGGGCTTGTGGGTCACTGCTGGGGCCACTAACATGAGCTGGGCCGTGTTTTCCTCTGCAAACAGGCCTTGGGTGAAGAGCTTGGCGCCGGCCGCACGCGAGGCCCTGTCACCTCGGTGACATGGACTCTCGCGTGCGAGCCGCGTGCCAGCTTGTGGCCCTGAGCCTCGTGCTCCTTACCATCCTGGGCATCCCCTCGGCCTGCCACGTCCTGGCGTCTTTTTGGATGGCCATGATGTTCATCCCTGGAGGTGAGCGGCCCTGTCCTGAGCGTAGCCACGGTAGTGGCTCCTGGCCAGCACCCCGGCTGCCGGCGCCCACCCCTCTGCTGGCTGGGGTTGCGCAGGGGCTGCCCCACGGCGCTGACGGCCTCTTGCCTTCTCTCCCACAGTCTCCGTGTTCCCCTTTGAGCTCCCGGAGGAGCCTGCTGGGAGGGGGCTGGAAGGGTAAGTGGAGCCCGGCCCTGCTGGGGCTGCCCTGAGGCGCTGGCTTGGTCCCATGAGCAGGAGCAGGGTGGGCCAGGAGGTCAAGAGTTGGGCCGGGTTCCCTTGCACCCGCCAGCGCCAGGGCCTCCTGCTGGGGACACTGGGCAGCCTTAGCCCCCTCCTGACCTGCCTTCTCCCTCCCAGGTGCCCAGGCACGGACGGCGGGGTGACCGGGGAGCCTCATGGCCCTTCCCCACCTCGCCGCCGTGTGCAGTTGGGGGCCAGCCAGGTGGTGTTCCTGGGGCCGGGCAAGGAACTCCTTGACTTCATCCCCAGGGAGCCCCACCTGGATTGGCCCCCAACTGCGGCGCGCAAATCCATCCTGCAGCGCCTCTGGGCACCCATCCTGGTGGTGGAGACCAGCCCATCTGGGTCTCCACCCCAGCCCGAGCCTTGCAGCAGCTCCAGGAGCGAGGAGCCCTCCACTGTCCCAGCGCCGCAGCGCTGGGAAACGGTGGACTCCGGGGACACGGAGGCTCCCTCCCCTCCTGCAGCCAGCTCCGGCTGGCGAGCGGCGCTTCGCTCCCTGCTCTGCCCCGGCTGCTCCTGCGGGGCCTGGCGGGCGCTGGGCAGGGGGCTCCGCCGCCGCGTCGCCGCCCTGAGGAGGAGGAGAGGGCGCAGGGACCGCCGGGCCGCCCATGACACCAGTGGGACGCTGTGAAGCACAGCCCCTGTACAGAGGCTGTGCTGAGCAGCGCCCACCGGCCCGGCGCCCCTGTCCCCCTGGGGTGAACATCTGTGCCCCACAACAGGGTACCTGAGGCCCATGTCATCTGGGAGAGGCGCAGCCCATCAGTGCCTCTCCCTGGGCCTCCTGGTGCCCTGTCCCCTTGGGTGGTGCACAAATCATCTGTGCACCACAACAGGGTACCCGAGGCCCTTGTCATCTGGGAGAGGTGCAGCCCATCAGTGCCTCTCCCTGGGCCTCCTGGTACCCTGTCCCCTTGGGCGGTGCAAAAAACATCTGTGCACCGCGATGGAGAACATGGGGCCCTCGTCATCAGGGAGAGGCCCAGGACACCAGTGCCTCTCCCTGGGCTTCTCCTCTGCCCACAAAACTTCTCACCTTTGCCAGACAGCCAGGCAGGGAGCACCAGCACAGAGCCACAGGAAGCCCCCTGCTCCTGGCCCTGCCAACAGTGACCCCTCCCTGCACACGGGCTCCCATAACAAGGATCCTCGGCCACCTCAGGAAGCGTGGGCGAGACGAGCAGCCAGAAGATGGCCTGAGAAGTGGCCGAACAGCCGAGCTCAGAGTTGAGCTCAGGACACAGACTTGGGGGAGGCCCGGAGCTTGTGGGGGCCTCCCCGGCTCCTCCTGGCCTTGGTCCTGTTGAAGTTGATGGAGCTGCCAGGCCAGGAGGAGCTGCTGCGGGACACCGGAGAGCTCAGCGCGGGGCAGAGACACCACTAACCAGCCCCGCGCTGAGCCGGGTGTCCCTCTCACCGGGGGTCAGTGCAGTCAATGTGCAATAAACACTTGTGTGCTGTATAGCAGGAGTCGAGAGATTCTTCTTCCCCAATCTCACCCTCCCCTTGATCTCAACAGTCGCACAGACAGGGGACACTGGGATGGAGCGGCAGGAAGGCCCCCTGCTCCTGGCCCTGCTCATGGCAGCAGTGATGCCTCCCTGAGCACTCTGCCCCGCACTGCCTGCGCAGATGCTCTGGCTGCGGGACCAGCTCCTGCCAGGCAAGGCACTGCCATTGGCAACAGCAGGCCCAGCAGCCTCACCTGCAGCCCCGCAGAAGCCCCGGGGCACCCGGCGGCTCCGTGGGCATGCCAGCTCCAGCCTGGGAAGAAGGAGCTCAGGGTAGTGACACGCATCCACAAGGGGAAACCATGCTTAACCACTCGAGAGCCCTCCATGATGTCTGGGTAGGTGAGGGGAGGGCAGAGCATGTGGTCTATCTCATCTTCTGCAGCACTTTGGACACTATGTCCTTTACTTGGCAGAAGGCAGAGCTAAGGGTTGTACTCGTGGGCACAAGGTTTAGATGGATTTTGTGGGCAGAGGAGAGGCACTGATGTTCTGCTGGGCTTTATACTAGCAAAGAAAGACTGGCTGGAGATTTGAAGGTGAGATTGCTGAAGGCCAGTCTTGCCAGGGAAGACAGAGGCAAAAAAGGCACTAAGCATCTTGTCCCTTCCCAAGTCCTTTGTCACTATCTCCCCTTTCCCATCTAGCAGAGGGCCTGATATTTCCTAGTCCACTTCTACCCTGCTTCCTTCCAGAGCTGAGCTGAACTTGGAGGCAACCATCCACAGACGAGAATCAGAACAGGAAGGAGCAGCTCCAATCAGATCAATGATGGATTTAGGGGCTTCAACTCTGTGGGTGAGGAGGCAGGTAAGAGCTGTTCTCCCAGCAGGAGCCTCCCAAAACTCCATCTCCAAGACTGCAAGTGCAGGGCTGCAGTACAGAAAAAACATTAGACTGAATGTGCCAAATTAATTGGGAAGCATGCTGTTAGGCAGGCCAACAAGAGAAGCATGGCTGTTGGCATCTGCTACAGCAGCAACCAAAACATAACTATGCTGAAAAAGGATTTTCCAAGTGACAGAACTCAATGCCATGAAAGCTCCCATAGTGATGGGAGCAATACTTTATGAGGAAGATGAAATTTAAGTGTCCATACAGTCTAGATATACTTTCCTCAGAGTGCCTTATGAAAAAGAGGGAATATCATGTCAAAGACTAAGACTTCTGAGACTTGCAGACTTTTAGAATCTGAAACACACACAAACATATGGAGTCTGCACCAAACATTCAGCACTTCTACGCAACAGAAGCTGAAGCCTAAGCTGGTATTCATGAACGTACAATATCAGAATAAGGTACTTTACAGAAATGTAGAAATTCCTTTGTATGACTGTAGAGACACTAGTAAAGCACTGCTAAAAAAAAAATAGCAGCTTCCCATCCCCCCAAAGCAAAGGTTAACAAGAGTTCTGTGGAAGGCAGAAAGTCTTCAAGGACACACTCGTGTCTCCTTGAAGTACCCCTTGCCTTATTCCCTGTTTTACCTGATAACCACCACTTTCATCTTGGAGGACATTAAACAGATGAATCTACACCTAGAACCAAGGACGTGTCCTGTCAGCCTAAAACAAATAAAAAGATCAAAATCTTTCAAAGCCTTGAACAAAGAGCCAGCTCCCTGCTCTCTAGTGCACTAGAGCATCTCTTCCAGACCACATTCACATCTCTGACGGACAAGCAAAATGGCAAGTATAAGTTGCTGCTGCTCTTCCCTACCCCTGAAGCTACATGTCTGTCCCTGCTAGACCAGGGCAGTGCCACCTCTTCGACTGACTCTTTGTGGAGATACAGATCCTCACGTTGAGCTTGTGCAGCATTTCTGTAAAGCACTGTGCAAATGTACTCTGTGATGAATCAACTCAACCCAAATTCTGCACTTTAAGCCCACACACTACACAAATACCACCAACATTATGTGGCAGTAAAACCATGCAAGTGATGAAAGCCAAAAGAGTAGTATTTGCTATATGTATACACTGTTACACTGTATTTAAAAAAAAATAAATAAAAGAAAAAAGGAGACCTATAGATATATCATTCACATAGCTTTGAAGGAATGGATATAACTATGGGGACACACACAGA
Organism: Tinamus guttatus; assembly: GCF_059628265.1. Taxonomy (NCBI): domain Eukaryota; kingdom Metazoa; phylum Chordata; class Aves; order Tinamiformes; family Tinamidae; genus Tinamus; species Tinamus guttatus. The sequence goes on along the minus strand of NW_028288565.1, from coordinate 265,981 downwards.
TAATAGCTGTATTTGTAAAGGGTTTAAATATTCACCTCAGCTGAGTGTAACACTACTGTAAAATACTGTTCTCCTAATAAAGTATCAGAAACTAATACAAGAGCAGAAATGAACACAGTGCAAAAAGTGACGATGAAGAGGTACCGCATCAATAAAGATATGGTATATGGAAATGGTATATGCATGGAAATGGTATATGCATCACTTCAGCATCACAAAATAGTAGAACTATGATTTTGTACTGTATTAGTTAGGGGATTCAAAAGAGCAGGCTTGAATTGTGTGCTGCTGAGCACAAAGCTTCTCTGTGATCAGAAATGGTTATTGGAAAGGAATATAAATGTGCAAGAGTTTCCCCTCCCAGCCCAATCTCTCTTTGTTCTTTTGAACATGGAAATATATTCCCATAGGAGTATGATCTGGTGAATCAGGCCCTCACCTACGACACTGATTTGTGACCCTGTACTCTTGAAAAATTGCTTGTCCATTCCATCCCATAAATGAGACTTTTGTGAAATGCATTAATATGTTTACCTACATACCAGGAATGTTACAAGATTTGCTAATACTTTAGAAAAGCTTTGATATTCCTAAGAAAACTGAAAGTTTTCCCAATGGTTTATTAAAAAAAGTCTCCCTATTAATTTAAACAAATATGTATTTTATTTGTGCTTTCAGCAACCATTTTATTCTTCTCTGAAGTGGTTTCCTGTCTACTGCAACAGCATACAGCCCTGAATCTGCACATATGGATACCTGCACATATGAATCTGTACAGATGGACAGTTTGACACCTCTGATCCATCCCACTGGAACTCAATGGAGTTCCTTGGGTGGGCAATTGGGATATGCATGTTTGTGGAATCAAACCCCAGATTTTATTGTGCGCTTTTACCTCACAGGGGCCACTAACACTGACTTTGGAGAACTGAAAAATGAGGTTTGGGCTTCATCTGCCATGGCATCAATATACTGCAGAGAGGAAATTATAGCCCCAGGGCTGTGGATACAGCGAGTTTTGCCCAAATCAGTAATTCCACCTAGATAGAGTTGTTGCTCTGACAGGGCATTTCTTGTTTTGCTATCATTTTCTGACATGGTCTGTGCTTCTTTTCTGACACTCCAACAGCCAAAAGAAAGAATCAAAACAGAATTTCCACTGCAGTTCTATGCACCAAAGATGACTTCAAGGACAAAGCAGATTTTTAGTGTCAACTCTCTGCCCTCACCTAAAATAATGTTTTGGTTTTTTTTCACAGCCTCTTTTTTATACCCTGTTTGTTCAGAAATTTTCATATGTCTATGAATAACCCTGCTGGAAGAAAGACTCTTTAAAATCAATCATTTCCCCGTAGCTATCAAGAAGGAAATAATGGACTTGGCTCATCAGTGCTCCATTTCCACAGGACAGGAGAGCCTGGAGATGGCAGAGAAATCAGCCCAGACAGTGTTTCACTGCTGGAGCTGCTTTTGCTCTTACCAGGATGAGGATCTGCAGGTGGCAAGTGCTCCCTGTCAAATATTGGGCTCTTTAACAAATATCTTTTCCTGAACATGCCTACTGAAGACCTGAAGGCAGTATGCTAATATATTTATATCATAGAGTGACACAAGTGAAAAAAATAAATCAAAGCTTAGCCTGAAGCCTGATGCTGGAAACTCTTGAGAAAACAACAACATGCTTTCTCGTCCTGTCTTCACAAAGTCATTCTGGTTCCTTATTAAACACTATTACTTTAAATACCTAGATGTGCTGACCAGCATTTCAAAGCATATTCCCTCCATATTCCACCCTACACAAACTCTCTAGAGGAAGAATACGAAGTGTTCTGCTTCCAGAGAAACTTCATGATTTTTCAATCTTCCACACTTTATGCAAGTAACCTGAATTTAAACACAATTACAACATGAGGATGTTGTAATGTACTTCCAATGGCAAGCAGCCATCAGCAACCTCCAACAGTATTTGAGTGCAGAGATCAGCACAAAGATTTAGATCCAGGCAATTGTGGCCAAACACTGAGATCGATCTCAGGCACTTAGACATGTATTTAGTAAAAGCAGAGAGAAAAGAGAATCTTGTCTCAAATTTTAAACACACAGAACCATGGATCAACACAATCTCCAGAAAGTTAAAAGGTAAAGTATCTGATCTGAAAGTTCCTCCTGAGATTGTCACTCCTCAGAGCAGAATCTTCTGGTATCAAGGCAGACCAATGTTTGCTTCTAATTTTATACCCCTGTTCAGATTTGGATTCAAAACTAGTGCCACTTAATTAAAAGTGTTATGAACTTTGGATGCTATAAGAGAATCATGTCATTCCTGTACCAGAGTGAAACCTAATATTCAACAAAGCATAGAAAACATTTTTTTTTTTTCTCCCACTACATGTTTGTTCATACAATGTCTTTGGAAAAGCCCTGAAGATGCACAGATTAGTTAATACTAGATGACTATATTTGGACAAGAAATTGAATCTGAAATCATATCCTCAGCTACATTAACTGAAATTTTATGTCAGCAAGAATATTACCAGGGCAGTAGTCACGCAATAGCCTTTCCAGGCGTACTATCATAAAATGCTGACTGGCAACTGCTAGCATTGGAGGACAGGTAAGAGTGAATGCAAGGCCAAAACTTCAGCTTGCAGCTCACCCAGCTGAGCAGGTTCATGTTTGAGATCTAGCCTGCCCTGTCTAGAACAAATTTTGAGAACGCTACAAGGAAACCATAGCTAGCTGTTGCACCTTGTGAAGAAACGGACTCAGTCTGGGGTGCAGAGTGAGACAACTTTATTTCCAAACCGACTTCTTTTTATACTTTCTTAACACAAGTGTTGCAAAGCGCACAACCAATCAGCATCTGGCCACCTGCGCGGTTGTCTGGCTTTGTTTCTTTTCTTCTGGCAAGACACGTCGCACACGAGGCAGGGGGAGGTGTTCCTCAGTCCTCGTCTTTCTCGGCTCTGTCCCCCATCTGCTGCAAAGACTGACACCCTTGTGGTTAACTATCTGCTAACAAGGTACTATTGTCTTTGAACAAGCCTCCACATCTCACCCTTCTTTCTTTGTTTTTGTTTGAACAGCCATGACTTAATTAAATGATCTATCCTTAAACACATAACAAGAAACAAAGCAGGCACACTAACAATAAACGAAGTATGCCAAACATCAACAGGCTGTCCTACTAGACAGGTTACAAACGGATTTACTGGACTAGATAGTATAACATGTCCTGTCAAATTTGATTGGCCAGAATTACCCATATGTAGGTTTTAGCTTGGGACAGCATCCACTGCTGTGTGGATGATGTCACGGTGGTGTGGATGATGGTGATGACTGTGTTAAAAAAGGCTTAATCCATCGAGCAGGTACCCATCTTGGCCCTGAGCCTGTAGAAACACAAGCATATCCTCTACCCCAGGTTATTAAAGAAAAAGGCCCTTCCCACTGATTTGTCTGTGGGTTTTTGATGATAACCTGGGCTTTATCCTGAACTTTGTGTTGTCTCTGTGAATCAAAATGTTGGTATATAGGGGGGCCCTCTTCTGTCCAGCGATTTAAAAAATTCAACACATAGCAAGCTTTCGCTATGCGTTCCTGTGGGGATAAGCCTACACTCCCCCTTTTTTGTTTTTGTAACATATTTTTAAGGGTGCCATGTGTGCGCTCGATAATAGCTTGGCCTGTGGGTGAATGGGGGATACCTGTGATGTGTTGGATTCCCCATTGTTGAAAGAATATTTGTGTTTTTTGCGCTATATAGGCTGGACCATTGTCAGTTTTTATAGTTTTCCAGACTACAACTGCACGACCTGTCCTACCCGAGCCGTCAGTAAATACTGTAAGAGCATCAGGTATTGGCGTAAGGCTCAAATGGCAAAGAGGTAATAGAGAAAGAGAGTTGAAAGACTGTATGATTTTATGTCCTGGAAAGTGAATACTTATCTGTCCTGGATAATCTGCCAAGGCACACTGAAAAACAAAAGACTGGTGAGTCAAAAAGGTTAATTGTTTTGTATCAAGTGGTAAATAAATAATATTAGGCTCTGTGCCATCTAGAAACATCAAACGCTCTCTTCCTTTTTGAATAACCATTGCAATCATATCAATAGCGGTGGTGACAGTTTTGCCAAAATTATGAGGCAGAAACACCCACTCTAAGATTATTAATGGACATGCGTCCTGTGGTATCCATTGTGCTAATAGGCCATAAGGTTGGAAGCTAGAATAAAAAACAAAAAGACTGACAGGATAATTCTGCTTTCGTCTGTGAACAGTCTGAGTGGTTAATTTGTCCACAACTTTACCAAGCGCAGCTCGCGCGGGAGGGGTGAGCTTTCTTGAGGATGTCAAACTCGTGTCTCCTTCTAAGAGCTTAAATAGAGGATGTAATTCTTCTGTGGAAATTCCTAAGGAGGGACGGATCCAATTAATAGTTCCCAAAAGTTTTTGAAGATCATTCAAAGTCCTTATGTCTGTCTTTAAGGTCAATGATTGTGGTCGAATTTGATGATCAGAAATTCTCCATCTTAAAGATCGCCAAGGCGGACTTTCCTGTACTTTATCTTCCGCAATTCTTAATCCTGCAGCTGATGCTGCTCGCGTAATCTGATGCAGAGCCTCTTCTGCTGTTTCCTTTTGCTCTGCAGCAATCAATATATCGTCCATATCTTCCCATTGGCACAGTACAGGGTGGTATCGGAGTCCATACCATTATCTTAATTTCTCCTATGAAATCTGCGTTGATAACTGCAGGTAACACAAACAGCCCTTGTCTCGTTGTTGAAAATCGCCCAATCAATAGTGCTGCCATTCCTCGCCCCAGGGGGCCGTGGACACCAGTTGGAATTAGCACAACTGATGTATCAGTAATTAGCACTTCTATTGTGGTGGCCAGGTCCACCCCGGCGCTGCCGCCTGTGCTGGCGCACAAGCGGCGGCTGCTTCCCGGTGAGGCCGCTCTGAGGGGTGATTTGCTGTCATGGCGCGACCCCCCGCCGCGCTCCGCTTGAAGTTTCCCGAAGGGGCTAGCGGTCGACCTTCCTTATCAAATTTTGATCGACACTGATTAGCATAGTGTTGTCCTTTGTGGCAGCGCGGACATAGTCCAGGCGCTCCTTTGTTTGCTTGTGTTTTCGGACAGTATTTACGAATATGCCCAAATTGGCCACAAGCAAAACATGGCCTTTTCATAGACATTGTTGCAAATGTTTCGGCCATCAGTGAATATTCATACTGTTTGGTACCGACATTAATACATGCTTTTAGCATGTCATCAATAGTAGGATCCTTTAGTGGCCGCAAAACTCTCTGGCAATCAGGGTTAGCATTCTCAACTGCTAGTTGCTTAAAAATGTAGCTTCGTGCTTGTTCATTATCAATTTGTTTCTCCAGAGCCTCATTAAGCCGATCCAAAAACTTCATATATGGCTCATTCGCATCTTGTCTTATGCTAACAAAAGGTTGTCTTTGTTTACCACTCTCCGGAACGGCCTTAAGGGCGCGGAGAGCAAGTGCCTTAACTTGTTGCAAGCCCTCAGGGGGGATTTCTGCTTGTGCTGTTGTAGCACTGTGATCGCCCTCCCCCATTAGCACGTCCACAGTAACAGCCCGTAAAGGACCTTTTTTCGACAGCCGCTGGTTTTCCTCCCCCTGAGCTCGAGCAAGCTCTCTCATTTTCGATTCCCACATCGTGTATTGCATATCAGTCATAATGAGGCGAAACAAAGTTTTAAAATCATGGGGAGTAAAAACCGAAGAATCACAAAGAGATTGTATAAGGTGGGTGGTATATGGTGCGCCAAGGCCATGATCTGTCACCGTACGTCGCACGTCCTTAATAAGATTATACGACAAACCTTCCCAACGCGGATTCTGGTCTGGTGCACAGATAACGGGAAAGGCTTTCAGCATGCCCACATCCCCCGCCTGTTTTGCTCCTCGTTTTACTGAGGCCCATTTATCGTGAGGATCCGGGGGGTATAGGTCTGGCTCCTTTCCAGGGTCAATAGGACCCGGACCAAAAGGATCATCGTCCTGTTCATCAGGTGGCAGTACCGCAAAGGCTTTTGCAGCACGTTTTCTTTTCTGATTCTCATCAGGACACGATTGAGGTAAAGGAGGCGCGGAGGGGATGGCAGGGGCCCCGATCCCGTCATTTATGTTCGACTGCAACCCACTATGAGATTTCAATATTTCGAGTACAACTCGCCATTGTGGCAACAGGTTAGCAGCAGCCTTATCACCGCGCGTGGCACTATCCCACAGTCGGACCCCAATTTGGTCCCATCTTTCCAGATTAAAAACATTCTTACTATTCACCGAAGGATCGTCTTTAGAAGCCCATGCAAGAACCTTTTGCAGCTCTTCTTCACCTAATTTTTTTCTTTGCGGTTTCAAGTTTTTAGGAGAAGCTTCTAAATCGTCCTTTTGTTCCTTCATTAGGTATGAACCCATAGTTCCCAGCCGCTTACCTCTTTCCTTTCAAGAGGCTTTTAGTATGCACACAAAGTAAGCTTCCTTTCAGCTTGATCCTTACGCTTCCTTTCAGCGTGATTCCCGGGAGTTCAGCTGGGCGGTGCAACCGGAGAGACAGCTAGTCTTCGAGCCCCACGTTGGGCGCCATTTGTTGCACCTTGTGAAGAAACGGACTCAGTCTGGGGTGCAGAGTGAGACAACTTTATTTCCAAACCGACTTCTTTTTATACTTTCTTAACACAAGTGTTGCAAAGCGCACAACCAATCAGCATCTGGCCACCTGCGCGGTTGTCTGGCTTTGTTTCTTTTCTTCTGGCAAGACACGTCGCACACGAGGCAGGGGGAGGTGTTCCTCAGTCCTCGTCTTTCTCGGCTCTGTCCCCCATCTGCTGCAAAGACTGACACCCTTGTGGTTAACTATCTGCTAACAAGGTACTATTGTCTTTGAACAAGCCTCCACAGCTAGCATGGGCAATGATACAGCTTCAGAAAGCTCCAAATCTATGAAAATGTCCTTATATAAACAACTAGTTCATACTTGGTTAGTTTGAAGCCTGTTTTCACTTCACTCCAACATCTCTCTCTCTGCATATAATAACAGTCTGTAAATTATTCTCTAGTTAAAAAGAAGCAAATACATGGAATGACCTGATAATGCACTGGGAGATAAGTGTGCCTGCCTTGCAGGGCGAGCCCATGGAAACACATCAGGGTGTCTGGAGGAAAACATCATGTGAAGCAAACAAATTGCAGATTTTTCTAACTGAGACCCCAGAAGTCAAGGAAACTGCACCTGAATAAAGAGAGCAGCTGGGCTCCTTATTGCAGCTCATGTAAGACAATTAGAAGAAATCATTTTCTATACTCACATGTGAAATTCAGGCTTGACTCTGACCTATAATTTCAAAAGCGCTCCACTTTTATGATTTAAATTTGACTCCTAATAAGAGCAGTCTAATCGAACTACAGGCTCTACCTGGTTTTTGAGGGAGGTGTAAGCTCTATTCTCCTATACTTCAGTGCTGATATGGCTTTGCTAAGGGCTAGATATAAGAAATTAACGGATTAAGTGTCATTCCTAAAATGTCATTTATAGATCTTAGTGAGGGGTTGAAAGTGTGTTCATGTTCAGTATAGGTAAATGGAGAATGGGGGAACTGTTCTGCTTTCACATCTCTTAAGAGTACAGCAGCTTGTCCTTCCTTGGTGGATAGCTGGCAGTGCAGGGATTTCTGCAGATACCTTAAGAAAAAATGAAGAGCTGCAAATGCCCCGATCAAGGAAAGAATTACAAGGATTGATGGGAACTTTAGGATACTGGAGAAGCACCTACCTGGATATTCCATCATTGCCCGTCCATTATATTCACTCTTAAGGAAAGGCAAAGCCTGGAAGTGGGAATTAGAACACAAAGAGGTAGTGAATACTCCAACAGAAGAAATAGAAAAAATTCAGTCACTGGGACCAGAACACCCCCATGACCCTCTTATAGCTGAATGGGGTTGCACTGAACATGCCACTTACTGTAAGTTACAGCAAGTAACTTACTGTTACTAAGTTACAGTAACTTACTGTTACTTACGGTAACTTACTTTGAGGCTAGCCCTTATGGAACAAGAAGAAATTTATTGTTTAGCTTGACTGCATTTAAAGAAAGGAAACTACAACATTCTGAATGGGAGAAAAATGACTTTTATCCTTAGTCTGAGCAGTTAAACAGGTTGAGAAAACACATCAAGGACAACCCGTGCAAACTAGAGGACCGTTTAATTTACTAGAAGGAGTCCTAAAGGGGACTGCTCCCCCAGAAGGAATTGCACCAAACCCCACTACCACCTGATATCCTGTTAGATATGCCTATCTAACAGGAGTTGCAGAAAATATGCAGCTAACGGAAGGGCATACTAAGGTTTCCAAATCACAGATGCCTGTAAAAACAGGTCCATTAGCATTGGAAGAACCTCTTAAACCTTCAGCAATTCTTAGTGTACCATCCATCATTGAAGGAACACCAACAGAAAATATGTGGTTTAGAGATGCTTCAGCAAAAAGGGTAAATGGTAAATGGCTATAAAAGACTGTTGCATTAAATATTACCACTGGTGAAGAAGTAATAGAAGAAGGTGAAGGCAGTGCACAAGTTACCCATGAGTCAGCAATGTGCCCTCATGGCCAAAAAAGGCCAATGGGCCTCCTCACGGGAGTGGAAGGGGTCTCTGACTTGCTTACAGCAACTAAGTGTAGGAAAGCCAAGGAGCGGAGTATGGTGCAAGGATTATTGTTTTGGTTCTCACATCTACCTACTCCTGTTATTATCCAGAGTGATAACGGCTCACATTTCTCATGTAAAAATAGCAAGATTGGGCAAAGCAAGAAGGAATTCAGTTGGTATTCCACACCCCAAACTATCCCCAATCAAATGGGATAGTAGAAAGAGCTATTGGCTTGTTAAAAAAGAGCCTCAACCCACACAAGGCTCAACGGGACAACCAACTTCCCAAAGTACTCCCTCAATTAAATAATCATTGTGGGCCTGCTGGAAGGCCTGTAAGCCCAGCATTCTTCGTGAAAGCTGAGCTTAGTGCTCAACCTACAGGTAAAAGAGGATGTCCAACAACATTACAGCTGGAGAGCCTGTGATGGTCAATTTAACATCCATCGGTGCTGTGCCTAGGACTCTAGGTAAAGCTCGTGGCCCACTTGCCTGGGAAGCTGCTGATAGCAGTGGTGCAAAAGACAGAAAAATGGCACAATGGATTTTCCCTTCTTTTTAAGTGGGGTAACCTGTTCCGCCTCACCCCACCGAAACAAGTTTTTATTTTCTCTTGCAGTAGCGTGCAGGATGGCAGATGGAAATGCTGTATTTGTTTTACTAACTCCAGTGCTATTAGTTCCATTACTTATAATCTATAAGCTATATTAATTATATATTGTATATAAAGATCCAGGGCATGACAAAACAAATAACCCAAACTCAACCACCCAAAAGGTACAAATTTGTACATAATAGCAATACTTCATGTTAAAAACGTTTACTTGCCATGGACCTGTAAGTGTAAAAATTATCAATAGACTATTTATGGCACAGAGCCAAGAGGTGACCATAGCACCACTCTGTGACGATTAGATGACTTGACTATAGTCATGGGGCAGAGTGTGACCAGTGTGCTCCTTCCCCAGCTCAACCTGACTGTTCTCATGTAGCCCTATTCAGGTGTTAATCACCAGTGACATATCTGATCCTGGTGGGTAGCTCCCTGATTTCTTCCCCCACTCAGGTATTAACCAATATTAAGGGTCCTGATGGCTGCATTTTCGGGGGGAGATAAAGTTGATTGTGCATACACCAGCCAGAATTGCTCTGAGATGAAAGAATGACTCTAAGTCAATCATCATCTCCCATAAATATGGGGATAGCCCCAAAACCCCTTGAGCCTTCCTTGCATCGCAGCCGGCTGCATGCCAGGGTCTCCCCTTGAGCACAGACACCTCCCAAGGATGCTCCTCAGCATTAAGAGATCCTTTCCAGATCCTAACAGATTCATGGTAAGTGACTATAGTGTGCTCTCTTTTTGAACTTGTAAACTTTACTGACATAACAGTGCACAATTTTCCTTAGTCCTAAACTGTTGATCTGGTCAGGGACTAGGACTGCATCCAGCTGCACCCAGACTCCTCTCACAAAGAGTTTGCAAAGCAAGGGGGTCCAATCTGAACCCCATGGCTTAATGCAAGGGTTTCCTTGGTAATTCTCTGTATATTCTGTACCCCACACAGTAAACAATAAGTGACCTTGCCTTTAGAATCTCGTGAAACCATCGCCCACATGAACAAAACCTATTACTATTTCTTTCAATGCACGAATGAAGTGCACTGTGTCACTCACCCCCACCACCACTCATTCCATGACAACCAATAACAAATACATCAGCAGCAAGAGGAAGACGAGGGAAAATGTGGGCCCACTGCTGAACAGGGTGGGTGTCTTGGTGATGGAGATTAAAGAGATGCTGGATTTACTAAATGCCTTCTTTGCTTCAGCCTTCACTGCTGAGGTCAGTCCCCATGGACTAGAGAGCTCAGAACAAGAGAGAAAATCTGGAGGGAGGAACAGCTTCCCCTGGTTGAAGAGTATTGCTGTAGAGATTATTTAGGCAAACTGGACACCCACAGATCTATGGGCCCCGACGGGATGCACCCACGGATGCTGAGAGAATTGGCAGGCGTTATTGCTCAGTCCCTCTCTATCATCTTCAAGAGGTCATGGAGAACAGGAGCGGTGCCAGAGGCCTGGAGGAAAGCCAGCGTCATTGAGGTGGATTGGGAACTGGCTGGATGGCAGAACTCGCAGCGTTGTGATAAATGGGGCCGAGTCTAGTTGGAGGCCTGTGGCCAGTGGTATCTCCCAGGGGCCAGTACTCCTCTAGCCCGGTGCTATTCAGCTTATCCATCAATGACTTGGAAGATGGGACAGAGTGCTCAAGTTTGCCTGTGATCCAAAACAGGGGGGAGTGGGCGACACAGCAGAGGGCTGCGCTGCCTTCAGAGGGACCTGGACAGGTGGGTGAGTTGGGCACACAGGAACCTCCTGAGGGTCAACAAAGGCAAGTGCCACGTCATGCACCTGTGACAGGAGATGATCTCTAGAGGTCCCTTCCAACGTCAAAAATCCTGGGATTCTAGGATTTTCCGAGTCCCACATGGGACACTTAGAATCTACTGTTTCTCCTTACCCTTTGTAAGGTAGTGCTTCCAAAAGGAAGGCCTCTGTGGCAGCCTCCCGTTCCCAAGCAGGAGACTTGTTGATGCAGGTTTGAAAGCGGCGTTTGGAAGTGCCTGCTGGTGGCCTGGGGGCTTTATTTCACCCTGTGCTCTGGAGTGATGGGTCTGCCTGTGGATGGGCCACCTCTGACTGCTGTGTAATTGCACATGAGTCAACAGCCGGTCACTGCTGGGCCTTCCAGCCCCACCGTGGGTTGTGGGAGCTGCTGGGCGCTGAGAGGGAAAGGGGCTGGAGGAAACTGCTGGCAGAGAATGTCCTTGGCGGGTGGTTTGGGGAAAGCTGGGGCAGGCTGGGTGGGTTTGTTCCCATTTCTGGTGACGATGGAGCCTCCTGGTGCCGCAGAGGGGCTGCACAGCTCTGCCCGCGCGCTGCTGGCACCAACAAACCATGCGGCAGGGGGTTCTCCCTGGCACCTGCAGCTGTGCCAGGCCAGCAGTGCAGCAGAGCAGGGCTGCGAGGCAGCAGATCTGCTCATCCGCTGCCACGGGCTGCTGCCGACGGAGAGCGGAGCTGGCTTTGCTTTGGGATCCTTCACTGCCTTGGGATCCCAGGTTCTTCCCAGTGCTCCCAGTGACCCTGGTGCCCCAAAGCACCTGGCAGTGGCCGCCTAAGCTCAGTGCCTGCAAACCCCCTCCCTCCAGTCCCTGCTCTCCGCTGTCCCCAGGCAGCTCCATGCAGGGCCCACATCCCCAGGGAGGCAGGCCCAGGGCCGTTGCCGCACCGCACACAGCCCCACACGGACAGACAGTGCCTCTCCACAGGGACACAGCTTTATTTCCCTCCTGCTCTGCGCTGCTGGCCTCCCCCAGTGCAGAGCTCTGCAGCTACCGCCCGTCGAGCACGGGGCTCCTCGACGTGCTCCGGCCTAAGGTGAGCTGCAAAGACACCGACGTTGAGGGGAGCAGCATGGGCACAAGGCCCCTGATACCCCACGGTGCCCGGCTGGGGTGTCTTCCCTGACGCAGCCCTGGGGCCACACAGGCCCCCATCCCCGAGCCCCCTGGCTTTTGGCACCCACAGAACCTCTGGTCGCCTCGCTAGCCAGGCCCCACTACTGTAGCCACGTGGCTGGCGCTGTGTCCTGGAGCAGGCCTGGCATGGGGACATGGCCACCAGGGCACGGGCATGGCCACAGCCCCGACCTGCCCCAGAGCCCGACCTTGAACCCAACCCGGGGCCTCGGCCAGGAGCAGCGCCTCAGCCCCCCGCTGCTGCTCACCCAGGACGTGGACGGCTGCCGCCTGAGGTGCCTGGTGGCTTCCCATGCAGCAGCTCCAAGATGTGCTCAGGAGCCGCTCGAACAGCATGGGGCAGTCTTGGGCCTGTGACAAGACACAGTGCAGGCAGTGGGAGCTCATCCCCGTCTCCAACAGCCCCCTTTGCCCCATTGCCTGCGCACCCATGGCCAGGACAGGGTTGACCCCATGACGAGGGAGTCACAGGATGGGCAGCCAGCACAGGGACACAGCCCCAGCACACAGCTCACTCACCAGGTGTCTGCAGACCTCGTCCTGCATCTCGTGCGCGCTCAGCCCAACGCTGATGTTGAAGCGCCTCCGCAGCCTCTTCGACCCCAGAAACGGGGCGCACAGGTGCAGGGTCACCTTGCAGGCCTGCAAAAGAGCCCCGGGCCCTGTCATGGGGATGCTCTGCACCTGCCCGGGCACTGAGGAAGGAACCTTGCTGGCAGGGCAGCATCACCCAGGGCCCATGGAGACTCCTGCAGCCCCACGCGGAAGGGAGCGAGTGCCCCCATGGCTCAGGCAGCTCCACGGGGCTTTCTGTGGGGCGCCTGGAGCTCTTACATTGCACACAGCCGGGGACGGATCACGAAGGTGCAGCACCAGGCTGGGAAAGGCCTCCTCCACCTCCCTGCTGAAAAACGCTCTCCTCCCTGAGGCAGAGGAGGCCAGGGTGCCGTAGAGGCCGAAGGCCGAGCGGCGCAGCTCCTCTTCCTCCTGTGACGAGAAAGACCGTCGGGCAGGCTGCTAGCACACACTGCTCGGCACCGCGCAGCGCTGCCGACAGGGCAGGCGACCGGCGACGGCTGCCCCCTGTCAACAGCAGCCCGCAGGGGACGGCAACCCGCGTGGGCTCCCGTCTGCCCATGGAGAGACAGCGGCTCCACTTACCGCCCCCCAGAGTGCCCGGCAGCTCCTGGCCACCTCTTCAAAGGTAGAGCCCATGGCTCTCGCCTCCAGTCGTCCCAGCACCTTCGTCAGAGCCACCAGGCTCTCTGCAGCCACCTCGGGTCTGTCCACGTCCACCAGGCCCCCGAGCAGTGCTCTCACCACCATGGCCCAGTGCTTCCGCAGCTGCAGAGTGACACGCACATGAGTTCTTGCCTCTCAGTGCTGCTCCCTGCTGCAGTGCCAGCGTCAGCGCTTTCCAGAGCAAGCCCAGGGGAGAGCCCTGATGCCAGGGCATTGCCTCAGTGCAGACCTGCACCCGCCTCGGCTCCTTGAGCACCTCTGCGCTCCTCCCCAGCTCGGCTTGCGCTCAAAGCCCACCAGAGGCTGCCTCACCTTTGTGGGTGCTCCTGTGGCCACGTTGCCCAGGCCCCTCATGGCCATTTGTCGCACGCTGCTGACAGGGTCGTGCGATCTCTCTGCCAGGGCCTCTAGGAGGGGTGTCACGATCTTCCTCTCCCTCACCAGCTGGTCTTTCATGAGCTGCAATCAAGACACGTGAGCACTAGCATGGAGCACCCCTCACCTGGGTGAGACGCAGGAAGCCCTGCGAGCCCCCTCGCCCCGCGGCTGCCTCACCTCGGCACAGAACGCGGTGGCTGTGAGCCGCAGGTTCGCCGAGCGGGAACGCAGCCAGCGGAAGAGCCGCTGCACCAGGCGCTGCGGGACCTGCTCCGCGCGCAGCAGCACACTGCACACAGAGCACAACAGCCTTGTAGCACGTGCTCACACAGCACGGCCCCGCGGCACCGCTCCCAGCTGCACCCACCCCGGTGCAGACGCCGCTCGCACTGGAGCAGAGCTCGGGGCAGGCCCCATCTCCCGGCAGCCCTTCCTCCAGCACGGCCCCTGCCAGGGGCTCTCACCTTGCCAGGAGACACACGCCGGCCGTGTGAGCCTGGGGGGCTGCCAAGGATGCCCACGCTCCCTGCTCCCGCAGCAGCCGCAGCCACCGGTGCTCCAGGCTCTTGGCCAGCACCAGCTCCAGGGCCTCCACAAACAGGCTGCAGGGAGAAGCCAAAGAAAGCTTCAGGCACAGCACTTTGTGGGAAGCTGCTCTTTAGCACAGCCCCACCATGGATCCTAGCCGCAACACCCAGCTGAGTTGCAGAAACGGCCCAATGCCCAGTGCGCTGCCCTACAGAGCCCAGCTGCACCTACCACGGAGGCAGCCCAGCACCAGGGCAGTAGGCAGGTGGCTCCTGCAAAGCCACGGGCCGCACACACAGATTCTGCCCCTGCCGCTCCTCACCTGCCCGGTGGGTCACTCCTACTCAGCTCTCTGAGGGATGGGTCCATGTCCTCGCCGAGCGTTTCACTGAGCTGCTCCAGGAGGCTTGGAAGCAGCCAGGGAAGCAGGCGCCGAACCAGGGTGTCATTCTTCAGTGTTGACACCACCTCACAGAGGGCGCGAGTGATCTACAGAGAATTTAGCCAAGAACCACCTGGTAAAACAAGGCCATCGCTCGCAGACCACATCCCCCTGACAGCCCAGGGGCTTTTACTCTCTCCCGTTCTCACTGCAGGGAGAGTCTTTCAGCCTGGCAGCCGCAAGCTGTCCCAGCATCCCACAGTGATACCACACCAGCTCAGCACCCCACAAGGCTCCATGGGCCCTCACAAAGGGCAGGAATCCCGCTCGCACTCAAGCACCGCTTGGAAACCACGTGCAAAGCGGCACGGCCGCCGGGGCTGCTGGCCATACCGTGCGAGGCTCCAGGGCTGCCTGGCTGCTGCCCAGCTCCCCAGCGCAGCGGTTGCTCCTGTGGCTCTTTCCAGCTGCCCCCAGCTTCTCTGTCAAGTGGATGAGGACTGGGCAGCCCACAACGCTTCTCCCCAGGCTCCTCCACATCTCTGCTGTGTTGCTGCAAAGGAACACATGCCAGCACGTGAGCCGGCATCCCCGGCTACCCAAGGTACCCCAGGAGAAGCCATACACCCTCCTTGTGCCCACGGGCACTGTCGGTGCCCAGGTCCTGGCAGGGACACGAGCTGCAGCGCTCAGCCTTGCGCGGGGCATAAGCACTGGCTGCCGAGAGGGCCGCCCATGCAGGCGAGCCCCGCGGCTGGCTCTGATGGCAGTGGGAAGGGCGGCTGCACAGACCTGTCCATGGGCAGCGGTGTCTGCAGGAGGCTGCCCAGCACCGGCTCTTGGTGAGAGCGGCACAACTGGACCATGGCCCGCAGCACCACGCGCCGGGGAGTGCTCTGTTGGGTGCTCCGCAGGCACGTGCACAGGATGGACACGAGCTCGGGCACCTGAAAGGAGGTGGGCGAGAAAGAAAGGCTCGGTGTGTCCTTTCCCCATTGTGCCTCGGGGCCAACACACTACTGCAGAAAACAGCCAAAGGCATCCTAAAAAATGCCTCCCTCACCTCCTCCTGGAATATGCTGCCAACACAATCCCCTAGGAAGGTCAGTGTCCACTGACCCGCAGCCCACATGCACATGGGCCTGGAGCACAGCAGGCTCTCCGTGATGCTGCTCATGAAGCCTGTGCCCTGGCCTCGGGGAAAATATTTGCAGACAAGCTGGAGAGAAATCAGAAACACAAAAGAGCGTGTCACAGGAGTTGCTCAGATGCAAAACACGTGTCCTGAGAGCAGCGCTCCCACACACACGAGCACACAAACATGTCATGGCCCCCTTGGGCTTTTCGAGGGCCAGGTACCTTGGCAATGTTGGTGGAAGCTGCCAGCACAGACCCAAAGGTGACGGCACTGAGCCTCTCAGACAGAGACGAGACCTGGGTCCATGGCGCCACTTCCATATTTTCATCTGGAACTATCAGAAAGGGGAGTGACGTTGATGGGGAGCTATCAGAAAGGGCAGTGATGTTCATGGGGAGCCAACCTCCAGATCCCTGGGCACTGAGCAAGGACATGGGGGAGGCCAGCAAAGGCTGCACAAAGCCAGTGTCCCCCAAGGCAACACAGTGGCTTTGCAAGCTGGACAAGGTGCTACGGCGCAGGGGGATGGGGCCTGGTGCTGGGCTCCTTCCCGCAGGGAGCAGCAGGGGCAGGCCTGCCTATTCCTCTCACCAACTCTCTGGAGAAGGAGGCAGAGGCAGGTCGCTGCCCGCCGACGGGATGCGGCTGTCTCCTCGCATGTCAGAGGCCCCAGCAGTCCCACCAAAGAGCCAAACTCTTGGCAGGCACCACCTCGCTGCGGGAGCGAGACACAGGCACGAAGGTCACCGGCATCGCCACGGCCGCTGGCCCTCTCCCGACTGCAGCGCCCCGAGCACTGGCGGAGCCGGGCGGGACCAAGGGGCCACCCTGCAGCCCTGGGACACCCAGAACCTGCCGCCCGCCCACGCAGGGCTTCTGGCACAGGGTCCCCACTCACCCTCTGCTCGCGCCTCTCTTTGCAGGTGCTCAGCACCTGGACACACACTTGCAGCGCTCCGTCCCGCTCACACAGGTGGGCCGAGGTGAGCCAGCGCCGCAGGACCTGCCACAACAGCGCCTGTCTCACCATGGCCTGAATTTCGCCCTTCAGCCCTCCCCAGGGGTCCTGCTGCTTTTGTGCCCCTGCTTTCCCTGGGCACTGCAGCCCCACGTGAGGAGCCCTTGCTGTGGCCACCTTCCCACTCCAGGTTCTCGCCACGGGCAGCCTTCATTTGTGCATCAGCCCTTGCTCACAGCTGCACAAGTGGGAGAAGCTCTGCTCATCTAGGACACTGCAAGTTGCCTGCAAGAACGTTGCTGCAGATGGGAAAAGCGTGGATGCAAGCCTAGGGTGAGGGGGCCTGAAGCTAGGACCATATCACTTCCCACTGATGTGCACAGATGGCATCAAGTTAGAGAAGAGCTCCCCTCCACGGATCAGGCCCGCAGGCCTGATTCCCCTGGCTCTGCCATGTTCTGGCAGCAACAACGCCTTCCCCGCTGCCCCAGGGCACTCACCTGCACCACGTCCCCCAAGCAGATGGGGACCGGCTCTGCCTGCTGGAGGGCTGCCATGAGCTGTCCCAGGGCTCGCAGGGATGGGGCCTGTCACCAGAAAGCAGGGGAGAGGCCATGTACCCCACAAAGATGCCACAGCTGCCAGTGGGATTCCCATTGCTTGTTTGGGGTGCCTGGTGCTGGCTCCCTGCTCAGGGGTGACCCAGCAGGCCAGCACCTACCACTATGTGTGAAGCGGCCGCCACCGTCTCCCCTCTCATGTGCAGCTGCTCTGGATAATGATGGCACAGGATGGCCTGGCAGCATTGAGCCAGGAGCCTGCACATTTCCCCCCTGCTCAGACATGGTTTCAGCTTGCTGAAAGGAGAAAAGGGCAGAGAACACAGAGAGGGTGCTTACTAGCGCACTAGAGTGAGGCAGAGGACAACTGCCTTTGGCCCAATCCACAACCCCAAACCCAGTGCCCGCAGCCTCAGCCAGACCAGCCAGCTGTGCTGGGACACACACTGGCACCCACAGTGTCAGGAACAGACCCTACCTCAACTGCTCCATGGCCACGAGGGCCCGGGGCTGCACTGGGGACTCCCGCGGCTCCTCCTGAATCACCTCCTGCAAGGCACAGACAGACAGGCACAAGGTAGGCAGCGGGCAGGAGAGCGGGAGGGAGCTCCTGCCAGGCCGAGCCACGGGCTGAGCTGCCCGAGCCCACAGACACCAGCCCTGTCACCGCCTCACAACTCCCACAGAGGCTCTACAGGAAAAGGCAGCAGCTCTGCAGCGCTGGGATGCACTCTGCTCCCCGGCTGCAGCCCCAGCACCAGCCCCCACGCGCCCTGCCAGCTGGGGATGCAGCTCGTGGCCATCAGGAGCTTGCATACCACCCTGCAAGAGCATCGCGCCCCTGCACAAACCCACCCCATGGCCCAGCCCTTGGCTCCCCTGCACCACGTCCCCAGCTCTGGGCACTCACCACCAGGGTCTGCAGCAGCTCCCGCTTGCAGCAGAGCTCAAACCTGGGGCTGCCGCCTGCAGCCTGCAGGGCAAGGCTGATCTCCGTGATGCTCTGCACCAGGGAGAGCCTCAGTTGTGCGTCCTGATGCCAGGGGAGACAAAGAGGCTTTCAGCCAGGGCCCCAGGGTGGGAAGGGCAGTGGGGCTGGGGCTAATCTGCCTCCAAGAGCAGCACAGGGAGGACATGGTGCCCTCTGGGGGCCCCGCAGCACCCTGGGTACCTGCCCCCCAACACGGAAACGTCCCCTCCCTCTCCCTTGCTGGCAAGGAGCCTCCCATGGGAGGGGAAGCTGCTGCTCCAGGTGCTGCCTGGGAAGAGCCCGTGCATCGCGGACACGGGCAGCAGGCTGAGCAGCGCTCGCCTGGCTGCAGCGGCAGAGGTGCGTGACGGGAGGAGCAGGAGGGGCTGCAGCTGGCAGCACCCACACGCCTCTGCCCCACGCCGCGAGCTCCCACCTGGCAGCCCTCTCTGTAGAGCCCCAGCACGTTGCCCACGACGTCTCTCTCAACGTGGGCCAGCAGCTGCTCCCTGGGGGTGCGCAGCGACATCCGCCCGTAGGTGACCATGAGCGTGGCGCGAGCAGCGCGTGTCCTCACCGTGTCGCCCTGCCGGGGGATCACCAGAGAAGCACCGAGACGTCAGCCCGCTGCCCTGCTCTGCCCCGAGACTCAGTGCGCTCCTAAGGCAGGAGCTGCCCCTGCCCCAACAGCGGCACCTCCCAGCAGGAGCACCCTGGGCCCTTTACCTTCTGGGTTTTCAAAGTTGCCAGGAACTCCTTCATGCAGGCCAAGGCAAGCGAGAAGTGGCTCTCGGCGCAGCGCGACACAACTGAGACCATTCCCTGCAAGGCAGCAGAAACAGGGAGTCGCTCCCAGCCCAGCACCCAGCCGTGACCAGCTCCAGTGGTCAGGAAGGACCTTTCCGCAAGGAAAGAGCCACAAACAGGGCACCAGCTGTGCTGGAGCAGGGTCACACAGACCCCCTGCGCCCCAGGCACACGCAGGAGACACCCTGCCGCACCGCAGGGCTGTGCGAGGAACCCTCACCTGCGCCTCCCACAGCTCCAGGAAGTTGGCTGCTTGCAGGTGCTTCAGGGTCTGCTCTCGCACGTGGCGCAGACACCCGCAAGCTGCCAGGGCCGTGCCGAGAGCCTTGTACAGGAAGCGCTGCAAGAGGAGAGGCCAGGCCCCAGCTGCAGGGACAGCCCTGCCCGGCGGGACAGGGCCAGGCCGCAGCGGTGCCACCGTGCTGAGAGCAGCCCAGGCGCCTGCGGCAGCAGCCCCAACTGCACGCGCTGGCCAGCCCGGCACAGCCACCAGCCCGGCGCGGAGGGGAGAGCAAGCGCCTTCCTGGGCAGCGAGAGCAGCAGGGACAGGAGCCCGCTGGGCAGAGCAGCCCCGCCAGCCCGTGCGTGGGCCCCGGCCTCCCAGGGCTCTGCTGGTGCTGCAGCCCTCAGGGCGCCCCAGAAGCGGCAGCGACACCGCGCAGGGAACAAACCTTCTCCCAGGACAGGCGGGGAGAGCTGCCCAGCTGCTGGCTCAGCTCCTGGCTCAGGCCCACAATCCAGACGTCGCTCGCGATGGCTTCCAGCGATGTTTGCAGGAACTAGGGCAGAGGGGGACATGAAGCAAACACCCCCTGCCCTTGCCTGGGCCCTTTTGCACATCTAATGGGCAGAGCTCCCTAACTGGCCCTCTAAAATCTGCCTCTGTCTCTCCCCCAACACGATGCTTGAGCCCGGGGAATTGGCAGGAGCTTGTGCTGCTCAGTGTCCAAAAAGGGAGCCCCCAGGTTCCTCCCAACACTCTTCCACACCCTGGGCGCCCGATCCAGCTGTGGCCCCCACACACATGCTGTACCTTCAGCACAAGGCTCTCCCACTCAGCCACATCCAGGGAGCTGGCGGTTGTTCCTGCAAAGCCCAAGGAGGCAGACCCTGTGCTCTCAGCGCCCTGAGCCCCCAGCAGAGCCCCAGGGTCTCCTTTGCAATCCAACAGCCCAAAGGCTCAGCGCAGGGGGCTGACAAGCATCCCTAAACCTGGCACCATTCCCCGGTGCCAGGCTGGGAGCTGACAGCATTTTGCTGCGTCCTCTGCCGCCAGCCTGTCCCTGGCAGCGACGCTTTACCTGCCAGGTGCTGCAGCAGCAGGGGGATCTCTACAGCCCAGCTCATTCCCACGGCTCTGTGGATCATGCCGGGGAGCACCTGCAGAAGCTGCAGGGCCGCAGCGCCACGGCCACCACCCGCATGCGGAGCCACCGCCGCCGTCACCTAGCAGAGCGCGAGAGAGACGGGGGGCTCGCACCCGCCTCGGAAGCCGCGGCTGCGCCGCAGGCAGCCAGGCAGGCAGGCAGGGAGCCCCAGGCGCCTCTCGCACACTCCTGCCTCCTCCCGAGGTGCCTGCACCGGCCTCGGCACCATCTCTCCCACCCTCTGCCCGGCCACGAAAGCTCCTTCCCCGCTCCTCGAACTCACCAGCAGGCGAGCCAGCAGTGCCTGGGGAGCCGGCAGAGCCGCTGTGGGCACAAAGGAAGGCAGCGTGAGATTCCCAGCCCCTCTGGGCCCTGCCCGTGCCGCCTCCCATGCTGCCAGGCAGGGCTAAAGGGCACCCCGGCCACAGCGCCTGCACAGCGGCACCGCCGGGCTCCCGGCACTATGCACACAGGGACAAGGACAGCCCTGGTATGGCAGGAACCAGCCCCAGGGCCCCAGGAGAGCTGCGAGCAGCAGTGCCCAGCGCCTCCGCCGGGAAGGGCCGCATGGAAAGAGCCCTCGCGCCTGGCAGCGGACACTGCTCTGCCCTCTGCAGCCCCGCACCTCCCGCAAGGGCCTGGCAGGGCTGCAGGGACACGCGCTGTCCCGCGCCACCAGCCCGGCACTGCTGCCCGGCACCTGCTGCTCCCCACCTTGCTCCTCAGGCTCCAGGGCCTTGGGCTCCCCGCGCTCAGTCTCCTGACGCCTCTCGGCCAGGGCGCGCAGGCAGCAGCACAGTGGCACAAGCAAGCCCGTGTACTGCACTGGCACCACGTAGCGCAGCAGCTTCGGCCACAGGAGCTGCGGACAAGAACCAGACCATTTGGCACGAGGGCATTCCTGCCTCTCCGTCCCAGTCCCTGCGTCATTTCCATGTCTCCAGCCCTGGCCTGGGCCCTTGGCCTCACTCCTTCACGAGCTCAGGAGCTCTGCTCCTGCTCTGTCCTCCTCCTCTCCCTCCTGCCCCTCTCCCTGCCGCGCTTCGCACCCCTTTCCCTCTCCCTCGCTCTGGCTGCCTGCTGAGAGCGGCTGGCACACCTCTGCCCCCGGGGCAGCTCCCTTCCCTGTGGCAAAGGGATGCGGGAGCCCCTCGGCCTCGCCAGCCCCTCCCAAGGCCTCTATGGGCTACGGGACACAGCCAAGGCGCGTGCCCAGCGGTGCTCATGCGCTGCAGCACGCACAGGATGAGCGAGTCTGGCCACAGAGAGCTCACACCCAGCTCTCCCTGATTGCTTTCATGCCTAAGGTGGGCGTCCCGGTGCACATGGCGAGAACAACTCACTTGGGCTACCGCTCCGTTGGAGACATCCAGTGTGCTGACCATGTGCCAGCACAGGCGCCGAATGGCCCGTTCTTCATGTGCTTCCACAGCACAAAGATTCCCTGTAGCCTGCGGGACAGGGTAGCAAATATTTGTCACTGCCCCTTCCCAGGCCCCACGGGGCCTGGCAATGGGGATGCCCCCCACCACAGCACCAGTACTGGCAGCCCGGCTGCGCTGGGCTCCGCTCCTTCAGGGAGACCCATGACAGTGCGGCACAGCCATGAGGTGCAGCCGTGGCGCTGCGCTCTGCCTTACCAGCCTGCCCGAGGCACGGCAGAACTCGCCGAAGAGATGCCCCACCACGTCCCATGACGAGCAGCCCAGGCCGCTGGAGCGCAGCAGCTCCCCGATGAAATGCAGGACGGCCATCCTCACCTGCAGGCAGGGCAGGCTGCCGTCACGAGCCGGCCCCAAGCCCCAGGGGAGCTGCCTGTGCTGCGCTGCAGCCCCTCTGCCCAGGCCGGGATGAGGAGGCGGCAGCAGCCCTTGCTCTGCTGCTGCCGCCGGCCCCCTGCCCCGGAGCCTGCGTCCGCCTATGGCAAAGGCCTGGCCAGGCTCTGCCTTGGAACAGCCCTGCTCTGCCCTGCAATGGCTCTGTCCAGACCAGCTCACCTGGCACATGGGGTCGTGGCACATGGACTCGGCGAGTTTGACAAACAGGGCCAGGTTCTCCCGCACGGCAGGCACTACAAGAGACACGGAGAGGCGGTGCTGAAACCAAGTCCCCATTTCCGCAGGGATTTCACACAGCTCCCTGGCTTCCCACACACAAGCAGGGCAGAAAAAGGGTGCCAGCCTGTGCCTCAAAGGAAGCAGCACATTCCGGGGAGGATGCTGATCTTTTTGTTGCCTGGCCTACTGACCATCAGAGCGGACCAGAGCTTGCAGCACTCCCACAGCTGCTACACGATCGGCCTTGCTCCCGTTCCTCAGTTTGAAATAAAGGAAGACGATTGTCTCCTCGGGGCAGATTTGGGCTGTGGGGAAGAAAGAAATCCTGCTGGTCAGGAGAGCCCAGCGTCTTCCCACGTGTGCAGCTTTGCGAGAGCTGCGGTGACGCAGCAGTGCGGCCCCGGCTCTCCTCTCCTTACCCTGCAGCACCATGCAGCGGCACAGCTCTGCCCTGTGCTCGGGCCGGGGCGGATCGATCTCATCACAGAGCTGTGGGAACAAAGTGTCTTTCACAGCAGGTTGCACTGGCAGAGAGGGGGACAGAAAGGAAACCTCTCGCGGGCATCTCTGGGTGCAGAGCCACGCGCCAAGCGCAGCGCCCTGGGCACACGCAGGGCTGGGCAGCAGCCGAGGCTGCCCAGGAGCCCCAGGCCAGGGAGGCGCCGCCAGGCCTTACCTGCTCGTGCACAGCAGCACTGACGGCCTGCAGGTGGGCCCGTGGCCCGCGGCTCTGAATGCCAGCCACAGCTGCCAGGAAACGGCCCAGGCTCTGCAAGGGAGCGCGGCAGGGAGAGGGCAGCAGTTACCGCGAGCCCCCAGGAAGGCAGAAACAGGCATCGCTGGGAAAACCACGGCCTGAACGCACTCACAGAGCTCTTCACACACCCGCAGCCCTGGGAGGCACCGCAGGGTCCCTTGTGGAGCCACGTGCCCCAGGCACTCAACACGCCCTCCCAGCCCTTCTGCCCTGCTGCTTTCTGCCAGCAGGAGCCCGGGAAGCCACAGGGCCCCGTTCCCTCTTCCCATCTCCAAGGGACCCAGCTCCTGCTGGCGCCCTGCAACCCCCCGACACCTCATTGCTCCCCCGCAGGCCCCGGCCGCGCCGTGCCCCGCACAGTGCCTCACCATGGTCACACCAAGGGGATCTCGGACCTCTCGGTATTGGTGCAGCAGCCAGAGCAGCTGCTCCCAGGCGCGCTGGCGGTACTGCTCCGCGTGCAGCAGGACGGCCATCATGGCACCCACTGCCCTGAGCACAGCCTGTTTGGCCTGCCGAGGGAAAGCAAGACGCCGCCACATGCAGGGATGAGGCTCTCTCCAGCACCCGCCTCCCCGTGAGACACCCAGCCTGCACTTCCCGCACAGGGCTCTCCTTTTCCTCTCAGTCCCGGCAAGAAGGCCTTGCTCGCCAGCACAGGGAGCGTTTCCTCCCACCACCCCCAGCTGCCCTGCTAGAAGGCCCCAGCATTCGCCTCTTGCCTGCCCCAAGCATTCGGCCCAGGGCTGCTGCACGGATGTCCCCTCCTGCCTGTCAGCACCGCTCACGTCAGCGCTCCCTGAAGGCTCCCGGCTCGGGATGCTTTCCAACCAGCCTGCTCCCTCCAAGCCCTCACCCGGCCCCGTGCACAGCCCCGCTGGCCCCTGCGGACGTCCCCGTGGCTGCCCATGGCGGCAAGGGCAGCAAGGCTCACCTCTTCCCCCTTGCACCGCTGCCAGTGTCTGCCCACGTAGCAGAAGAGCGGGTAAACCGGGGCGCAGAGCTGGGTGGCCTCCAGGCGAGGGAAGACCTGTTTATCCCACTCATGCAGGTACCCAGCTATCCCGCTGCACCACTGCTCCAGAACTGCAGCACAGGAAGGGAAACAGGATCACCTCAAAACCTCTGACCAGCACCACACATTGCAGTGGCCCCCAGGCCTCCTTCCGCCCACTGTGGCCTTGCAAGGGTGGCACGGAGATCTGGCTTCAGAGACACCCTGCGCCATGGCACGAGACGGCCGGGTGGAAACGCTGCCTTGCTTCTCCCCTCCAACACTGCCCGCTGCAGCCCCAGCCTCTTCCTGCCCCAGCGTTTGCCCCTCAGCACAACCTTCGTGGTTTTGGCCCTTCTTTCCCGGGCTCTGCCTTTAAGCCCACAAACAGCAAAGCAGGCTGTGCTCAATGAAAGGGAAGGGAAGGGAACGGGGGAGCCCAGGCTGGGCAGAGCTTGGCCAAAGGCAGCTGAACCAGGAGGCACACGTGGCAGCAGAGGCCGGGCAAGGAGCCAGAAGCTCCTCTGGCCAGCGGCACCCAGTGCCGTCGGCTCCGGCCGCAGAGCCGCTGGCGGCAGCGCTGCAGCACCGACACTCACCGTCGCAGACGAGACGCAGCGTGCGGCCGCTCCCCGCCGCGCTCAGCACGTGCTGCAGGGCCGACAGCGTGCTCCCCGCAAAGGGCACGCACTGCAGGGCTGCAGAGAGAGCAGCGTGTGGGCAGCCCTGGCCACCCAGAGCCGCGGCGGCCAACGGGCTCCATCTCCCGGCACCGCTGCCAGGACAGCACTGGGCCAGGGGGAGAGCCCGCTGCAGGGAGGCTCCTGCCAGGCCACTTTTGTGCCAACCACCTTCCTCGAGGGGCACGGGGAGTGGGGAAGCCCTAAACTGGGGAGGACAGCGTGGGGCACAGCCTGGTGTGTTGGCTCTTTGCTGGTTTCCCTCTGGTGCAGCCCTGGGTCTTTGGGGCAGGGCTAGGGGTCCGTTCTCCTGCTTGGCACCCGCTGGCACCCAGCTGGGGGGCCCTACCATAGCGGGCAGCCACGTTGCGCAGCGTGATGAGGACGAACTCCTCCGACATCTCCTGCAGGGTTTGCAGGTGGCCCTGCAGCGCCGACACCACATCTCGCAGATGGCTGCGGGCCAGCGCCACCAGGACGTCGCTAGCGGCCGTCCTCACAGCAAGTGGCGCATCCTGGAAGAAGCATTTTGCATGTGGCAGGAGCGGGACTGACCCTCTGCCAGGGCTCGGCCTCCAGGCAGGACATACAGGCGCTAGCGGGGCTCCCGCTACGCCTTGCGCACACACAGCCCCACAGCTCCTCTTTGCACATCCCCTGACCCCACACCGCAATGTGTCGCGAAGCTCCTGCACGGGACGGCCGGGACAGGGGCCAGCACCTGAGGTCACCCTCAGAGAGAACGAGCTCACCTGCGCCGCTCGCAGGTCCTTTAATGCCACCGCTATGGCTCTGTCCACAACAGAGCTCTGCAGGTGGCTCTCCTCGCCCCATAAGACGCCCTCCAGCTTGCGGTAGGTCTCCTCCGCTCTGCCATCCTGGGGGCACAGAGACACAGCAGCCATGGGATGTGCTGCCCCACACACAGCAGCTTGGCCACGCCGATGCCAGGGAGCAGCTGCTGGCACTGCTCAGCACAGCCGTTGGCAGCGGGAGAGAAGCCCTGCTCTGTGACCTCCTCGTGCGAACCCAAATCCTAATGTGGACACCCAAGCCCAGAGATGCTGCCACCTCCTGCCATCAAGGAGGGCGCGAGGGATTGTCCACACAGCATCCACGTTTTGGAATGAGGTGCAGCCCGAGGGGAGAGGCAGCATTGCAGGAGATCAGTCTGCGGCACCCAGGGAAGTCAGGGTGCTGCAGGGAGCCCTCGAACCCCACGGAGCCCATCAAGACACCCCTGCTCACCTCGGCGTCTTGCAGGCGGTCCAACAGCGAGGTCACGATGGCGGCAAAGGTAGTAATGGCCACAGGAACAGAGCTGGCCACACTCCCACCATCCTCACTGCGTGCAGGTCTCGACCGGGCACCTGCACAAGTGAAGCAACCTGGAAGGAAAGCAGCACCAGCTTTGTGTCACTCCAGCAGCCGTAGGGACAGAGCCCAGCTCAGGGCAAGAGCCTGCACAGCTGGAGCACGGGGCGACAGGAGAGGCTGCTGGCGCCAGCCCTGCTCAGGCTGGGGAAGAGGAGGCTGCGGCAGCTCGGGGCCGGCCCCAGGGGCTCAGGCGCGCTCTGCCCAAGCCTGGAACGTGGACGCTGGCAGGTTCTGTCGCCCCCATGAGACACTGAGCGCGGGGACGCCCCCACCTCGGAGCGCTCGCAGCACCCCCATCGCGGCACGACTCCCTCTGCGGATGCACTGCTCCAGCAGCACCTCCTCCCTCGGGAATCACAAGCCACTGACGCAGCAGCAGTGCCGGGAGGGACAGGTCACCTGCGGGGGCCACTGTGACCCGTGGGGACCGCTGTGACGCCTCACAGAGGGCTGCTGGCAACGTGGGCATGGGTAGGGATGGAGTGACAGACACTGGGGCCTCCTGTTCCCTAAACGTGGCACTGCCCCAGGCTCCAGCACTCACAGTTGCTCCTTGGCCCCCAGCCCTTCTGAGTGGTGACCGTCCCTTGCCATTGCACAGGGGCAATCGCTCTAGCAGAAAGAACCCAGGAGCTGCTCAGGCCTCTGCTCACACAAGTGCCAGCTCATTCGGCTGCCTGGGAGGCGTCACTAGCACCCAGAACCTGATGGCATCAGGTCACAAGCTGCCAAGACTGTGGCTGCCAATTGCATGCAAAGCCTGGCAAGCAGAAGGAAAAGCAGGGCTGCACAACATGCAGCATCTCACCTCAGGGACTCAGAGGGGAAAAGACTTGCTGTGGGACCTGTCACAGCAAGAAGGAAGGGGAAAAAGACTGCAGTGTCTTTGACAAGGAGGAATTTGTGTTTGCAGCATTGCTTTTCCCTCGGTTTGCCAGGCTTTGCATGCAACTGCCAGACATGTTCTGCCAATTGACGGGGCGGGAGGCAACGGACAGAACCAGGCATCAATGGAAAGAATGGTCTTATTTCACTGTTAATATTAAGACAATACAGAAATGAAATGGTACATTTAACAAAACATTAACCTTGCTACACACTTGGTTTTAGCAACAGACAAAACAAGCAAGGTAATGACCTAACCATTACTATATGAGAAAGAGAATAGTGTGATGTGAGGCTGTGATGAGGAGGCCACTGCCCGGGGGTCAGCCAGGTAGATACCCAGGAAGAGCAAGAAGTGCAAGAGCCGCAGCTCCCGCGTGTCTGCGTATGGCAGGAGGAGGAACTCATTCAGGGAGCTGTTGTTGGACATTTGCTGTCCCCAGCATGGGGGACTGACCAAGGAAGAAAAAGATAAGAGACAAGTTAGGATCACACTTTTAAAAGGGGAAAAAAAAATAATTTAATAAAACACCTCCCGTGTTATTTAAAATCACACATTGCTTCCCTCTTTGTTGGTAGAGTCTTTGTGTGGTTCCCTTCACCAAAAGAGTCAGGGTGGTAGGGACCTCCAAGAATCAGTTAGTCCACACACGCACACCCACACCATGCAAGCGTAGTCCCCTAGAGCAGCTTGCACATGATTGTGCGCACACCCATTTGCACACAGTTAACAAGCTTTTTTCCTTACGCAAATGAACCTCCTGTGTTTCATTTTGTGCCTACTGCCTCTTCTGCTGTGGCTGGACACCAGTGAAAAACAGTCTGTCCCCATCCTCTTGACACCTGCCCTTGGCTAAGGAGGCCCAATTCTCCCAGCCTTTACTTGTAAGAGAGATGCTCCAGGACTCTCCACTGGTCTCCCTGCAGCAGTGCAATGTCTCTCTTGTACTGGGGAGGTCTCAGAACTGGGCACACTGCTCCAGAAGTTGCCTCCCCCGGGCTGTGTAGGGCCACACTGATGGCTGCCGCATCATTGATGCCCCATACTTACCTTGTTGTCCTGCAGGGCTACCAGCCCCTTCTCTGCAGAGTTATCTCCAGCAGCAGGTCAACTCCCAGGCTGCTCTGGTGCAGGCGCTTCTTCGTGCCTCGGGCCAGGACCCAGTACCTTGAGCTTGCACTCAAGCAAGTGCCCTTCCATGGCTTCACAACAATAAATGCCTGCCAGAAGAGGAAAGCTATGGGAGATGCCAGAATGGAGCCCCCAGCAGTTCCTGTGTACAGCGCCCCCTTCCAGACAGGAGCCCTTCTGGCTGTCCCTGACAACCCCTGCCACATTCAACTCAAAGGATTAAAAGGAAGGCACTCTACATAAGTCAACAGAAACCTTGAGTTTTCTTGCCATGTATGCAAAGTAGATATATATAAAAATACTGTACTGAGCAGCTCAAGGTTAAAGAATGATCATGGTCTGTTCTGCTTGGTCTAATGATGTTTCCTCCTGTGCTACCAAGATGCAGGGGACTTCTGTTTTACTTACTTTTAAAGAACGTGATTCATCCTTATCCTGCCACACGACTGCAGGGCACTGCACACAGCAACCATTGGGAGTAGCAGCCAAGATGAAGGGAGGCAAGAGCAAGAGCTTGGGGCATCCACTGAGGCAGCTCTGCTGAAAAGAAAATACCCAGGAATCAGCCCTTTGCCACAGGAGCTCAAGGCTGCCTGTCTCGCACCATCTCCCATTCCGAACTGTTTTTGTGCTCCGCATGTGTGAGGACTCTCAGCACTCTTGCAAAGAGCACTGCTCAAGCAAGGGAGACCACTCCAAGAGTGACAAGCCAGAGAAAGTAGGCTGAAGGAAAAGCTGGAAGGTGTTAGGAAAAATCTTCATGTCATTTTCCTTAACAGGGTCCACCTCCAGCTTTCTGCTTTATCCCAAAGATACAACGTGCTTCTGTATAAGATGATCTTCTCAGTATTCCAGCTCTAGGTGGGGGCCTCCTCAGAGGGAAATTCCCAATGGAAATTCCCCTGTATATTTAAAGCCCTGCCGGTTAACTTCTTTCCCATTCTCCACCAATTGGTTGTAGCAATGACTGGCCCATGCCAGGCCATTGCCCACTCCTGACCTTGGTGGGGTGGCCATGGTGCTTCTAGGAGACAGGCCTGACTGCTCTTCTTGCCTTCTCCCCCGCAGAATGGCTGCTGCTCACTGAGGCAGGCAGGGCTTGAGGGCCGGTCTCCACCAGGCCCCAGATGCAACCGCAGGGCTTTGAAAAATCTGCTTGCGGGGCTGCTGTGGGCCAAGCAAGCTCCCGTGCCCATGGCAGAAAACGAGCCTGCCATATGTTGGCCAAGGAAGATGGTTGACTGAGAGTCATTCTTTCATTTCAGAGCACTTCTGGCTGGTGTATGCACAATCAGCCTTATCTCCCCCTGAGAATGCAGCCATCAGGACTCTTATTAATGATTAATACCTGAGTGGGGGAGGAAATCAGGGAGCTACCCACCAGGATCAGATATGTCACTGGTGGTTAGCACCTGAATAGGGCTATGTGTGAACAGTCAGGTTGAGCTGGGGAAGGAGCACACTGGTTGCTCTCTGCCCCGTGACTATAGTCAAGTCATCTTATAGTCACAGAGTGGTGCTACAGTCACCTCTTGGCTCCATGCCATAAATAGTGTATTGATAATTTTTGCACTTACAGGTCCATGGCAAGTAAACATTTTTAACAAAGTATTGCTATTATGTACAAATTTGTACCTTTTGGGTGGTTGAATTAGGGTTATTTGTTTTGTCATACCCCGCACTTTTATATACAAAATATATGTAATATAGCTTATAGATTATAAGTAATAAACCTAACAGCACTAGAGTTAGTAAAATGAATACAGCATTTCCATCAGTCGTCCTGCACGCTGCTGCAAGAGAAAATAAACTTGTTTTGGTGGGGTGAGGTGGAACAGGTTAACCCATTTAAAATGAAGAAAAATCCATCGTGCCCTAATTCTCTGTGTTTTGCACCACTGCTATCAGTAGCTTCCCAGGCAAGTGGGCCATGAGCTTTACTTAGAGTCTTAGACACAGTGCCGATGGATGGTAAACTGACCACCACAGGCTGTCCAGCTGTAATGTTGTTGGACATCCTTTTTTACCTGTAGGTTGAGCATGAAGCTCAGCTTTCACAAAGAATGCTGGGCTTACAGGCCTTTCAGTAGGCCCATAACTATTATTTAATTGAGGGAGTACTTTGGGAAGTTGTCTGTCCCATTGACCCTTGTGTGGGTTGAGCTTTTTTAACAAGCGAATAGCTCTTTCATCATCCCATTTCCCATTTGATTTGGGATAGTATGGGATGTGGAATACCCACTGGATTCCTTCTTGCTTTGCCCAGTCTTCCACTTTTTTACATGAGAAATGTGAGCCGTTATCATTCTGGATAATAACAGGAGTAGGTAGATGTGAGAACCAAAACAATAGTCCTTGCACTACACTTCGCCCCTTGGCTTTCCTACACTTAGTTGTCCCAAGCAAGGCAGAGACCCCTTCCACTCCTGTGAGGATGTACTGATATCCTGCAGAGGATCTGAATGGCCCCATATAACCAATCTGCCATGTAGACCACAGAGTTTTCCCCTCTTTGATGTGCAGAGCTGGAACTTTAGCAGGATGATCTGCTTGCAACCTTAATGTGCACTGGGGACATTCTATGAGAATAGTTGCACAAGTTTTCCCGTTTAGGGCTCATCCCCTAGTCTGTGCAGCAAAGTGAAGCACTTCCTTATGCGTGTGACCTGGGTTTTGATGTAACCATTCTCCCAACGGATACCACTCTGGATCTAGGGTGATTTTTCTCATTTTAGTCAACTCATTACCTTTTGATTTCACGTTGTGGCTGGTTGATTATCCTTAACAGGAGCTTTTGCCCATCCCATTTAAATGGTGTTTTTCTTGCTATAACTAGCAATAGCTGCCAATCCTGTTCTCTCCAAACTGCAGAGAACTACTTCCCAGTTAAGAGCTTCCCATCCACAAAGCCATTGTGTGGCACCAGCCCACACAGCAGAGGAGCCTACATAGACAACCCTTGCTCCATTTTGTGTAGCTAAAACTACTGCTCTTAACTCTCCTGCTTGTGCATTGCCTTCACCTTCTTCTGTTACTTCTTCACCAGTGGTAATATTTAATGCAACACCCTTTTATAGCTATTTACCATTTAGCTTTTCTGCTAAAGCATCTCTAAACCACATGTTTCTGTTGGGGTTCCATTGAAGAGGAGTGGTATGTTCAGAATTGCTGAAGGTTTAAGAGGTTGTCCCAATGCTAATGGGTCTGTTTTTACAGGCATCTGCAGTTTGGAAACCTTAGTATACCCTTCAGTTAACTGCATATTTTTTGCAACACCTGTTAGGAAGGCATAGCATTTTGTGGTAGTGTGGTTTGGTGCAATTCTTTCTGGGGGAGCAGTCCCCTTTAGGATTGCTTCTAGTAAATGAAACAGTCCTCTAGGATGCACGGGTTGTCCCTGATGCATTTTCTCAATCTGTTTATTCGAATGGGAATATTTTGGCTCTTAGTTCTGTTTACCTTCTTTTTCCCCTTCCTTAAGTTTGAATCAGTTGTGACCCACTCGTCCTGGCTAGTGTCTGATCCGGAGTCAGAACTCGACTGACCAGTTACTTCCGGGCTCCGGCCCTTTTCCGTTGGGCTCCGTCCCCGCCTACTTCCGTCCCGCCTGCTTCCGTTGCGGGCGGGCTGTTCTCCCCCTCTTGGCTCGCCCCGCCTTCTACTCGCGGAGGCACCTTTGGTGAAATGGCCGCTCTGATCGGTCCTCAGCGCCTCACTCGGGCCTCCCTCCCCTGTCCGGTCAGGCTCATTGGTTCTCGGCCCCTCACTCGCGCGTCCCTCCCCTGTCCAGTCACTCCCATTGGTTCTCGACGCCTCACTCGGGCCGGGGGCACCCTCGCCCCGCCCTTCCCCTTGCGGCTGGGCACCATTTTGAGGGGCATAGGGTGGTGGCCTGGCCCAGACATACCCAAGCTCTGACTTCTTTTCAATGTTCCTAGCTTCCTCGGCTAGCTCGCTCCAAACAGATTTCGGCTGTTTCTGCTCCTCTGTAAGCGGGACGGGGTTGGGGGATGGAGGGGATGTATCACCCTCTTGCAGACCTTTAGGCTCAGCAGAATTGCCATCATCTGGGGGGTGCAAAGTCTGTGCGGCTGCCCCGACTCCCAGTTTTGGGGTGGCCAACAAACAGTCCCTCACTGCCACCCAGGTCTCCTGCTCTTTTATAGCTTTCTGCAAAGCCTGTACAACTTTTCCCCAAGCCTTAAGGTTTTTCCCACAACCCAAAGACATCATCTCCTCTGCTAACGCCTTAGTACATTTGTCCCACACTTTAGGGACACACTTCAGGGACTTCAGAATATCCACCGGCCGGTCTATAACCTTAATTTTTAAAAGCCTCGCAACAGCGAGAGTAAAATCTTTTGGCTTACAATCAATACCCCAATGCTTATGTAATTGCGATACGACCTTCATGAGGGCCTCCATCCTCCTTGTTAATCTGGTAGCCTCCTCTCCACCGGGCTGGTCCACTCGCTCCAACCACTGTTCACCCGTCCAGGCGATGACTTCCGGGGTTTTTGCACCACTTGTTGCCGTTCAAACGGCGTGGCGACCTGGTTCAGGAACAGCACGGCGACCACCCCCAGGCCGCTCTGACCATCAGCTCACTAACACCAATGTGGTGGACGGCAAATGGCGTTTATTGATGGGTAACAAGGTGTTACATAGCTAAGGTTTACAACATCACATCCGTCTGCTTACATCATAAACTAAATGCTATTGGCTATTAGGGGCCCTATCTTTCTGTACAGCACGATATCTTCCGGCCGCCGGACCCTATCTGCAACACCATGCACATCATTTGCTGCAGGACTGTGCCCTTTTTTCCTGCTTCTTGGTCATCCTTCTTTAGCATAGAAAGCCAGCGGCTTCTCCACTTCACAGCTAGGTTACGTGGAGTACAACACATAGGATTGTGCCCACACTCGGAAGGCTTCCCTGTTTCTTCTTGGAGCAGCATTCCTCTACTTGGGAGCAGTTTATTACAGATTTCTTGCCCAAAAGAAAGTCTGAAAAAGCCAGCTCTCCAGGGTGTCACCTTGAAGTCCACCATCCCAGGCAGTAGCCTCACGCTTAGAGTACAAAACCCCACGGCTGCAGGCTATTTGGGGCCTTCCATGGGGGCCTTTCGTACAATGATGTACGGATGTCTTTGATGTGTGAGCATCCACACCACACAGGCAGGCAGCCCTCAGAGCCCACCCGCTTTGTGGTACCTTTTTCCCAATGCTCATTTGGACAGAGGCAGTGACGGGGGGGGAAAATACTTTGAACTGCTTTACAGCTGTTCTTGGTTCTCTTAAAGACTCCAAGTTTCAGTGATGGCTTCCCCACCACCTAGCTTTCTCCATAAACCACCCAGGCCCCAGACGCTCCTTGCACACCTTCAGTGTCCTCTTTCAGTGTTCTGCCTGGAGCCACAGACCACAGAGACAACGGCATGGTTTAATTATTTATTTTTTCAGAACGCATCCTCATGCTGCAGTGTGGGCAGCTTCAGCAGGTACCTGCAGCTGCACTCTTCTGGCTCTGCTTCAAGTAGATGCGGAAAATGGGGTGCTGTCTTCAGCCACAGATCCTCCACGGGGCCCTGTTCACCGAACCACAACTCCTAAGGAAAAATTAAAAAAAAAGTGATAGCCGAGGAGAACCCCGGAGCTCTAATTGCTGTCTGGAAAAGGAAGCACAGCCTCTCGCGGGAGCTTGTTCCATTCCCCCAACCCTCTTGCCATACTGCAAAAGCCCAAGAGGGAGGGCAAGGAGAGGGAAAGCAAATGAAGACTGCTGGGCTCCCACAGCTGCCTTAAGGGAGAGGCAAAGATTCAGCTTCACCTCTCCTCAGCGCTGCAGAGATGCTGCAGAGGAGCAGCTGCAGTGCCTGCTGCTTCCTCAGGTGCCCTTCCAGCCCTGCCTGCGTGAGACACAGCGCAGCTGCCACTGCCCTCCTGCTGAGGGGCTCCCCAAGGGCTGTCAGAGCCTGCTCTTGAGGCTCTCTGGGGGCCGGCCCTACATCCACCTGCTGCAGTGCTCTTGGTGCCACATTCTCCTAGGGCATGCTGCTCCTCTGCCCAGGAAGCAACTCAAAGGCAAGGAACATCAACTTACGGTGCTCATCTCCAGCCATGTCTTCTCCAGAAGGTTGCCATGCACCTTAGAGGCTTGGAGGGCCTGGTTGAGGCATGCAAGGCTCTCTGCTTTGTTCCCCAGCACATGGAAAAGGTAGGCTCTCAGGTGTTGGACTCTGGGGTAGAAGACGGGGCATGCAAAGCAGCAACAGAGAACCTCTTCTGCAAGCTACCAAGAGAACAAGGGAGAAGCACGTCAGGATAAGGCATGGAGCTCCACTGCAGCACCTGTTCCCCAAGGAGAAAAGCAGCCACAAAGCAACCAGGAGTGCACAGCTGACAAGGCTGGCAAAGTGCACAAAGCTCTGCAGAGCCACAAGCCCTTCTTTGGAGCAGGCATGACAGCAGGAGGCTTTTGCCATGGTCTTCTCTAGGCCACTACACTCTGCCTCTGCCCTGGCTCCATCCCATCACAGCTGCTTCCACCCGGCCTTGTTAGGCCACGGCAGCTTTCCCTGCACCCCCTCACAGCACATGCCCTTCCTCCTGGTCCCTCACCCTTAGAGCCCCTCGGCTGCTCTCACGGGCCCTCGACAAGCTGTGCTCCAGGTCATTCTTCAGCACCAGGGTGTAGCACTCCAGCATCCGCGTGCGGGCTTGGGTAGCCAAAAAGGAGCTGTCGGCTCTCTTCAGCAGCCGCTTGGCCTTTTCAAAGGGCTGCTGGAAGCTGTCCCACTGCCCAAGCCTCGCAAACCTACAGAGAAACAGGCACACATTGTGTAGAGACAAGCAGGAATTGGGCTCTCTTCTGGGCTCTCTCCCGGCCATCTTGCTCCCAGTGCAAAGCCTCTCCCCACTAGTCCTTTTCATCTCCAGGGACAGCCGCCTTGTTGGACACAGGACAAGGGCCATGAAAAACCCACAGCTCCCACCTCCCCCACGAGAATCACTCACTGCTGGGGGCCTCTTGCCACTCCACTCAGAGCAAGTGTGTAACGTACCAAAGAGCCAGGGACGAGTACAGCCGCAGCAGGATGCTATTCTGAGACTTGAGGGTGCAGTTGCCTTCATTCTCCTCTATGAATCTCCAGCACTCCTCAAATGACTTGTACTCCCAGCCTGTGTAATACAAACATAGCTCAGAGAAGCAGCACTGCCCTCTGCTGTCTTGCTTTTCCTCAGGCATTCACAGCAAGAGAAAGCTCAAGCACAGCTGGCCCATTTTAGGACTGGGAAGCACTCAGAGGGCAAGCAAAAACTAAAAGAGGAGCGATGCAAGGCCTGGAGCTCTCCCCCAGCTCCTCAGGGCTATTCAGTCTTCACATCAGTGTCCTTTTAAGGAGCAGCTTGCTAGCACCAACCGAGAGCTGCTGCCATTGATCAGCAAATGAGAGTGACTGCAGCGCATGGGCTCCAAGGGACCTCCTGGTCAGGCACACACGAGCACAACTGTGCCCGCTTCCCCAGGAGCCAGAGCAGAGGGAGCCTGAGAAGAATTTTCAGAAGGGAGAATCTCCCGAAACACACCAAGCAAAGATGGGAATTGCAAGCATTTTGAGCTTACTCTGAGATCACCTGTAGACAATGCAGAAAAAGAGAGAGGAGGCAGGAGAGGGAAGGAGAGAGAGACACCCACAGAGACAAATGGGCAAGCACACTGCTGAAGGAGCCAAAGGATTGCTTGGAGCCTCTGGGCTCAGTGTTGTATCAGGAGAAAAGCCATTTCTGCAAGCCTCCTGCCTCTCTGCAGACCTCCTCACTGAGCACTTACCAGCATAAAGCAGGAGGTCGAGGCAGCAGGAGAAGAAGCAGGCCTGCCCAGCGATCCTGTGCTCTCCAGCCACCTGCTTCTCTAGCCTGGAGAGCACTTCTGCACGCTCTGGGTACCTGCGGAGGAACACAACGAGACTCCATGGAGCACCTCCTTGGTGTGGCATCCAAGACAGCACCTCCAAATGCTTCCCACTCCCCTTCCCATCTTCCTGCCCTTTCCCTCCTTTGCTCTTTCTGCGAACTCCATTGGCCTTTGCAGTGACACCCTGACACCGCGCAAGGGCAGGGTGTGCAGCAGCAGGATTACCTCATCTGCAGAAAGAGCGCGGTGAAGAGCGGGGTGAGGACCTTGGAGTCCAGGTCGGGCTTCTCCAGCTCCATGCTCAGGCTCATGGCGCGATAGCCTGGCAAGACAGAAGCAGACTCACACAGGCTCTCTCTGCAGAGAGCTCTTCTCACAGGGAGTGCGGGCACTACCTACCGACGGTGACAGAGAGGGGCAGATTTCCCAGGCTGAGGTTCAGATGGGACAGGGCCTGGGCCCTTTCCGCAGCACTGAGCACCCCTCCTTCAAAAGGCTCCACGTCAGCGCTGAGCCGCACGGCCGCCCACCCGTACTGCAGCCACTCATCCAGGCTGCCCAGCTCCTGGCAGTGCTGCGCGTGCTCCATGTAGGACCGCAGGATCTGAAATGGTCCAAAGAGGTGAGTGTGCAAAACACTAAATCTCCCCAAGGGGATTCTCTGGCCTAGGGGACACAGGCCATGAACCCAATGGGCACTTTCCCTCTTCTCTTTTACTCGCAAGCCTCTCACCCAAGAGTTGGTCTCAGATGACCAACTCTTCTTATGCTCTTCTGATTGTGGCCATGTCACGACAAGGGCCACAGGGCGCTTCTAAAGAAGAGGTTTATATAAATGGTCACAAGGAAATCCCACAGTACAGAAACTGGTTACAATTAGGAAACCAGTCCCATGGGAGGAGCAACCCAAACCAACAACACCCATGCCTCCTAGAGGCTTGCAAAAAAAAACCTCAACCATGTAGCCATCCCCATGGCATTTGACCTCTTCTTGCCAGCAGGGCAAAGGAGCTCTGTCAGAAACACATCTGCTGCTGCTGCAGAGAGCAGGCACTTACGTGACTCGCGTGCTCCGACTCCACGTCCGTGCGGAGCGTCATGCGCGCTGCCAGGCGCGAGAGCCTCTGCCCACTGGACGTGTTCCGCTGGCTGAAGAGCTGCCGCAGGAGGGCAAGGCAGCGGCTCTGCCGGAACAGCCAGGGGAGCCTCTCCCTCCTGCCGCACAAGAGAAGCTGCTGGGCCCAGCCACGAGCTACAGGGGGCTGAGTGAGGAGGCCGGAGACAGCCGGGGAGCGCAGGAGGCTGCTCAGGCAGGCAGGGCTTGTGGGACGGGGCAAGAAGCAGCACCGGGGAAAGATGACTGCTCACAAGGACGTGCTGGCACCACGGTGCAGGGAGCAAAAGGGCTGCTGCATGGCAGCCTGGTCACTGGCTACTGCCTTTGCAGCCTCTACCCCCGCTAACAGCTCCCTGCTCTCACCCACACCATCCCGAACACCCAGCACAGGCCACCCCACCATCCATCGGCCTCCAGGGCCTTCTGCACCTTTCCCCATTCTAAGAGCTACGCTCTGCAGTGAAGCTGAGGCAGGTGTGGGTCAAGGGCCTCAGGCCAGCACGGAAATGGCTCGTTCTTGCCTTCCCTTTCCCGTCAGGGTCTTACCCTGCTTCTTGAGGGGTGGAGGAGTCTCTGCTCTTCCTATAAGAGCCATGGGGCGACTTCTCCAGCAGAGACTTGAAGAAGACACCCGCCGAGGTGACTGGGAATTTCCTCTTCAGCAGGCTCAGTGCCTTTCTGATGGTCTTCTCTGCCAAGTCCATGCACCCCATATTGTAGCAGACCTGCATGGGAGAAGGGCTGTAAGGACAGTCCCAAGGGGCTCCCACTGAGGACACACCAACTTTCAAGGCTGTGGCTGATTCAGGGCCAAGGGCCTTGACTGCCTTTGGCTGGAGGGCAAAGGGCTCACAGAAGACACTGTGCAGAGCAGCTGCCCTTGCATCCAAATGCCAGGAATGTCCCCACAACTGCCCCAGGGCACCCAGGAGGCTGTGCAAGTCCTCCCACCAGCAGAGCCCTCAGGTCCTCCCTGTCACTTTACCTCCCCTTTCAGGCTGAGGAAGGCGGCTTCTTCAAAGCTGGCCAGCCCCTTGCCTTCCTTACTCAAGGAGCTCCTCAGGGCCTCGGCTTTCTTCAGGCTGGTGAAGGCCTTTGGACAAGCACACGGAGAGCAGGTGAGCGTCGGTGCCGGTCCTGCATGAAGCCCACCACTGCGACCTGCTTGCCTCCCGCATCTCTCTGAGGACGGGTCACCTCTGCCCCAGCAATGCCCACCCTCACACACAGCACAGCACTCCTTGCAGGTGCACCTCGTGCCAAGGTCGTGCTCCTCTTGCCACAGGAGAGGCAAGCAGGAGGAAGAGCCTGGGTCTGAGCACAGTCGTTCATGCCCAGGTGCCACAGAGCCCTACCCTTTCTCAAGGGGGAAATGGGCTTGCCCAGGGCAAGGCAACTGGGAGGACTCCATGTGCAGGGGGCTCTGGCAAGCAGGCCGGCTCACCAGGTAGTTGTTGGAGACGTGCAAGTAGCCAGCTGCACTTTCCAGCAGATAATATATTGCCCTGGCATCATTGCCCATTTCCAGATGGTGGTGAGCCAAGGGCACGAGCACCAACTCCACAGTGGCCTTGCATTCACAGGAGCAGGCGGGACCGGGCATCCCTTTGGTCTTGTTGGGCACCGTCTTCTCTGTCTTGGCCATAAACTGTTCCGTGGTTCTGTTTGGAGACAAGATCACAGAGAAAGAGGAGACACGCTAGCATCACCTGCCCTGCTCTGCCTGCCTTGAGGAAGAGCACGTCCTAGCGCACCTGGCACTCGCATTCTAGCACTGCAATGCCCAGCTCGCAGCAGGGCTCTCTTACAGCCAGAAAGCCCTAGGATGCCAGGGCTGCTGCACCGCAATGGGACAGTCCTCACTGTGATCCCCCTGGCTTCCTCAAGCCATCGCATCCCAGCTCCCACCCAGCAGGCCGGCCCTTTCCTCGGCTGGGGTCACAGCCAGTAGGCAAACCTGGGAACTCCACTTGCCCCCCCAGAGACTCTGAGCCCGCTGACTTCCACTAATAATCAAATGCTGCTCTCCTCACCGTGAGATCTCATCCCAGAAGCTCATTTTATTCTGCTGGGCTCCTGCAGGATCTGCAAACAAAGCATGAGTGTTGCCGGCCGCTGTCTCCGGTCTCAGCTAGTAGCCGTCTCCGGGCTCCAGCAACAAAATGTGTTCACCCAGAGGTCGGGCTCTCCAGGGCCATCCTACCCCGCTAGGGGACAAACCCTGTAACACCAATATGGTTAAAGTGGAGTGCCATTTGTTGTTTACTGCTCGCTACATTTATACTCCTTTCGAATGCGGAAGCTTGCTCTGCCACCAATCAGCAACAATGCCACCCCACATGGCTAGGTACTGATTCTTCAAAGTAAGACAGCTGACTCGCCTTAATTTCTGTTAACCCTTTGCTTTCTGTAACATCACGAGATCTTCCGAGCGCCAGGCCCTAAGCCTAAGTCAGGCCAAGTCAGCTTATGTCAAGCACGAAGCCATATTGCTATATCTATAGAACCGACCACACATGAGTTAAATATCCCCTCAGTTCTCAACGGGCACAAGTTGCATCTTGCATACTCTGTCAGCAAGACAGCAGAGCCAAGGTGTGGGCGGCACCTCTTTTCCTGGCCGTTTTTCCCCAATATCTCCCTTCTCTGCATGTGTGTTATGTTTTGGGCAAGGGTAGCGCACCCACCAGGAAATGCACCTTGACCTGCTGGGCTGCAGGGTGCACTCCATGGCTCTCATCACTGCCGGGAGAGGGGCTGCCCTCTGGTGATTCCAGGGAAAGGCAGGAAGGTGCTCAAGGGGACAGATGCTCTCTGCTCTGTGCACAGCATGCCTCAAGCTGTGCAGCTGTGCTCCGGGGAGGACTCAGCTTCTCTTGGGAAAGCATCTGCACTGCACTGAAAGCGCTCCTGGGTTTCAGAGAATTGCTTCTGAAGACAGGCCTGGAGACAGAGGAGCACCCCCAGGAATAGTGCAAGCACCGTGGGAAGGCCCAGGCTGCAGAGCACGCAGGCAGCATACCCGTAGTGGCAGGGAGCTCATCCCCCACGGTCTCCACGTTTGTCCAGCTGGCAGAGCAGCCTTTGCCAGCATCGTTGTCCCAGCTCTCTCCCTCCTGGGTGCTGCTGACGGCCAAGCGGTGGAAGGCCACAAAGTCCCCTCCGCCGCGCAGCACTGGCACTTGTGCGCCTGCTCCTCCAGGAAGGCTGCGCACTTGCGGTGCATGGCCGCCCTCTGCGCCTTGGGCCACAGCTCGTAGGCGGCCTCCCGCAGCAGCAGCGCGTGGAAGGCCAGGACGTCGGCCTGCAGCTCCTCGCTCTGCTGCTCCTCTGAAAGGCAACGGGGCGCTTCAACAGCCAGAGCTGGGGCCACAGCTCAGGGCCATCACAGCCAGCGCATGAAGGACGGGGAGCCCTCGGCGGGGATCCTTGGCAGGAAAGCAGCGCTCCTGCACTCAGAGCCTCATCGCACTTGAGCAAAAGGGCCCCCTTGCCTCACTGAGACTAGCATGACTGCTCTGCTCTGCCTCCTAACAAGAGAGCAGTCAGAGGCACTGCAACCGGCAGCACAAGGAAGCCACAGCCAGCTCCTGCTTTGCAGTCTCTGAAGGGCAGTCCCTACCTACTACACTCCCCATCCCAGCCCACCCCCAACGGTGAGGCTGCCCTGGCCATAACACACGGCCACAGGGGCAGTGCACCGGGCCCTGGGGAGCACCAGCAGGAGCAGTACCAGAAGCAGCAGAAGCCCATGGTGCTCCCGGGCTCCTCTTAACACCACTTGCCTTTCTCTTCCTCCTGAGTTCTGGCAGACCACTTGAGGGAAACACTGCTGTCTTCTGCCACCGTTTTGGCATTCTGCCACCTCAAGATGTTGCTTTTCACCAAGATGGTCAGTATCTGGTTCATGTTGGCCCTGGTCCACTTGGGAAGGATGTGGAACAGCAGCTCTGTGGTGAACATCGACCCAATGATGGCTGCACACTTCAGAACCATCCGTTCCGAGAAATTCATGCTGTCCAGCTCAGTCAGTGCAATCCCTGACAAAAACAGGACACACATCTGTCTCTTGCCCTCTCCCCAGGCTGAGGCCAGCGAGGCCTCATTCTCTTTAACGCAGGAAGCGCTGGCATTTAGCCTTGCTTCCTTGGGACCGAACCCACTGGGCAAGGGCAATGCAGGGCACACATCTTGAACATGGCGCATCTCCCGTGTAATCACACGGAGCAGGGTCTGGGGAAAGCAGAAACCCCCGAGCGAATGCTGCAGGTACAGCAGGGCTCAGCCCCTCACCTTTCAGGGTGGGCGGAAGCACAGTGTGCTGCAGGTTCACATCAGCTTTGATGGTGCACACCCTGCAGTCCTGGCGCATGCTGGACCTTCTGGATGGGCCGACACGAGGAGCCTCCATCACAGAAGCTGAGCGGAGCAAGAGAGCAGGATAAAGCGGTTATCATGAGGGAGACTCTTCATCCCACAGCTTGAGCTTGAGAGCATTACTGATCTTCCCTCCCTCCATCCTCCTCTCTTTCGCATTCACCCCCAGCAGGGCTTAGAGCAGCTGGGGCCTGGCGGCAGCAGGATGAATCCTGCCATGTTTGGCTGCAGGGCTGCAGACAAGGGAAACTGCAGCCACGGGACTCGCAGCACTGCTCCAGGTATGAACCACCTCAGCTCATGCTCATTCCTGACCACAGCAGGGCTTAGCTTAGTGCCAGGGAGCACCTCTTCTCCCTGTTTGTCATTTTCTTCCAAATCTGCATTGCTGCTGGCCCTCACAAAGCCACCCCAGTCCCCAGCATGTGCTTGGCCTACTGCAGCAGCAAGGCACACAGGAATCCACACCTGATGGAGATCAGGCTCTGGACTGCTGCTCCATCTGGCCACGCCAAACTCACAGGGGAACACAATGACAAGAAGGGGTGGTGGAAGATGGACCACACCAACTAGGCAGTCAGCCACAAAGGTGCTTATTGAAGAGGGTCTCCCACTTGG
Source organism: Tinamus guttatus (assembly GCF_059628265.1). NCBI lineage: Eukaryota > Metazoa > Chordata > Aves > Tinamiformes > Tinamidae > Tinamus > Tinamus guttatus. The sequence goes on along the minus strand of NW_028288565.1, from coordinate 223,503 downwards.
CCTCTGTTCCATCATCCTTCCGTAGTGGATGGAGCAAGAGCATGTTGTGCTCGTGGAGGTAGCGCAGCAGTTCCTCACCGTAGTAGGGCATCCCACTGCTTCTCTGCATCAGGAACCTGGAAAGGAGCAGATGCAGCGGGGAGTGACACAGGCAAAGGAAGGCAGGACCCTCCTCAGAGCAGCCTCTTCACCAGCCGCGACTCCCCCTGCCTTTGGCACGTGAGCTGTCCTGAAGACACAGCGCTTGCTGAAAGCCACAGAAAAACAGAGCTCAGCGGCCCTGCCTGCCACTTACGTCTCTAGGTCATGGGGCGCACTGACCACTCCGAGGTACTGGCAGGCTTTCTGCACGACTGCTGCAGGGTTCAGCTCCTCCAGATGAATATAGGCTGTTTGCTGCAACTTCATGATGTCTGCTGCAGCTTTGCAGAGCCTCTTTCCTCTGCAGGGACCAGGAGCAAAGCCCATGACCATAAAGCTTGGGACGTCTCTGAGCACTTGTGACGTAACAGCCCAGGAGGAAGAGTCGATGTGGTGTGCGTTGTCAACGAGAAAGAGGACATTGTCTTCAAAAGCCTGAAACAAACAGGTTTCCAGGGTGGATTCTGAGCAATTCTCACACATCGTCACTGGGAGGGACTTCGGCCAGCCCCTCTCCAGACAGAGAACGCTCTGCAGCCTCTTTCCTCTCCCTAGCTACTTAGCAGTTCAGTATCTCCCCAACTCTTTCTTTCTCTGGGACTTGAAGGTCTCTCGGACAAGGGGATGCAGAAAGACTCCATTCCTCCTCCTGACTACGAGTCCTCTGTCTTGACAGGAGGAAAGTTACCCGGGGGCTGGCACGGGACGTTTAGCCTCTGATGGGCAATGACTCCAGTACATCATCCTCCTGCCACCTCCCAGCACTCTGCTGCAGAACCCTCAACCTGTTGGCTTGCTTTCCTTCTCTGGTCCATGAGGGAGAGAATTGCTCACCTTCTGCAGCACTTTCTTAAAAGCCAGCTCCTCTTCTACTGCCCTTTGAGCGCCGCTCATCTGTGAAACCTTCTCTGAGACGGGGAACTGGCCAAAAAGCACAGGCACAGAGAAACAGCCTTTCAGGGCATTTCAGCAAGACAACCCAGCACGCAAGCCCAACCGAACAAAACGGTGCTGCCCTCAGCCTCTTAGCTCTCCTCCACACAATGGGGAGGAGACAGTGTGGACGCCAGCTTGAGCCTAGAGAAGAGCTCCTGCTGAGGCTCTCTGGCAGAGGGCTTCTAGCCAGTGTGTTGGAGGTGAGGGAGGAAGGCAGAGGGTGGCAAGAGGAGAAGAGCTTGTTTCCTCACAGTGGGTATTCTGGGATGGGGTAGAGCGCTCAGGCAGTGGCGAGCTCAGCAGTAGCTCATAAGCCCCATCTCAGAGCCTCTCTGCAATGGCCTTTCCAGGCCGCTGAACTGCCAGCAGCAGCCTGGCACTTGAACTCACTCCAAACAGGGAGCTGCACGCTGGGACTACACCAGCTGTGTGCTATCCCCCGGCTCTTCCACCAGAAGCTAAGGCCACTGCCTAGGAGAGCAGCCAAATTACCACTGCCGTGGGACGTCTCACAAGCAGACCTTGGCCCTGGCCAGGGAGGGCTCTCGCTCTCACCTTCACCAGGAAAGGGGCATTGAGGAGGCAGTAGCTGCTCTCTTCCAGGACTCCATTGAGCTTCTCCTGAAGGAGATCGACCCGGATTACAAGATACAGACTCAGTGTGAGTTTTCCATCTTGCTCCGTTTATTAACCCAGGTATGTGAACATTTATACCCTACAGGTATCCAGGGGCTTTCCCAAGCTCACAGGATTGGCTGTTGGCTGTTGCTTAGCAGATTGCTAAGCTGCATTTGCATGGCCCAATCACAAGCCTCCTTCCTTAACCGGTACGGGCAAGTTTCAGCAAGTTGCTTGCTTAGAAACAGCAGCTTCCTTATTTCACCTTGGTCAAGCACAGGTCATTGCCACCCCCCTGTACATTACTTGACAAGGCACGGGTTGTGTATCCCAAGATGTCCCTGATCAGCCAGCCACTCTTCCACATTCTCCTGCAGTACGAGTTGCCTGGCGCTGCAGGATTTGCAGGCCTGCAGACCCATTGCCATGGCCAGCATCACTCGTACGACGGAGTAGTCCTGCTTCAGGCTGAGCTCCGTCAGCTCCACAGCCACTACCCTGCCGCGCAAAAGCAAAAGGCACCGAGATTCAGACAGGCCCCCAAGAGTCCCAGACCTCTAAAGCAACACTCTTAGGGAGAGGCACAATGTGGGGCTGAGAACAAGGGCACTCTGGACATACAGCCCCAGGCCAGCCCCTCAGTGCTTGCAGCATTTGTCAGGCAGGCCACTTGGGCTTCTTCCCTTCAATCTGCAGCTGCAGGAAATGCCATGGGCTCAGGCTCTACTTTGCTTTGTGCCTGGCCCAAAGCTCAACAGCAGGGGCTGCAGAAGGCCTCAAGACCTAGGAGGGGAGCACGCGGCTGCTCTGCTCCCAGGCGCATGGAGACGTTGCCTTATGAGGGCTGCTAGAGCCCAAGGGCCAGGCACACTGGCAGGGGACCTTGAGGATCCTGTGAGTATCAGTAGGAAGGCAGGGGAGGCAATGCACCCACACTGCTCAACAGCACTCACCTGTGCCCAGCAGCCCGACTTAAATTGGCAAGCTCAGCGAGTAAATGGCTCTTTCCAGAGCCTTTCATGCCCTCAAGTGCCAGGATGTGGCTTTCCTTCCTAGCCACGTAGCCTTGCACATAGCTTCGAAAGAGGGCAATCTCCTCCCGGCCTGCAAAGGCAAGCAAGAGAGCAGGCAGTTGCAGCAAGCTCAAAAGCAAAGAACCGTTGGCACCCTTCCCTCTTGCCACCATGGCACATGCCCTCCCTCCCTGCCTCCCCATTTCCCTCCGTGGGACTAGCTGGTCTCAAGGGCAGGAGATGGGCGTTCAGGAGACCCAGGTGTTCTCTACCTACCGAGCAAGGGGGAATTCTTGGGCCTCTCCTTTTTGAGCTCCATGCCAAACATGCTAGCAGGAGAAAGAGAAAAAATAAAGTCAATTCAGTAGGCAGAAGCTGGAGGGTATAGTGTCACGCATGGAGCTGTGGGTGTGCCCTTGGGTGCCCACTCTTCTTTGCAGTGGCCTCGTGTGCTGCCCACACTCCAGCAGTTGTTCCTGCCAACTGCTTCCCTGGACTTTGCTCACAGGGAGCAACTTGGAGAAGCAGGGCCTTACAGCAGATGCTGCAAAGGTGAAGACGAACAAGAAAAAAAACTATCTGTTCAAGCCAGGATAACATTCAAATGCAGCAAGCACAACAGGCGGAAAGCACCTGCTACCTGGAGAGGGGCTGCAAGGCCCTGTGTGCCTACAGACACCCACCAGCCTTCTCCATCCCTACGGCATCACTCCTAGTCTCCTAAGAGCAGGAGGCCCATGGCTAGGCAGGCCAAAAGCAGAGCCATGCCCCGGCTTTCCATGTTCTCAACCCCAGGGACGGAGGCCCAGGCAGGGCCCAGCTTGCTCTCTTTCTACACAGCTGCTCTGTGCTGACCAAGAGTTGACCCATGGCTCCACGTGCCCCCAAGCAGCCTGCTCAACAAGGACACTCACAGCTCCTCCGAGATGCCCAGATATTGATGGATGGGGCCAGGATCAACAACGCCCTTCATCTTCACCTCGGGCAGCTCCTTGAAGCAGCTATGGGGCAGCTGAGAGGCAGCGTAGGTCGCTGTGTCGCATGACACTACCCCAGGATAGCACTCCATCAGCCGGGCTGCCAAGTTCACCTTCTGGCCGATGACTGCCACAGAGAGAGAGCGCACATCGACGTGCTTAGGAGCCCAACCCACTGCAGCCTCCAGGGCCAACGGCTGCCTGGCCTGCAGCACAGGCAAGCCCCCGACCCCTGGGAGCACAGCCCAAAGGGCAGCAAGGCCCCATTCCCCCCACCACAGTGCCCTCGCTCTGCTCTGCCATCCCCGCTAGACCACAGGCCCGGCCCTAGGCCCGGCCCAGCAGACACGGGCCACAGGCTGCTCCCTGCCGCTCCGCCGCTTCCTTTGGCGCGCGGCTCTGCCTGCACAGAGACCCCAGGCGCGCGCTCCTCGGGTGGCCCAGTCCTACCTGTGTACTCGTGCCTCACGCGGTGGCCGACGACTCCACAGAACACCGTCCCGTTCGTGACCCCAACGGACACCGCCCTGGCACACACAGAGAGGGACAGGGATTCAGCAGGGTCCGGGCACAGCCCTGCCTGCCCGCCTCCCTTCACACCTGCCCACCTCCCTTCACGCCTGCCCACTCACTCGATCTTCGTGAACCTCGAGACGCACGCCTTGGAGATTCGGAGAGCACTTTCCAAGGCGTGGATGCTCTCGCTGGGCACCTTGTCTCCAGGGAGTCCAAACACACACAGCAGCGTGCAGCCCTGCCAAGGATGGAGGCAGCGCACCTTGAGACAAGGGCGACAGCAATCAGCTCTTTCCAAGTGATTCCAGGCTCCGTGGAGCCCAGTGGAGCTTCAGAGCAGCCTCAAGCAAAAGCCTGCTGATCCCAGCACCAAGGCAGAGCTGCTTTGCTTTTGCCCACTGCTCAAGAGGCAGAGCCACTTCCCTTTGCTTCGCTGCCCACACTTTTGTGGGGTGCACGGCTCCCCCACACTCACTTTGTCAAACAGGCAGATTTTGTTGATCTCGCCCTTGTAAGGACAGATGATATCCGATATAATGACGCTGCTGTCCTGGATCCCCTTGCACATGTGCTGTAAGCTGACGTCCCTTGCAAAGTGCAGCTTGACAAAGAGGGAGCTGACCGGACGCAGCTCAGATAAGCAGTCCAGCGTCTGTCCGTCATTGATCTGGAGGACAAGAGCAGGAGAGTTTCAGCAGCCACCTCTGCCTGAGGCCCCGCTGCCTGCAGCAGTGACCAGGGCAGAGCGCACGGCTGGGCAGGAGCAGGTGCTGTCAGAGCAAGGAATAAATCCTCCCCTCTGGGCAAAGCCAGCATCAGCACAAGCAACACAATCCTGCAATGAATCACTAAGCAGAGAAATGACTGCCAGGAACACACCACCTTGCTACAGGTATGGACACAACAGGCCACCCTCAGTGATGCTCTTAGGACTCCAGGGGAAGCTCCCTGTTAGCCTACAGGCATGTCCAGAGCCGTAGCACTGGAAAACGCAGAGGGAAATCCACCTCCCACCACCCACCTCTCTCTGCAGGAGCACCGGGCGGGCAGGCTCCTGGCATGGGCCACTCAGTGCCCAATAGCCCCAGGCTCTCTCTAAGCCAGCCTTTTCTTTGCCTGCTTTCTCGAGAACTCCCTCTGTGCAGTGCACAAGCCCTCCTCCCCTCCCAAAATGCATCTCCCAGCAGCTCAGGCTTACCTTCCGCACAACAGTTGCTGGGATGTACTTGTGCAGCTGCTTCCCCAGAACATTATAAGGGGGTAGGGTTACAGCAGGCCTCAGGATGCCTAAGGGAGGAAGAGCCACGTGGTCACGGGTGCCATGGTGCCATGAGCCTGCCTAGGAGGGTGCTGGGAAGCAGGGGCTGGCACGGGAATGCAGGGAAAACAATTCTTCTCCACTGGCATCTCTGTTCCTCTTGCAGGTGCTCAGCCAGAGCAGCCCCCTTCTAGGAGGAGGGAGCAGCCAGCCCCTGGATGAAGCTCACAGGCATGAGCACTAAGCGCAAGCAACAGAGGGCACAGGGCATTCCTCGCTGGCCCCTGGAGAAGCCCACCCCTATCTTTCTGGGTGACCTCAGAAGAGCACAGAGTTGGCCCTTACCTGCCCGTTGAGGCACAAAGGAGTTCAGCCGGCCTCATTTCACTTGGGGCAAGATGTCTTCATATTCACCCTCAGACACCTGGTCCATGCCTGTAGCCTAAAGGCACAGAGAACAAAAAGGGCTCAAGAACAGCTCCATGACCCACAGAGGACGAAGGCCAAAGCCTTCCAGGTGCCCCGACCCCCTCCTCAAACCCAGTAAGCAGAGTCCAGTGCTATCCCTGAGATAGAAGGGCAATAGCTACAGCTCCCCATCTACATCAACACCTGCCACTCCGTCCACCTTCATCTCCTCAGCCTTCTCACACCTTCCAAACTCAGGCCCACATCTAGGGCCTCCAAATTGCTCTAGAGGCCATCCCACCCACCTTCACTGCACATCCATCAAGTCTCCTTGTCCTGATCCTGCTCTGGTCACAGAGCTCCCAGCAGTGGGCTGACAGGATAATGTCACTCACATTGGCATCATGTTGGGCCTGCCAAACGTCATCCACAGCCTGGCCAAGGATCAGGAAGCGCCTCTCCTTTCCATCTCCCACAGTCACATAGGACATGTGCCCTGCGGAGATCCCTGTTGGGGAGAGACAGGCAGAGCTGAGGCACACAGCCTTTGTACCTCCCCAGCCCCCCACAGTTGGACTCTTCCCAGGCTCCATTGGAAACTCCACCATGGCCTCAGCACACTGGCACTTGTGCTCACTCTCTGCATGTTTTGCATGCAGGCAGCTCCTAAATGGCTGCCTGAGAACATACAGGGGCCTCCCACAGCAAAGACTTGCAGCCGCCCGAGCAGGGAGGGATCAGCACCTCTCCCCAACGCTGCAAAGTGCCCTGCGGCTCTGCACAGCCCCATGCACGCCTCTGCGCCCGCTGCAGCCAACCCAGCACTCCCCATACCTATCTTGAGGCGCAGCTTCAGGCCCACATCTGTCTTCCGCACCCTGTACATCTGCTGGATCCGCTGGCTACACCTCAGCACCAAGCTGATGGTGTCGCTCACCTGGGCTTCATTTACTCGCCACAGCACTAGCACTGCATCCCCTAGGGAAAGCAAGGACATAGGGAAGGCTCCCTCCAGGATAGCACTCCATCAGCCGGGCTGCCAAGTTCACCTTCTGGCCGATGACTGCCACAGAGAGAGAGCGCACATCGACGTGCTTAGGAGACCAACCCACTGCAGCCTCCAGGGCCAAGGGCTGCCTGGCCTGCAGCACAGGCAAGCCCCCGACCCCTGGGAGCACAGCCCAAAGGGCAGCAAGGCCCCATTCCCCCCACCACAGTGCCCCCTCTCTACTCTGCCATCCCCGCTAGACCACAGGCCCAGCCCTTGGCCTGGCCCAGCAGACACGGGCCACAGGCTGCTCCCTGCCGCTCCGCCACTTGTGATTGGTTACACACAGCTGTCTTTGCGCAATGTGACGCACGGGATTGGTTGTTGCTAGCCGCTCACGCGTTTATTTGATTGGCCTGTACATAAGCCACACCTCCCCAAACTTGCTTTCAGTTTCGTTCCTTGCTGCTTCCTCTTTTCTGCAGCTCATGACCTACAGTAACCCTGTCCCCTTTTTGTTCTTCAACCAGCCAACCCTTCCCTAAGGCCTTTTCAATCGTATTAGACATACATTTCAACAAGCAAGATACAATTAATACAACATCAACAAAACACAATATCAACACCACCATCCCTGCACTTCGGATTAACAATTGTAACCATCCTGAAATTCCCCATCCACTTAACAAGTTGTCACATTGGTCTCCTGTTCCACAAAGCCAACAACTCTTAACTTGGGTATAACTAACAATCTGCTTTAAGAGCATGACATATTCATTACATCAATATAGCCTCCCTTGCCTGAGGTGTCAGGGAGACACACACTAAGGCTTCCTTTAAGCGATCAAGGAATGACATGTATGACTCCCCACTCACTTGTTTCTCCCATATCAAAGCAAGTTTCTTTTACCATATCCGCTTCCCCTCCGCTCTCAGTCCCCTTTTTAAGCGTCTCAAGATGATCCAGTAAGCCTTTGGCCCAGCCAGGCCGTTCTTCATTCTCGGGTGGAGGGTCCGGCAATGGAGGCGCGGATGGAGCAGGCGCAAGTTGCTCCTCAAACACCAGCATCTTCCAATGCCACGGTGGCCCTGTGCCTGAAGTGCTCGATAGGATAGACAAGACCAACTTCCATGTAGTCGTCAGGTCTCTCACATTTTTATCCTCGCTGGTGATGCGATCCCAAAGCTGCCGCCCCACGTCTTCCCATGTTTCCACATTGAATACTAGGTGGGGCTTGGCTTTGAACCCATTCTCTCTGCACCAGATTGAAAGCTTGCAGAGGGTCTGTTCATCATGCTTAATTCATCTCTTAGAGAGAATATGTTGGAGGAGCTTGGGGCTTTGCAAGTGTCCCTTGTCTCGTGCCCATTTGCATAGCTCATAAAGCTTCTTCATACTCACGCTGGCCTCTCGCTTAGCAAGAATTTGCCCCAGCAAAGTGAGTGCCGCCTCTCGATACATTGTCTCGCCCTTCTCTTTTCCTTTCTCGGCAGTCTTACCACAGTAGGTCTGTGCCTTTTGCGTGCTCTATCTGGGCCGACCTTCTGCCTCTGACTTCCAACCCTTCGTCTGTCTCCTTGACCCATGTCCTCGGGATGCAGATTCAAGGGTTCTCAGTGCTTAGGCAAGCTGCATTAAAGCATAGTTCCAGTGTCTCTGTTCGAGTGCCAGATGTTGGAAGTCAGCTGGAGTCAAGATGTACACTCAATGTGAGCTAAGAATCTTACTCGTTTATTTAACTCAATAACAGCACTTTTATACAGTTTAACCTCGCCCACGTGGTGTGCACGCGCCTCAAACAGCTCCCTATTGGCTACAGCCCATGTTTGTGTATACGTATCATTGGCTGGCGTTATGTTTCCGTGCCTTGGATTACAACAGGGCTCCTCCCAATTTGCGGTTGCCTAGGCATCCGGTTTACTTCTTTAGGCAGCCTAATTCCCTCTTGTTACCGGATCAAGGAAAGGTTAGGGGCAAGTCTCCACCTGAAGGCCTGGGTTGTACAGGTCCTCCGGGAGAGCATGGCCCCAGCTGTCTAACCATTCCTCTATAGGTGCCTGGTTGCCAGCTCTCACCTGCAAAGCTTTAACCTCTGGAGGCAAGGAGTGAGTTGTGAGTGGTTGGGACTGCAGCTCTTTTTTGGACTTTCTGTGACTTTTTAGGTGTGCGGTGCCATATGTTGCCTTGGGCAAAAAGGATGTGTTTTCCTTGTGGAGGGACATCAGGACATGCTCATGTCCCTCTCACCTATGAATCCAGAAGTGACTCTTGGGGAGCACTCAGGACGTACAGGCCAACCATGAGCTCCCCCCACCGCACGGCGGCCCTCACGCCTGGACCCACCCGGGCCCGCTGCTGCCGCCGCCTCGGATGGTGCCACGGAGGAGCCGGCACCGAGAGCGGAGGAGCAGGGAGTGAGCGCGGCAGAGGGCGCGGGTGGCTGCAGGAGGGCGGCCCGGAGCGCGCAGAGGGGCCGTGGCGGCCCCAGGGCAGCCCCTCACCCGCCCCCTCTGGCTGTGGTACCCCGGGGCAGGGCTGCCTGTGAGGGAAAGCAAAGCCTTTAAAGGAAGTTTCCACAGGGCTTGAGCCGCTGCAGCTAGAAAAGCCCCTGCTCTGCATCCGCCTGGTGCAGAGGGCATCAGCATCACCCAAACTGATGCATTTTTGCTGCGCAAGGAGGGCAGCTCCAGGCAGCCTGAACTGATCCCTGCTGATAGGCAGTCCCTGAGCTGCCTGCAGCAGCAGGAAATGCTTCAAAGCGGGTCTGAGTACCGTAATTCAGTGTAATTTGCTTCCTGATCACAGCTTGCTTTGGTTAGCTTCATTCCTCGGGGGGGAAAAAAATAATAAAAAAAGTCATCATCCTGAAAAGACCTTAGAAACCTTTTAAGATAACCAAGGTGACACAGGGAGAGTTTGTATCATTTTAATGGCTTATGTACATCAAAAATAATGTTTGACATGGAGTGTTTTATCTGTAACTGCTTTCCAGTGGGCAATGGGAGTTAGGTGTGACACACGCTCAAGGGAAAAGTGTAGAGTTACCATTGGGGGGGCTTTTAAAGCAAAGCAGTGCTTAGAAATCATGTTTACTTTGTACTTAATTACGTCAGCCATTTGCATAGCCCAAAATGGTTAAAGATTATTTGTTATTATTATTTTTTAAACAACCTAAGGGCAAAACCTTGGGAATCACCAGCTTGCTCAGTTCTAAAGGGGGTTACATGTCTGTGCTGTCTACATCCCCGCGCTGTTACCACTCCTAAGTGAAAAATTTCAGGTGGAAAAGCTCGTTGATTTTAATGCATCTTTCAAAATCTGCCACCCCCCTGCATTCTTCCCAGGCAGGGCTCTTCCCAACGGGATGTTCCACACTGCCGGGGCGAGGGAGGGCCCATCGGATACAGACCCAAACTCTGCTCTTCCGGGGAGCCCTGCCCTGGAGCCCTGCTTGTTGTGCAGCCCAGTTTCCACACAGCAGAACTAGAGGGGTTTTAGTTGCTTACATTGGTTGTGTGCTGATAAACAAACCCCTCCTTTAAATGTCGCTCCTCGTTTGAAAGTTTGTCAGGAGTGTTTGAACCTGGGTGCCCTATGGAGGTGCGGAAGTTTTTTCCCTGTCTCTGTATTGAAGCTGAACAGGTTTTCGTGCTTACCTCATCTACAAGAAAAGCTGAGGGGGAAACACTAACTTTGAAAGATTTTTTTTTAATGTGTTGTTTTTCCGAAAGCTGCTTGTAGGTGCAGAAGTGGATCCGCATTTACCAGCTATTAGTTGCCCCTCTACCAGTCAGGAGAATTTTAGAACCAAAGTGCCTCAGTCAGGCAGAAATTCCTTCTCAGCTGACTATACATGATTCAGATAAATATATTTGAATGTCCTTCTTTTCTTAGGAACCTTCATTAAGACAATATCTCAATGAAAATGCTTCATCATCAATGGAAGAAATGATTCCACCTCTTTCGGATACCTCATTGTCCTCAGACATGCTTCCACCCTTTTCCTTTGAGATGGAATTTAACTTTACCAGGTAATATATTCCTATGTTTCCTATGTCTGGTCATTTAATACCTTTAAAAAGGAAGTGTAATAGTATATACAGTGAATGGTGCTATGTTAAATCTGCAGCTGAAATGCTACAAAAGAACCGTGATTACATTGACCTTAACGTCCGCACCCTAGAAGTGGGGTGACTTTTCCAGAGAAGGTCATCCGCTCCTATAAAAATCCTACCTCTTTTCCGACCTCTCTTGGGATCTCTCCTTCCCTTGATTGATGATTAGTCATGTCACTAAATGGTGCTTTAAAGAGTTTTCAGATGGGTGGGAATTAGAGAATAATCGTGACTATTCCTGTGATAGTCTGAGGGCGTTAAGAAAACTTTCTGTTAGCCACTAGTTGTTTACAGAGCAATAGTCAGGGATTAGTGCCGAGATGACCATGAAGATATTGGCTGACATTCAGCCACTGAAATTCTTCAGCTTTGGATTTGAAGCCAGAACCCCCCTCCAAAAATCTTAGACTATTTAATTGTGAGGAGTAGAAATCATTTGCTTAAGACATAGAGATAATTTATTTAAAGGGAGAGTCTGCCTGGCCATTTTAGTGGATTTTTAGTCTCCTGTGTCCCATGATTAAAATAAATAATTAAAAACTGTTTAACTTGACATTTGGGTGAAATAAAGTCCTTGGGTGAAATATGCAGAATTCAAAAAAAAAAAGGGGGGGGGGGCTAGTAATTAGCGCATATAAAGAAGCTGATAGCATTCTTAGCTAGAAGAATCCACTATGATCTCAGTATTTAAGTAGGATACATGGCATTAAACAATATGTACTTAATCTGGTATACCATCTATTTTGTAGTCTATAGTGATTTTAAAGAACCCCGATAATTTAATCTTTTTAAAAAAAAAAATGTTTCAATATTGGCAGGTGGAAATAGCTACCTGTGGGGTGGCTACAGCAGGCTGGAGACCTTCTTGCCCGGGCACATGCTGCTCGGCAGCAAAAAGGTCCGTGCCCGGCCACGCAGACATGTCCGTGGCAGTGTGGACATTTCTCCACGCGCGCTGCACCAGCCTTGGCACCTGCAGCCAGGATGGGCTGCTGAGTGTGGGGCTGCCACCAGGCTGCAGCCATTTGCACAGCTCCCACCGCCAACAGCAACCCTTGCCACCCCTCTGGGCTGGCCTCAGAGGCTGCTGGGGGCCTGATATTCTGGACACCAGCTTGAATGTCAAAGTTTCTGAAGAGACAGGTCAAAAAAAAAAAAAAAAAAAGAGTAGGGGTGGATTTTCAACCCTGGCAAAATAATCCAAGAAACTGAAGACCCACCACCTGACTCTTTCATGCATGAGTTGAGAATGTTATCTACTTCTCTGCAAGAAGAACTTTGAACATCTGTCTGCTGAGCCCTTCACATTGACCCCTTGGGTACAATGAGGGCTCCTCCCTATGACACTGATGTACTGAGAAGCACTGGCTGTAAAAGGGCCCGGGAGGCCTGATGCCTCCTGGATGGGGTGACACGATCTCCTTTAGGCATGGCCACGTAAGGATTCCTGCTTGAATTCTGGCTGATCAGTCATGCCCTGTGGGGTGGGGAGAGACCACAGTGTAGCCTTGGAGAAGAAGGGCCTTGTAGGAGAGAAATCACGAGGTGCCAAAGCCTCATCTGAAAGGTGTCAAATCTCTGGGCAAATACTGCAAAGGAGGGACTCCAACATCTTCCTGCTGGTACATTTGGCTTCTGCAGGCAGTGGCAGTGAAGAGTTTCCTCCATGGAGGCACTGGAGCCTCCAGTGCCCGGACAGAGCTCTAGGCTGTGATGCACAAGTGCCTGCAAATTCTGGGCAAGTTCTGTGGTGACGAGCCACAGGCACTCGCAGCCCTTGGTGTGCAAAGGAGAGCCCAGCGGCTCCTGCTCTCGCAGTGCAGGAGGGGAGGCTACAGGGGAGAGCAAGGGGCACAGCCTTGCCTCCTGCTGCAGGAAAGTTTCTCAGCATGGGAGCTGGCTTGGCTGCTGTAGCCAGAGCACCGCAGCAGCCTGCTCCCTCCTGGGCTTGGCCGCAGCAAGGGAAGCCGTCGCTGCTGAGGGGTCAGCACTGGGGCCTGCCCTCAGGAGCCCTTTCTCATACCTTCTCCAGGCAGAACCTTGTCGAGACCACAGTGCTCTTCTCCATCACTGACATTTTGACATTAGGGACTTATAGGAGATGTGAAGGTGGGGGGTAGCCTCAGCTGCAGTGACTATGAGTTAGTGGAGTTCAGGATCCAATGAGGAGGAGGCAGGGCTGTCAGTAGCCTTGCAACAATAGACTTCAGGAGGGTCAACTTAAGTCTCTTCAGAGACCTCCTCGGAAGAATCCCATGGGCTAGAGCTGTAGAAGGAAGAGGGGCCCAAGAGAGCTGGTTGGTTTTCAAGCGGCACTTCCTCCATGCCCAGCAACAGTGCATCCCTGTGTGTAAGAAGTCAGGCAGAGGGGGCAGGAGACCTCCGTGGATGAGCAGGGAGCTTGTGGCAATGCTCAAGCAGAAGAAGGCGGTATACAGAATGTGGAAAAAAAGGTCAGACGCCCTGGGAGAAATACCGGAACGCAGTCAGGGAATGCAGAGACGTGACAATGAAAGATAAGGCACATTTGGAACACAATCTGGCAAGGGACGTTAAAAATAATAAGAAAAACTTCCTCGAATATATTAACAGCAAAAAGAAGATTAGGGAAAAGGCGGGTCCATTGGTGAAGGGGATGGGCACCCTGGTTACAAATAACACAGAAAAAGCAGAGTTGCCGAATGCGTTCTTTGCTTTGGTGTTTACCAAGGGCAGCCCTTTAGAGTCCCAGGCCCTAGGGACAAGACAAGAAGCCTGGAGAGAGGAAGTCTTGCCTTGGTTAGAGGAAGATGGGGTCAGAGAGCACCTAAGGAAACTCAATACCCACAAATCCATGGGCCCTGATGGGATGCACCCCAGAGTTCTGTGGGAGCTGGCGGATGTCATAGCTAAGCCGCTCTCCATCATCTTTGAAAGATCCTGGAGAACGGCGGAGGTGCTGGAGGACTGGAAGAAGGCCAATGTCACACCAGTCTTCAAAAAAGGCAAGAAGGAGGACCCAGGCAGCTACAGGCCAGTGAGCCTCACCTCCGTCCCCAGAAAAGTGATGGAACGGCTCATACTGGCTCTTGTCTCCAGGCACATGGAGGACAAGAAGGTGCTCAAGAGTAGTCAGCGTGGATTCAGCAAGGGGAAGTCTTGCTTGACTAACCTGATAGACTTCTATGGTGGAATGACCGGCTGGATAGATGAGGGTAGAGCGGTGGATGTCGTCTATCTCGAGTTCACCAAGGCTTTTAACACTGTCCCTCACAACATCCTCCTGGGCAAGCTCCGACAGTGCGCGATAGATGAGTGCACAGTGAGGTGGATTAGGAACTGGCTGGATGGCAGGGCCCAGAGGGTGGTGATCAGCGGTGCAGAGTCTAGTTGGAGGCCTGTAGCTAGCGGTGTCCCCCAGGGGTTAGTCCTCGGTCCAGTCCTGTTCAATTTATTCCTCAATGACCTGGATGAAGGCACAGAATGTTCCCTCAGCAAGTTTGCTGATGATACCAAACTGGGAAGAGTAGCTGATACCCGCGAGGGCTGTGCTGCCATCCAGAGGGACCTGAACAGACTGGACAACTGGGCAGTGAAAAACCTCATGCAATTCAACAAGGCCAAGTGCAAGGTCCTGCACCTGGGGAGGAATAACCCCAGACACCAGTACAGGCTGGGGACTGACCTTCTGGAGAGCAGCTCTGCAGAGAGGGATCTGGGCATCATGGTGGACGACAACTTGACCATGAGGCAGCAGTGTGCCCTCGTGGCCAAGAATGCCAATGGGATCCAGGGGTGCCTTAAGAAGAACATCTCCAGCAGGTCGAGGGAGGTGATCCTGCCCCTCTACTCAGCCCTGCTGAGGCCACATCTGGAGTATTGTGTCCAGTTCTGGGCCACACAGTACAAGAGGGATGTGGAGCTGCTGGACAGAGTCCAGTGCAGGGCTACAAGGATGATCAGTGGCCTTGAACATCTGCCCTATAAGGAGAGGCTGAGGGAGCTGGGCCTGTTCAGCCTGGAGAGAAGAAGGCTGAGAGGGGATCTAATCAGTGTCTATAAGTACCTCAAGGGAGACAGTGAGGAGGATGGTGTTGGCCTCTTTTCCCTGGTGGCCACTCACAGAACTAGAGGTAATGGCCAGAAACTGAAACACCAAAAGTTCCACAGGAACTTAAAGAAAAAATTCTTAACAGAGAGGGTGACAGAGCACTGGAACAGGCTGCCCAGAGGGGTTGTGGAGTCTCCTTCTCTGGAGATCTTCAAAACCTGCATGGACGCAGCCCTGTGCCATGTGCTGTAGGTGACCCTGTGTGTGCAGGGGGGTTGGACTAGATGACCTCTAGAGGTCTCTTCCAACCTTAAGCATACTATGATTCTGTGATTCTATACCATTGTCAACTCATGCATGGAAGAGTCAGCTGGTGGGTCTTCAGTTTCTTGGATTATTTTGCCAGGGTTGAAAATCCACCCCTACTCTTTTTTTTTTTTTGACCTGTCTCTTCAGAAACATTGACATTCAAGCTGGTGTCCAGAATATCAGGCCCCCAGCAGCCTCCGAGGCCAGCCCAGAGGGGTGGCAAGGGCTGCCGTTGGCGGTGGGAGCTGTGCAAATGGCTGCAGCCTGGTGGCAGCCCCACACTCAGCAGCCCATCCTGGCTGCAGGTGCCAAGGCTGGTGCAGCACGTGGAGAAACGTCCGCACTGCCACAGACACGTCTGCGTGGCCGGGCACGGACCTTTCTGCTGCCGAGCAGCATGTGCCCGGGCAAGAAGGTCTCCAGCCTGCTGCATCCACCCCTCAGGTGTGCGCCCCTGAAGGGACACCCACTGCCCCTCCCCAGCGGGGTCACAGGTGGCCTCAGGTGACAGCGGGACCCTTTGTGACTGCGCTGCTGTGACATCCTGGCCCGGCGGGCTCAGCCCGCAGTGTTCGGGACGACGGCAACGGGAGAGGACGGGAGCGAAGGTGCTGGCCAAAAAGCCCCCTGAGCGCACCCAGGAATTTCCCCATTGCCCCCGGGCAGCTCCGCAGAGTTTGGCCACGCGGCCAGGATGGCGGAGCGACTCCCCAGCCACCGCTCGGTGGCTGCTGAGGAGGAGGAGGATGGGGCGGTTGCAGCGAGCGTGTGCGACCTGGAGCCCCACTCGAGCCGCGCGCCCGAGGAGGAGCCGTCGGGTGAGTGCGGGGGCAGCGCTGGCCGCGCCGGGGGCCACGAGCTCTCGCTGTGCGGCCGGCAGCAGCGTGCGCTGGGGCAGAGTGCTCCGCTGCCTCCTGCCCTCTCCACGCCAGCCCTGCAGCTCTGCCCGCTCTCTTTCCTCATCAGCTCCTGGTGCGGATCTGCCTGGAGAGGAGGCAGAGGAAGCCCTGGAGCACGTGCGTGCCTTTCTCAGGCGTGGAGGGAAGGTGAGTGTCGCCATCCCGCTCGGGGCTGCACCGGTGTCTCCTGCAGGCTCCCTCGGGGCGCTCCACGCTCAGATGGCCCCACGTGGCCGCTGGCGCTGGGGGCTGCTCCCTCGCAGGTGCCCACGTGTCGCTGCAGCCCCTGCCATGCGCTGGTGCTGCTGGCCGTGCGCCTGCCCCTCTTATGCTCTCTCTTTGTCCCTCTGCTCCTGGCAGCAGGAAGAGGCCGAGAAGCTGCAGTTTCTGGCCTGCATCTGCACCCTCTGCACAGCGTCCTGCTCGCCTAGCCTGCCTGCTCTGCTGCTGCGCCAGGAGCTGTGGCAGTGCAAATCCCAGCTGGCAGAGGCGCTGGAGGTGAGGGCACATGGGACTCCCAGAGGCCTGCTCGGGAGGGCACCGGCCCAGTTCTGCAGGCAGAAGAGTGCGGGGAGGTGTGGGGTGCTGGCTGGTGGGCACAGCCACTTGTGGGGCCCTGGCAGCTCCCTACAAGTCTTCCCGCTTGTGCTGTCCAGGTGCTGCTGCAAGAGGAGCCCAGGAACCACCTGGGCACAGCAGTGCGGCAGCAAGTCATGCTCAGCATCAGTGCCATGAGGTAGCTGCCCCAGAGCCTGGCTTGGCCACAGCCTCCCCAGCAGATATCCCAGAGGGCCCCAGTCCTGGCGGGGAGCCTTCCCTCATCCTGAGGGAGCATCCCATTGGTATCTGGTGACACCAAGAGGGTTGGAGCCAGGAGAGCAGAGAGGGCCCTGGAGCTCTCCCGTGGGTGCGGGCCTTTCCCCAGGGGTGAGTTGGGAGGTGGGGAGGTCATTGGGCCCTACCTGCCAACTGTGTCCTCTGTCCCTGCACAGCATGCCGGTGAGAAGAGGTGACTCTCTATGGGGCTCCCTCCCCACCTGACGTGGCTATCACTCCCAAGCCCTGGGTGCATCCCCCTGCCCAGGACAGAAGGGTGTTGCTGGCTGCTTCAGCCCCAGGGACTGAAAGGCCCCCCTCTGTGCTTGCAGCAAAGCTGGGCTGCTTCTGGAGAGCGAGCTGGAGAGCCTGCTGGAAGCCTGCTTCTCCAGCGTCTTCTCCCTGCCTCCAAGGGAGCATCTGGATCCTGCTCTTTACTCCCAGGTGGGTGCTGGCTGCTTAAGTGAGGCTCAGGGCAGGCTCCCAGCTTGCCTCTCCCTCGCCCATGCCCTCTTCCCCTTGCCCTGGACAGGGCCATGGGCAGTGTCACCAGGCTGCGCCCTGTGCAGCAGCAGCTCCCCTGGCCTGGGGGCTCTCCTGCCCTCAGCACTACTCTACATGTGCCCCTGGCACAGGAGGAATTCAAAGCCCTCTCTGACAGCTGTGGGGCAATGGGGAAGAAGTGCCTCAACCCTCTGTCCCCCTTGCAGCTGCTGGATGCCATGGACAGCATGCTGAAGACCTTGATGCTTGGCAGCCCTTCCTCCAGCATCATGGACATGAAGACCATCCTGCAGGTCTGCTATTTGCCAGGAGCAGAGTTGTCAGCTCCAGGGCCCTGTGGTGGGACAGGGGGGAGTTGTCCAGCAGCCACTGGAGAGAGCCCAGTGCTGAGAAGGGACAAGCTCCCTCATGGGAATGGGGATCCCCACAGTTCTCCTGTGCGAGCCCAGTGTCCCTTGGCTACAGCCAACATCCCCTCCTCCTCAACCTGCTCCTGCACTCATTACAACCCCCATGGGCTCCTGCTGTCACATCAGGCCTGTCTGGGAGATTTGCCCCACAGTCACAAAGGACTCTGGATGCAAGATCCCCTCTCCGGGCTCTGCCGGTGCTCTAAGGCACAAACCTGCCAGGCATTTTCTGGGACACAGGACAGAGCAGCAGCTTTTCTCCTTGCAGCTCCTACTGCCCTACGCTGAGTGCCGGCAAGCAGCTGTGCACGAGAGGGCTGTGGGACGCCTTGTGAAGCTGGGGGATCTCCTGACCAGCTCTTCTTTGGTGTCGGTAAGGAGCCCGTGGTGCAGGCAAGCTGCAGGCACTGCCTGTCCCTTGTCAGCATGAGGCCGTGTCCTGTAGCTCCAGGCTGCCTCCAAGGGAAGCCACCAAGGCTCTGGCTCAGTTGGGATCCAAGCCTGCAAGGAGCGTGGGCCCAGGGCTTTGATCCTGAGCGCTGCCCCTCCGGCCTAGTGTCAGCACTGCTTCCCTCCCCCAGGTGCGCGAATGCTTCCAAGTTGGCGGTGCCAGCTGTGGCAGCTTCTTGGAGAAGAGCGTGCCAGTCCTGGGGCAGCTGGTGGGACATCTCACCCTGTGCGGTGCCTGCAAGGATGAGGGGAGCAGTGACGAGGCTGCAGAGGCCCTGTGGCACCTCTATGAGTTCCTCCTACAGGGAGAGAGTAAGAATTTCTGTGTGGTTGCAAGCAATTCCCCTTGCCCACCCCTTGCAATAGGCCCAGCACCTCCCTGGGCGTCCTGCTGCCCACTCTTTCCTTCTAGGGCCTTTTTGCCTGCCAGGGGCTATTTGTCACAGACGCCTTCCGTGGGCCGTGTCCAGCTGTGCAACCTTCATGCCAAATGCCCTGTGTTTCCCTTCCTGTGCAGGCAGGGAGCCGTCACAGGAGAGTGCCTGGCAGCAAGAGCTCCGAGAGGAGTGGGAAACTGCAGGCACCTTGAGGCTTTCCCGGTCCAGGGACACCAGGGAAATGAGCAGGGTAAGGAGCACCTCCCTGGCTGGGGGACCCCAGCTGTGGGGTCAGCCTGCAACGTGGACGCAGAGAGAGGTGGCTGCCAGGTGGGGCTGAGGAGAGGGCTTGCACTTTCCTTAGGCCAGGACTAGCCAGGGGCTTCCTTCCTGCATCCTGCAAGCCCTGCTTCCCTGCAGGAGCAGTGGGTGGGGACCTTAACCCCAAGCACCCAGGCCCATCCCAGCACCATCACCCAAGCCAGCAGAGCCCCAGCTCCTGGCTTGGAGGGACTCGCTGCCCGATGTCGCTCTCAGGGCCACGTGCTGCTCAGCCAGGCAACACAGTTGGGAGCCTGGCTGTGACATCTCTCTCGGGGCTGCCTTCTTTTGTGCCCTAGATGTTTGGGAAACACCTCCATCCGGATGAGAAGGCAGAGGCCATCCTCGTAGCCATCAGGGGCATGAGAGCCTGCAGCAGCTACGACACGCAGGCGGCTGCTCACATGCTGGACGAGCTCGTCACAGATGACGCGTGCCTTTTGGAGCATGTGAGTAGCCTGCGGGTGGCACAGCCGGGGTTCAGGCCCTTTGGGGGCTTGTTTTTCCCCTGAGTGCTCGTGTACCAGGCACCCAACTGCCTCTGTGGCCATCCCAGAGTGGTGGCAAGGGCAGACCTTCTCCGCGGGAGCTGTGCAAAGGGCTGCAGTGTGGCAGCAGCCTCACACTTTGCCATGTGGTCTGCAGGCACCAAGGCTCGTGAAGAACATGTGGGAAAACATCCTGGCCGTGCGAGATGCATCTGCACGGCTCAGCCTGGACAGAGCTCTTCTCCTGCTGAGCAGCACATGCCCAGACAAGGTGGTTGCGAGCCTGCTGAGCTGCTGCCCCTCATGTGACAGGTCTGTGCTGGCCAGGGGCAGTGGGCAGGGACAGGGCTGCGGCCTCGCAGGCCACGGGGCTGCAGCCGCGGCAGCCGCTGACAAAGCGCTCTGGGCCTGCAGCGCCGCCAGGGCCATGTGGAAGGTGCTGGTGTCCAGGCCTGGCGCCGCGGAGCGGGTGCTGCCGGAGCTGCTCGTTGCGCTGGAGGACTGGTGGCTGCCCGAGGAAACGGCCTCGCCTGTCTCTTCCCTGGCCGTAAGTTTGTGGAGGAAGCCCCGCTCTCCCCTCGGGCTGCCCTTGTCCCTGCGAGCGAGAGGCAGGGCTCCCGCTGCCCTTCTCCATGCAGCCCCAAGCCGGGGCTCCGCGGGACGCACGGGCCCAGCACGGGACGGGGGGCTACAGCTGGCAGGGCCTGGCCAGCGCCAGCTTGGTGGGCTGCTGGGCCTGCTTGGGGCCCTCTGCACACCCAGACACACGGAGCTGGCCTGAGCAGCTGGCTGTCTCCCTCTGCCTCTGCATGGCCCTGCCTCGTGCAGCACGTGCTCAACCTGCTCTGGGGACAGGACTGGGGGCCAGGGCCACGTTAGGGTTCCAGGCAGCAGAAACATCATCAGGGCCAAGTCAGGGGAACCAAGGTAGCTTCCAGGCTACATGTGGCCCTCCAGGGGGATATCCTCACTGCCCAGGAAGGCTTGTGGTGGCTTTGTGGCACCCAGGCGCCGAGCCCCAGGAGCTGCCATGGCTCTGCTCTGGCCAGGCAGGCCAGGCAGCCCCTCCTGCTTCTGCCAAGGTGCAGGGCACTGCTAGGAGCCTCACCGCCGAGCTCCAGCAGCACGGGAGGGACATGTCAGCAGCAAGGGCTGTCTCTGGGCTTTTTCTGCAGGCAACGCGTGTGCTCCAGGAGATCCTCCACCAGCCCCACTGCCTGCACGTGCTAGGGGCGTTCTTCCCCCAGCTGCTGCTAGCGCTGCTCTTCCAGAGCTCTTTCCTGGCAGCGCTGGAGCAGGAGCAGTCGGACGCGCTGTGGGGGAGATGCAGAAGGGAGGAGTCCACGTGCAGCAGTCCCGTGAGGTGCTCCATCACATCCCGGCCGTGCCTTGCAGGCAGGGCTGCAGGCAGGGCCAGGGGTGCGAGTGTGAGCGAGTGTTTTCTCTGCACACAGGCTTGCAGTGCAGACCATGAAAGCACTGCTGTGCCGTGCCGGCTACGAGAACGTGGTGCTGGCCATGGCAAGGAAGGGCAGCTGGGACATGCTCCTGCACGCTGAGACCCATCACCAGGGAGTGGGTTTGCTGGCCAGGTGAGAGCCCCTGTCTCCCCGCTCTGCTGCAGCATTTCACCCCTGCGCACAGGGTGACTCTCAGAACCCACAGGGGTGCCCAGTTCTCCACGCAAAGGTGGCTTTGTTCTGTGCATGGTGGCCCAAGGGCTGTGATGGGAGGAAGTGAGGGTGCAGTCTCAGGAGAGCTCTGCCTGGGTTGCTCAGGCCTCACAGTGCCTTCTTCTCTCCACCAGAGAGATGAGGAAGAGCCCAAGAGCGCTGCGCCTTCTGCTGTTCCAACAGCTGGCAGTGCTGCTCTTGGGCGAGGAGCCCTGCACAGAGATCCCTGCCATGGCTTTCCTGGTGGAGGTGAGCCTCATGTGGGCACTGCCCTTCTGGGGTGCTTCTAGCTCCAGTGCTGTCTGCTAGCCCCAGCTGTGGGATGGAGGGCAACGAGCACAAGTGGAGCAGTGGGTGTTCTGCCATGAGTCCCCTCAGCCTTCACCCCTCTGCAGCGGGCTCCTTCTTGTCCCCACGTGTTTTTGATGTCTCTTTGTGTCGCGTCTCTGTCGAAGGGTTCCTCCAAAGCATGAGGACAGGAGGCTGGTGCAGGGAGGGGAGGAGCAGGCCAAAGCTGTGCCCTGCGCTGTGCCCTGAGGCCCCAGGCAGGGAGGGAGGTCCCAGGGGCTCCCTGCAGTCACTGCTGCCTTTGGGCCAGCCTTCCTCTGAGCCCGCTGCCCTTGCCCTGAGCTACATCTGGGATCCAGTGGTGTCCGACACAGGCAGTGCTGCGGCCATTGCCACCTTCTTTGTGCTGTGCATTGCAGCTGCTGGCCTGCAGTGACCTTCAGGCGGATGAAGATGTCTTCCTGGGAATCTCTGTGGTGTCCCTGAAGAGTCACAGCAGGGTAATGCATAAGCTGGGACTCAGAAGCCTCCTCGTGCTGTGCAACAGACAGGAGATGGTGAGCAGGGCATCACAGGGGGGAAGCTGTGTGAGCTGGGCGCTGGGTGCTAGGGAACAGGCTAGCTTGGACTTTGCTGGGCCTCGGGAGCTGAGGGGGCTGCAGATCTCAGCCCAGCACCTAGCAAGCTGTGTTTGATAGGGTGTGAGACTGAGGGAAGCTGCTGTCTAATAAGGTGCCAGGGTAGTCTTTTTTTTTCTTTTTTTTTTTTTTTTAATTGAACTTGTATTTCCCACATACAGGTCAGAAAAATGCATGTCCTGATGCCTCTGCTCATGAGTCACTTGCAGGACGAGGACAGGGACATGAGCAGCCAGGCCCTTCTTGTGCTCAGCCATGTGGTCCGTGTCCTGGAGAGACCAACACTCATGGACATGGCTCCAGAGCTGGCTGAGAAACTCCTGCCACTCTTTGAGGATGTAAGGCGGGGGGCAGAGCCGTGGGGCTGGCTGGTGTGTGGGAGGCTGCCAGGAGCCTTTCTGCCCAGGGCCCTTGGGATACTGTCCTGTGCTGCCCATGCTGTCCTGGGCTGCAGGGCTGCGTTGCACCAGTGCAGCCTGTGCAGGAAGCTGCCACGTGTGGTGCCAGTGCTGACGAGTTCTCTCTTCCTTGCCACCAGGAGCGCGAGCACACACGAAAGCTCTCCATGCAGCTCTTCAGCAAGCTCGTGGAGACATCAGCGGGCAGGGCAAAGGAGGAGATGAAGCAGCATGTGCACACCAGCACGCTGCCACTGCTCTTCCATCTTCAGGATGAGAGCCCCAGTGTGGTCGAGGTATGGCTGAGCAATGGGACATGCTGGGGAACCGAGTAGCCACGTTGGGAATAGCCGTGGGAGGTAGTCCTGGCTGAGTCCTGCCTGGGGCTGCAGCCCTTCAGCCTCCTGCTGGCCTTGGCTGCAGCTCAGCAGCTCTCAGGAGTCTCTGCTGTGCTGCCTGTTCAGGACAGAGTGGCTCAGGTGGTGCTTGCTCCATGTTTCTGCTCAGCGAGGGGGGCCAAGGACCCCAAAGCAGATTCAGTGCCCTGCTGCTGCCCCTTGCCATGAAGGGCCAGCAAATGCCCTGAGTCTTGTCAAGAGGAGGGTAGTGGGGGGACACAGGCTCTTGTCCCATGGGCTGCGGTGGCATCTCCCCATTTTTTCCATGTGCAGGCTGCTCAGGAAGCCCTCCTTGGTGCCGCCAAGCTCCTCAAGTGGAAGGAGCTGAGGCGCTTGGCTCAGAGCCAGCAGACTTGGCTGATCAGCAAGTGCCTGGTAAGGACAGTCCCCAGGCTGCAGTCCGAGCCTGGAGCAGCTCTTTCCTCCTCCGTGCCCAGTGTGTGTGGCTGGCGGCTCCGGGTGCAGGAGCAGCCCTCGCGGGCTCTTCTGCAGGCTCCTCTGCCTTTGCTGAGCCCTGGGATGCTGAAGCTGCCCCTGGCACAGCTGGGCCTTGCAGCAGGAGGGCCCCTCAGCGCGCCTGGGCAGCAGCCGTCCCTCTGCTGCCTCCAACGCTGGCTCGGCACTGCCCAGCCTCTGCGGGGGGTCCTGAGTGTGGTGGCAGGGGGAGGCGGCTGCTCCTGGGGGAAGGACGGCGAGAGGATGTTGTGTGCTGAGCCTTGTGCTCTCCCCAGCTGGCCGGGAGCAGGGGCAGGAGGAGGGCGGACGAATACCTGCGCCAGAGCCTGTCCTACCTGGAGAGCAGCCAGGAGTCCCTGCGCGAGGCGGCCGTGCGGTTTCTGGGTGAGCCCCGAGCCCTGGGCTCCATCGCTGTCCTGGGACAGCTCGGCCTCAGCCTCGGCGGCTGCACTTGCAGCAAAAGCAGCCCCGTGGCTGCTGCAGCCCCCGTGCCTGAGGCAGCGCCGGGTGCCTGGAGGCTCCAGCCGCCCTCAGGCATCTCTGCCCGCAGCGGTGGGGCTGGCGGGAGCCCCTCGAGCAGGAGCCCTGTGGGTGACACTGGGGAAAGGGGACTGGGGTGAGCCCGGCCCGAGGGGACGGGGGTGCCTGGCCAGGGGGGCAGGACTGAGGGGAACAGCTTTGAGCAGCAGGATTTATGGGGCGCTGTGTGTGTGCCTAGGGCATGCTGGGCAGTGCAGCGGGGAGCAGAGCAAGGAGACGGTGGAGGCCATCTGTGAGAGTGAGTGAGGGCAAGCGGGGGTCACACGGGGCTGGGGGGATGAAGAGAGACCCTGTCCAAGGAGCTCCCATCCCTGCATAGGTGAAGAGGGCTCTGCTGCCCGAGAGGAGCGGAGCAGGGGTGCTGTGGGGAGAGCAGAGAGAGATTTCAGGCACCTTGGGCACATTCCTGGGCAGCTGGATTAGCCAGCTAATCCATTAGAGCCCCTGGGTCCATCCTGGCTGTGGCAAGAGCTGGGTGGGACTGGTGGTGTTAGGAGGAGAGGCCTAGGGCCTGCGGGGATATGGGGG
Organism: Tinamus guttatus; assembly: GCF_059628265.1. Taxonomy (NCBI): domain Eukaryota; kingdom Metazoa; phylum Chordata; class Aves; order Tinamiformes; family Tinamidae; genus Tinamus; species Tinamus guttatus. Next base: position 199,009 of record NW_028288565.1, on the reverse strand, counting down.
CTTCATCTGAGCTCGTGCTTCCCTCCTCAGCCCTGAAAGGCCTGCAGGAGGACAGCAGCCCATCCATCTCTTCCCTGGCCACCCAAACCATGCTGATCCTGAGTGCTGCAGGGAAGGGGGCTGCATCCACGGGCACCCAGGAAGGCCTGTGCAACCACCTGAGGAGAGCGTGGGAGAGGCGGCGCTGCCCTCTGCAAGGTGTCAGTCTTTGCTGCTGGCGCTCGGCCACGTCCTGATGCCAGGCTGCTCTGCGCGCAGGCCTCATTAAAGAAACGATCCTGTCTCTTCACCGTGTGTCGTGTCTTTTCTTTGGCAAACCAAGGAGTAGAAAACGCAGGTTGTGAAGGGATTGGGGTCCCCCTCTTAGAGGAGTTGGGCACGTGCTCTCTGCAGCAGGCTGCAGCCAATAACCTGACCCCTTGCTACCCCTCACAGCAGTCAGCAAAGCCTCTCCCACCCCCCAGCTTTACCCTTACATAGAATCATAGAATCATAGAATGCTTAAGGTTGGAAGGGACCTCTAGAGGTCATCTAGTCCCTGCACATGCAGGGTCATCTAGAGCACGTGGCACAGGACTGCGTCCATGCGGGTTTTGAAGATCTCCAGAGAAGGAGACTCCACAATCTCTCTGGGCAGCCTGTTGCAGTGCTCTGCCACCCTCACTGTTAAGAATTTTTTCCTTAAGTTCCTGTGGAACTTTTGGTGCTTCAGTTTGTGACCATTACCTCTAGTTCTGTCGGTGGCCACCAGGGAAAGGAGGCCAGGACCATCTTCCTCACTCCCTCCCTTGAGGTGCTTATAGACACTGATCAGATCCCCTCTCAGCCTTCTCTTCTCCAGGCTGAACAGGTCCAGCGCTCTCAGTCTCTCCACACAGGACAGATGTTCCAGGCTCCTGATCATCATCATCCTTGTAGCCCTGCGCTGGACTCTCTCCAGCAGCTCCATGTCCCTCTTGTGCTGTGGAACCCAGAACTGGACACAATACTTCAGATGTGGCCTCAGCAGGGCTGAGTAGAGAGGCAGGATCACCTCTCTCGACCTGCTGGAGATGCTCTTCTTAATGCACCCCAGGATCCTATTGGCCTTCTTGGCCATGAGTGCACCCTGCTGCCTCATGGTCAACTTGTCATCCACCATGACGCCCAGGTCCTTCTCTGCAGAGATGCTCTCCAGAAGGTCAGTCCCCAGCCTGTACTGGTCTCTGGGGTTATTCCTCCCCAGGAGCGGGACCTTGCACTTGGCCTTGTTGAATTGCACAAGGTTTTTCACTGCCCAGTTGTCCAGTCTGTTCAGGTCCCTCTGGATGGAAGCGCAGCCCTCGGGGGTATCAGCTACTCCTCCCAGTTTGGTATCATCAGCAAACTTCCTGAGGGAGGGCTCCGTCCCTTCATCCAGGTCATTGATGAATAAATTGAACGTATATAAGTTATAAACTTATTTAGAATATAGGTGAAGATCAAAGTACATAGGAATATAAACTCTTAATTATATAGGTTAAGATCAATATACATAAAAGCATAGAATTACAAACATCACTATATTTATTCCCTGCCGCACCAAATATTTACAAATGATTCATGATTCACTCTGATGGCTCAATGGTTTTTGACTCCTGGACTTGGCTGGAATTCTCCTGTGGCTGTGACTGCTCTGTTGTCAATGAGACTTTACATCTTTTGCTGGTAACCAGCGAGCACCTGTGGGAAGGAGAACACACACATATCCCCTTCCCCATGTTATTAGTTCTATGGAACCTCTCTCTGGTAGTTCTCCAAATTCTTTATATCATCCATTTGGTGGAGGTACAACTGCAGGGACCATCTCGAATTGTCAGTCAGCTGCTGGTGTAAGTAACTGAAGATCAGAAGGATTCAAAAAATTAAGGACATATAATGCTTTGTCTAACTGTTCCCGTGGGATAACACTGTGCATAAGGTTTCCTCTTCTTTGTTTTTTTAACATAGCCTTGAGAGTCCCATGGACACGTTCAGTAATGGCTTGTCCAGTGGGGGAATGCGGTATACCTGTAACGTATTGTATACCCCAGTCTTGTAGGAAGACAGAAATTGTTTGTGAAACATAAGCAGGACCAGTATCAGTTTTAATTGCTTTCAGAATGCCCATAGTGGCAAAACATCTTAAGCAGAGGTGTTTCACATTCCATGCCTTTTCTGCAGTACGTGCAGTGGCTACCAGAAACCCTGGGAAGGTATCCACACTAACATGCACATAACACAGTCGGCCAAATGTTGATATATGTGTGGCATCACTCTGCCACAATTCGTTAGCTCGTAAACCTCAAGGACTCACTCCTGTGTATGATGATACTGGTGTAATACATTGACAATCAGGGCATGCACGAAGAATATCTGTGGCTTGTTCTCCGCACAGAGCAAATTGTTTACGTAAGGAAGAGGCATTTTGATGAAAGAAGTGGTGAGATAATCGGGCTTGTTCAAAACTAAGCGGCAGTACTGCTGCCATCATCAATTTGTCTGCCATAACATTTCCTTCAGTTATTGCTCCTGGTAGAGTAGTATGTGACCATTTATATTTTATAATGCATATACATATGCCAATGCATATGCCAGTACATAGATGACATCCTAATAGGGGGTGATTTTCCCAAAAAGGTTGGGAAAGTAGCCACAGCAGTATGGCAAATCCTACTTGAAGCTGACATTGAGGTACCACCTGAGGAATGCCAGGGACCAAGCAAAGAGGTAAAATTCCTAGGGACTTGGTGGATAACTGGCAGTGCAGGGATTCCTGCAGATACCTTAAGAAATATTGAAGAGCAGCAAATGCCTAGCTCAAGGAAAGAATTACAAGGATTGACGGGAACTTTGGGATATTGGAGAAAGCACCTACCTGGATTTTCTATCACTGCTCGTCCATTATATTCACTCTTAAGGAAAGACAAACCTTGGAAGTGGGAATTAGAACACAAGGAGTCAGCCAAAACTCTGACTGGAGAATTAGAAACATTTCAGTCGCTGCGACCAGAACAACCCCACGACCCTCTTACAGCTGAATGGCGTTTCACTGAACATGCTACTTACAGTAAGTAACAGTAAGTTACTGTAAGTTAGTAACAGTAAGTTATTCACTGTAACTTACAGTAACTTATTTACAGGCTGGCCCTGATGGAACAAAAAGATATTTATTGTTTAGCTTGACTGCATTTAAAGAAAGGGAACTACAACATTCTGAATGGGAGAAAAAGGACTTTTATCCTTAGTCTGAGCAGTTAAACAGGTTGAGAAAATACATCAAGGACAACCCGTGCAAACTAGAGGATCGTTTCATTTACTAGAAGCAATCCTAAAGGGGACTGCTGCCCCAGAAGGAATGGCACAAAACCCCACTACCACAAAATGCTGTGCCTACCTAACAGGAGTTGCAGAAAATATGCAGCTAACTGAAGGGCAAACTAAAGTTTCCAAATTGCAGATGCCTGTAAAAACAGACCCATTAGCATTGGGACAGGCTCTTAAACCTTCACCAATTTTGAACATACCACCCCTAATCGATGGAACACCAACAGAAACATGTGGTTTAGAGATGCTTCACCAAAAAGGGTAAATGGTAAATAGCTATAAAAGGCTGTTGCATTAAATATTACCACAGGTGAAGGCAGTGCACAAGTAGGAGAGTTAAGAGCAGTAGTTTTAGCCACACAGAATGGAGCAAGGTATGCTCCTATGCTGCGTGGGCTGGTGCCACACAATGGCTTTGTGGATGGGAAGCTCTTAACCGGGAAGGAAATAGAACCCCAGGTTGGAGCCCAGGCCTGCAAGAGCAGGGAGCCTGGAGCCAGCAGGCCAGGGCAGGGGCTGCAGGGGATGGGGGCAGAGCCATCCTCTTTCCCATAGCACATTTTGTGGCCTGGCTCATGGGCAAACTAGCACAAGGCCTCAGTGTGCACAAAATGCGCTCAAAGCTGAAGCGCAGCTGGGGCTGGAGCTTTGCAGAGCGTAGGGTCCTTTCCTTGCCCTGGGGTATCTCAAGAGAGCATGCTTTGGGCCAAAGCTGCCCTCATCCTCTCCTCTGTCTCCTTTCCCCACCTCCTTATTCCTGTGTTCCAGGCTGCTGGAAGGAGAGAACATCCTGCCCCTCATCAGGACAATGTGGCTCTTGGAGGATGTCAGGCTGCCCTCTTCGCCTGTCTCCATAATCAAGAGACATGCACAGAGGCCGAACAACCACAGCAGCTTCGTTGTGGGAAGCTGAAGAGAGGGCTGAACGAGTTCAGCAAGAACGGGGCCAGCTCGTTCCTGAGGGGCTAGGGATAGGGATAGGGAAAGGCTGGGAAAGGCTGTTGGCAGCCCCAGGACTTGAGTGTCACACAATTCCAGCAGAGCAAACGGGCCCTGCGCAGGAAAGCCCACAGCCCCCACGGAGCAGGAGGACCTGCCTTGGTGACGTGGTCCCTGTCTGTGAGGCTGCAGAGGGACAGAGCAGCCTCTATGGTGGTCCCCAGCATGGGGCCGTTCCTGGCAGGAGGCAATTTCTGCAGCAGCTCCTGAGGGGAGACTGCACACACCCCCTTCCTGCCATCCCTGAGCGTGTCCCAGCCCTGATGGACCCTCTGCTCACCCATGGGCTGGGGCACTCAGCTCTGCATCTCACAGCCCCGTGTCCCTGACACCCAAGAGCTGCCCTTTGCCCGTGGCCTGGGCACTGCGGGGACTTGTTGTCTCAGGCCCCTGAGAGCGTCAGGGCTGCGGCACCTTCCTCTTTGGGTATCCCCTGAGCCACGTTCCAAGGGAAATCTGAGAGGGAACTTTTTGCTGGTGCTCCCCTGCACCTGGAGCCTGAGAAGACGGCTCTGCACAGACATAGCTGCAGCGGGGATGCTTTTGTGCCTGAGCTCCCTGGGAAAAAACACACAACACCCAAAGAATGGCACAGGAATATGTACTTCGACAGCAACATCAACAATGAAAACAACAATGTGTACAATAACCACAACATCAACAATTAAAAGAACAATAAAGATAATAACATCAAAAATAACGGCAATCCAAGCAACAGCAACACTAGTATCAACAATAACAACAGCACAAAGAGTAGGTTAGTGCTGTGAGTCCTGATGAACTGGCCCTTCCTTGCAGCCTCCAGCATGAAGAGAGCCTTGGCTTGCAAGGGAAAGGAGGTGTTGGCCCTCGCAGGGCTCTGCAGGCCCCCAGCCGCCCGACTGGGCCGTGCATGAGCAGTTGGTAACTCGGGGGCTGCTCCAGCTGCTTCCCTCCAAGCTGGTGTTCCTGGTCAGGTCCTCGTGCCTCCTGCCTTCCCCCGGTCAGGGACTGCACGTGTCATGCAGCTCAGGAGAGCCTGGGAAACCTGATGGCCTCCACAGAGGCTTCCTGTGGCCCTGGGAAAAGAGAGGAAGGCAAGCGGTGAGAAACGCTGCGGGGCCTGTTGAACAGGCTCATCTCAGGCTGCTTCGCTCTTGCTGGTCAAGCTGCGAGGGGCCCTGTAGGGCAAGGAGGTGGCACTGTGGAGCCCAGGCCCCCAGAGGAGGCTGAGAGCTGCTGAGGCTCAGAGCAAGGCGGCTGCAAGGGGGACGCGTGCAGGGGCCACAGGAAGGCTGGCCGGGGGACCAGCAGTGCGTGAGGAAGGGCTGCCCTGCTGCAGCCCTGACAAGCCAGAGACAGCAGCGCTGCGGCTGCCTGAGCGGAGGTGCCGAGTGCCTGGAGCCCTTGGAGAGGCCGGCCAGAGCTTTGTGCCTTGTGGTCCTGCTGGCACGGACGGAGGGCTGGCGCCTCTCCAGGGCAGCGGGGAAGCCCCCGCCGCAGGGGCTCGACCCGAGGGACCCGGCTCCCCCAGCAGCCCCAAGGGGAGGGCGGTTCTGCGCGGGCTCTTTGCGGTGGACACAACTTACGCGCCGGCCTCCTAAAGCGCTCCCTGGGGCTGGAGGTGCACGCCCACTGCCACCAGCAAGCCTGCCGAGGAAGAGAAGGGTCAGAAGGAGCTCGTGTGGCTTCCGTGGGGCAGGCAGCTTTGGGGGTGCAGGAGGCAGTGGCCCCTGGCCTGGATGGGAGGCCACGGAGCACCCACTGCTTCTCCTTGCCCTTTGTGGCCTGCCCAGAGCTCTTGTTCCCCATGGCCCCTGCTTGCTCCCAGCCCCACAAGGCAGCACTTCCTACCTGCTCTTCCTTGGTGCCCTCTGTTTCCACCAGGAAAACACACTGCGCGCCGCCATGCCCAATGGCCGGGATCCTGCGGATGTGGCAGGGATGGGGGCTGTTGCGCAGCTCGGGGAGCCTTTCTGGTGGCTTGGGGGTGCATTTCTCTGCCTCCAGGACGTTTCGCGGCTCTCTCTCCCGATGGAAGATGCGGGAGAAGGTGTCCACGCTGCAAGAGAGCAGAGAGAGCCCCGAGGTTGAGCACTGGGCAGCAGCGTCCTTGCTGAGAGCTGCCCCGGGCACCTGGCAGGGCCCCAGAGGCCGCCAGGCCCTGGGCGGCAGCAGCAGCCTGGGCTGGCATTGGCCTCCCGGCTGCCTGCTGAACTTGCCCCAGCTGGGCGGGCAAGTGCCCCCCGACACAGCGTGCGGCTGGCCCTGGAGCAGGGCTGTGCGAGAGCTGCCAGGGGCTTTTTGCCCTCCGCGGAGAGGGTCAGTGTGGGGCAGGTGCACGCGGGCACGGGCAGCTCCCTTGGCAGGGCCCGGGACACTGCTCAAGGGCAGCTGGTGGCCAAGGGTTGGCCCAGGCAGCTCCTGGCTGCAGCTGCCCCTCCACAGAGGCTGAAGTGGCGGCTCAGCCTGGGGCGTCTGGGGCTCTGGGGGCCGGGAGGCTGCGTGAGGGCAGCGCCCTGTGCTGGGTGCGCAGCACGAGCAGCGCTCACCTGTCCTGGGGAGCCCCCAGCTTCCTCCTGCGCTGCCCGCCCTGCTCCAGGCTCTGGTAGTCGGGCGCACGCAGCAGGGGAGGTGCCGGGCGCCGCGCAAGCGTCCGCGGCCCGTTCCTGGCGGGCTCGGGGAGCGCCTGGGACGCATCCCTGGCTCCGCTGCCCGCAGCACGGCCTGGCCTCCGCACGTGCGCCATGCTGCCGCCGTGGCCAGGAGGCGCAGACTGGCGGGCGCCGCGAGCCAGGGCGACAGCACAGCAGCCCCTCCGTTGTAGTTGCCCCGTGCCCTCCTGTCTGGGCAGGCTCCAGCCCCTGCAGATGCAGCCACCACACGAGGCCTGGAGCTGGTTGTGCTGGGCTTGCCTCAGCCACTGCCATGGGGCAGCTTTTGGGATGCCCTCTGTTTCCAGCAGGAAAAGGCACTGCGCGCTGTCCTGCCCAATTAATGCAATGTAGTTCCTTTTTCACCACTGAAGTTGCTAGTAATGAAGCAACCAAAAATCCACTGCCTAAGATAGGATTTCAGTCCAAGAAGTCTTTCAGCTTCAGAAAAAAAAAAAAAAAGAAAGAAAAAGGCTTTGTCTTGTACAGAGCGTCAGAGCCGAGACCAGTTCTCCGCGTTGCCACGGATTGTCGCCCTCTGCCTCCACATCCCAGCTTTTCCCAGGAATGTGGAAGGCTTCAGGAACGGGCAGCTCCTGTAGCAGGGAGGCAGAGCTTGGGGCCGCAGCCCTGCACCCCGCGGCTCTCCCCATACAGGTCCTGGTGCCCGGACACGCGACTGAGGACTCGGTCTGCCCAGGGGCTGCCCGGCCTCGGCGCCCGTCACCCGAAACGTTGACCGGCGCTGCCTGGTGCTCCCCCACCACCCCCAGCTACACAAAATCCAACTTCATGGCACAGAACAGCATTTTGAATCAGCACAGGTTCAAGAGGTTTAAACTGTTTAAAGTTATTTTGTATTCTTTGTAGGAATATCCATAAAAGATCTCAAAGGTATCTGTGTCTGTACATATACAAGAACCTTCAAAAATTATTCACAGAACAAAAATAAATCTTCTTTAGAACAAACCCAGGCAATGAAATGCAGAGATGGATCTCACAGACCACACAGTCCAGTGCTACTAGCATAAAAATACAGCTTAAAAAACAGGTTTGTTACTTCTTTAAGGTGTTCTTTGCTGAAATGTGTAATCCTCTTAAAAGATCATCTATTAAAAAATCATGCAGTTGGAGCGATTAAAAAGCCCAGCAACAGGAAAGGTGCTCCCTAAACACAAAATTCGCCCACATTAACAGGCAGATATAAAATCAGCCTCAGGTTGTGTTGCCTAAGTTCTGCTCTCTGGCATCAGCAAGGGCACAGCAGACACATCACGACCCCACATGACACATTCACATGCATCACACCCGTTGGGTCCCACTTTCCACAAGTGACTTGTGTTGACCGGGTGTTGTCCTGGCCTGGTGGCCAAGCGGGCTGACGCGGAGAGTCAGATGAGGTGAAATGCTACACAAGCAAAACGGGGCAAGCTCCATGGCAAGCGTGCCATTCCCTTGCCATTCCGAGCCATGGTTGAGCGTGCACAGCTGGGCTGCATGCACATGGCCACTGACCTATGCTGCTAAGAAGCACAGCTGCTCCAGAGCTGCCAGGCCCACGCTTGGAGCAGTGTCCACACAATGCCCCACTGCTCCTTCACCACTTGGGTTCTCCTCAAGTAGAAAAGTCCTGTGATTTTGACTTTTCAAAGCCTGCTCTCAGACAGTAGGGTCTTTATTGTACAAAACTCCCAATTCTCTCCTAGGAGGCAGTAAGTCATGTGTGCAACACCATGGCCAGTACTGCCTTGGGAGCTAGATCATAACATTGGGACAGGAAGATAGGGAAGAATGATGGGTTCTAGGCACAGGGCACTCAGCTCCGGGAAATCCTGAGCTCCTTACCTGCGCATCAGTGATTTTCTGCTTCGCATCAATGATTTTCTGCTTCACATCAATGATGGCTTGCATCTCAGCATGATCCTTTTTCAGCTCCTCTTCAACTGCCATGAGTCTGATGTGCAAAAAGAGAGAATTAGGACAGTTTAAAACTATTCCTGGGTGTTTTGGCTGCTCTGGGGATGTTGCTTTGACTTCTCCGGTTGTCCTCTTTTCTGCAAGAAGTCTGTTGCATTCAAGAAAGGTTATCGATCCTTCTCACAGCCCCAACTGGCTGAATTTATTATATTCAAAGTGGGCATTGCCAATAATCTAACTGTCCTGTAAAACCACCCCATGAGTACAGTTTTCAAACAAAGCAAATGGACCAGTTAGAGGTATAGCAGAGACTGGGGTTAGAAATTCCTAAATCTTTTTGTCTGCTCTCCTGACAATCTAAAGCAAGTCTCAACACTCATATCTCAGTTTTCTCATCTCTAAGGCAGGAGTGGTGTCAGTCCAGGAATATCAAGCCCACACAACTGCTCTCTTTATTGTCAAGGATAAATGTGACAAGGGGGAGCTTCCTGCTCTCCATGTTCTGCAGACTTTGCAGCCAAGTCTCACCTGCTGATGATGCTCTTCATCTGGCTGTCTTTCTCCTCTTGCTGCCGGTGTAGCCTCTCCTCCCTGTCTTCCAGCCTGGACTTGTACTCCACGAGCAGCTTCTGCATCTGCTCCTCCTGCACGAGGAGGCGCAGCTTGTACTTCTCCAGCCGGTGGCTGGACACCTTCAGGCGCTCCTTCAGCTTCGCTATCTCCTGCTCGTACTGTGCAGAGCAGGAAAGAATCAGATGCAAAGGAGAAAGGAACCCATCGGATTATTATGTTCTGCTGCTGCTGAGAGAAAGCCACCGTTCACTTTCATTAAAACTAAATTGATGGGAGCAAAGGAAATGACAAGCAGACAACTGTGGGCAACCACAAAGGAGTACGGAGGCTCCCACTGAGCATTAGGTTATTCCCACACTGTGGAATGTCTTCCTGTAGCCCAGTTTAAGCCCTCAAATAGCTCTGACATGGCTCCTCAGTCCTGCCTGGTAACAATCCCACTTACTCCAGACCCAAGGAGTTCCCAGCCACAAGCTGCTAATGGTGCTCAGCTGTAAACAGATGTCCTAGGGTGACCAAACTTGTGAAAGGGACCCAAATAACTCATTTCTCAGGACCTGAGGAACATGAAACCAATTGTTCCAGGCTGAAGGCAGGGCCCATCACTCATAACTACATATAGTCTGCAAATTTACTTGGCTGAGGTTTGTTTTTTTCCACCTACCACCTCTGGATAAGCACTTGTGCAATAGTACAATGAATCTCAGCACATTCCACTTCAGGTTTGGTTCATTCACCTTTCCTAAATTGTTTCTGTTGCCACTTCTTGTCCACCAAATATTCTCCTCTTTTCATCCCACCCTCTCAGAATACAAAACCTCTTATTTGGAAAAAAAATCTTTATTTGGGAAAAAAGTCAAAAAGTCACATCTACTTTGGGAAATAAACACACTTTAAAAAGTGCTTCTCAGGAGATGACGGACGTTTCTGGCTAGCCTTGAAATACTCCACCATCTAGATGACAGACATTTGCCTTAGGTGAAGTCCAAGAAAAAATCCAAATGCAGCTGCTGATCAAGATTGAGCTGTGGATTGAACACTGTGGAGTAAAAAGGAATTTGGTTATTTTTTTAACTGAGCCGCATCCCTACGAGATCTGTCCCAGAGAAGCTTCTCTACCTCATTTAACCCCCCCGCCAACTTCCTCGCTCTGAAAGACTCAAGGAACCAGATTTCCTTTTATGAGCTCTTAGTATTTCAAGTTGCAACACACTCTTCCTTAATTACCACTTACCTCTGAACATTAGGCTTGATTCAAGAAGTGCTTCACAGTTATTTTTCACAGGTGAAATGCAGACCATTCCCACCAATTCCCCCATCTCTCACACCCTTCTCTTCCCAGCAAGACTTCGGAACATTTCAGACCCCATTTAACCCTTCCCCAGCTCTATATTATTGCATATGTCTAAAAATTCAACAGGAGCTATCTGAAAGCTCCTGTAAGTCGAGGCAGCTTGGAGGGACGGCATTTCCAAAGGGAGCTACACCTGACGGTGCAGAAGCTTGGCACAGGCCACCCTGTGCAAGATCTCTGGTGTTTCTGCCACCTCCCAGCTTTTTGCTTCACATGAATCACGCCTACGATGTGGGAAGGTTCAAGCAACAAGGCATTCACCACTGCCTGGGCGCTCTGAAGTGAACCCTCCTCATCCCCCATCTCCCCTCCAGCTCCGGCCGTGACCAACCTGTCAGTGGGGTCCTCAAATATCTTCTGAAGGCCTGAGGAGAGACTGCCACTGATGCTGGGACTAGAACTGCACTCAGTGAAACGTCTCAGCTGCTGTTGAATGGGCGTAGGGTTGGTCAGGGACTTGGTGATGTCCGCAAGAATGCGAGGCAGAGGTCCCAGCTTTGCCACAGTCACCTGTAGGAAGGAATTTTCACCCTAATTGGACAACAAGCACCGCGACACCCGCCAGGTTTTGGATCACGATGCCCAGAGGCGGAGGGGTGGAGGTGGAAGGAAGGAGGGTGGGTGGTTGTGTGCGGGTGTGCCCGGACCGGGAGGCAGCGTTACGGAGCAGCGTAATCACGGCGACGAGATGGATGGAGGAGACCAACGGGGTGCAGCAGACATTGAGGAAAGAAAAGGAAATAGAAAAGAAATTAGGATTGATCCCCCAAAACAAAACAAAAACAAAAAATCATGCTCAACAAAACCAAACTGTGGCCATTCCAATGCAAAACTATCATGCAAAGCAAACTAAAGCCAGGCTGGGTGAGGTCAAAGTGAAAACTACAGTTCTACTCATTAAGTGGGGTTTAAAGGCTATAGGCTACTGGGAGGGAACTTTCCAGGCAAAGGGAGTCATGTGGTAAAAGAAATGCATGCCAACAGACAAGGGATGCGGCATTTGAGGGTCATGAGAGACTTGAGAGGGTTGAGGGAGGTGGGGAAAGGAAGGTTTTCATTTCAGAAGCCTTTGGGCTTGGCATGCTACGCTGATGCCGTCTCCTGCAGCAAACGGTTATCAAAAACTAAGGCGCTCCTCCCTTCTTAAAAGCAACTGCATGAAAACACCAGCGACCCTCATTCCAACACTGCCATGGAAGGTGGGATTAAATGCTTGGCTTCAGGTTTACTCCCGCCCTAGCCTGGTGCTGGCCAGGCTGAGCACGGCAGCAGCCCGAAGGGGAAGCTGCTCCTTTGGATTCTTTATTTTTCCCCTCTCTGGGTCAAGACTGGTTGTAGCAGCTACACGGTGCTGCTTGCTCCCGTGCCCGAAGCAGGAGACAAAAGCGGTACAGACTTAATGCTGAAGTAAAACTCCCTCAAAGACATTCCTCTTTTCAAAGATGTCCTTATTTTTCCTGTGAGCAAGGATCCGGTCACTCCAGAGAGAGGTCTCTTTACAGACGCTTTCTTACAGAGCATCTCCTGCTCTATTAAGATCTGTGAGGTTATTTGTCTCCTCAATTCCCACTCACTACCCACAGTAGAACAGCACTACAGTGTAACTTTATCCCTTAATTCTCTTTACAGCAATCCACTACGCCAGCTCCCAGGGGCCTGCTAGGATAGATCCATACATCTAACCTACAGAAAGGACAAAGCACATCTGCTTTAAAGCTTTACGTCTGGCTCCTTCCCCTCCCAGCTGCCCGAGACATTTAGGACGTTTTCGTTTGGAGAGCAGTACCCATTTGCCCTGCAGAAACTGGATTTCCCTTGACCTGATGGCCTGAGCAGCTGGAGGAAGGTGGCACAGTTTGTGGCACTGACGGATTTACCCCAACTTATGGAAATGGTGGAACTGGTCTTTTACATGCTCCCTTTGCCTGTTTTTCCGAGCTTGCTGAGCTGTCTTTATAACAAAGATTTTATTGTCTGTGACACCAGGAGTGCAAACTCTGCGCATGTATATGACGGAAACAGATAAACAAGACCACAAACTGAGATTAATATACATTATCCTTCTGAGTCAAGGAAATTTAGATTTACTCTGATGCACAAAGCTCAGCGCCTTCTTTTAGATAATGTGCTGTGAGAAAACAAATATCCAACAAATCATGATCTTGACAGACCCTTCTAGCAACAAAAATCATTAGCAGCACATTGCAAGTCACCTCAGCTCTCCAGTTGCAAAAGACACGAAATACAAACAAAATAATGCAGCTCCAGAAGTGCAAATATGGAACAGTTTTAAGTACTTTCAGGAAAAAAAAATGCTGACATGGAGCTCAGCTTCTCTGAGTCTTGTCAGCTTTACTTTTTAACAAACAAGGTTTTAATGATTTGGGGTCTTGCAGGGAATGTAGCTGGGGAAGAACAACCCAGACTCTGCTCTTGTGCAGTTCAATGGTCCCAGTGCTCAGAGCTGCAGCCGAGTGTCTCCCATGGCAAGCAGGGAGTGCAGCTCTGGCAAGGGCCCCTCTAAGCTAAAAGCTAATGCAAACATCACAGAAATGGACGAATCTCAGCGGGTTTGGCCCTGGTCTTCCAGGAGAGCAGTTCTGCCTGGCCAGGACGTGACTTCAGCCCAAGCTGGGCAGGGGAGGGTCCAGCCAGGTGCCTCAACTTGCATCCAAAAGAGCCTCCACCCAACATTTCCATTTCCCAGCCAAGCACTCGAGTGCTGCCCTCTCTGCCTGATTTGGGTGTCTGCACCAGGAATGGGGCCCAGCCGCCCCCAGCAGCCGCCCCGGGGCCTCCCGGAGCCGGCGGGGCCGCAGCGGGAGCGCGAGGGAACCGCTGGGAAACGGCCCTATCGCACATTCCTCTCCCAAGCCGCTGGGCACTCTCTCCCCAGCGCGGCTCCGGCTGCTCCCCTGATGTCTCCTCGTGTTTACGGTTCGCCCTCCCAGGCCTCTGCTCCGCTTTACCTCATCAAGCTGGGAAACATCCTCACACAAGAGGGAATGCAGAACAGAGAGCTCTCTGCCCACGTCGATGTAGCCCTCAAACCCGGGCATGTTGGAGATGCTCTCTGGATTAGAAATCTCGAGGAGAAAACGCTTCATTCCTCCCCACTCATGTTCCAGAAAGCCATTCATGAAGGCCATGTACTCTTCCTTGTTACCAAACCTGCAAGAAAGGGGAGGGAAAACTCAGTCAACAACCACCACAAAAAAGCACAAGGGTAAAATAACTGTCTGAAAGCACTTCGTGGTTATCTTTTGACTTGCCTTTCTGAAAAGGTATCTGGGAAGGGGAGAAAATGGGCAATTTAAGAGATTCCCTGCTTTCTCGGCTTGGTTAAATACGAGTAACTCGCCACTCATACTGTCAACAAGGGGGTTGGTAACATCTCTTCCCTCCCACAGACTTGGGTTCTCTTCAGCACCTTCCCTGCACCCCTTTCCCTAACGGAGAAGTGCCCCTGGACCTACATTCAGCTGGGAACCTGGGAGGTGGAAGGGGGAAAAAAAAAAACATGATCCTTGGCAGGAACAGCACTTTTTTTTTTTTTAAATAGCATAAAACAGGCACACACAGGCATGCTAATCCATTAACCTCTTCTTGCTTTTCTCCTGTGTCCCTCTACTGAATTCAGTGCAGCTCCAGTCTGTATTCAAATTGACTCTGCCTAACTCAGCTCTGGGCTGTTCCAAAGGGAATGGTGGAAGTTTCTTCCTTTCTAAAGTCTGTTCCAACTTGCCCAAGAATCAGCAGTCTGCAAAAGTGACCACTAGGCAGGGCTCTCCTTACTTGACCTCATTTGTACCCCTAGAAGCAGAGATTTCGAGGTCATCCCCACCACCTACTTAGCAAAATTGGCCAGATTCTGAACCACTTTAGCAATAAGCGTGAGGGTGCGGGATGTCCGTTCGTCAGGATACTCCTGCATGAGGTTGAAGAGGCTGGGGGACATGATAGCAGGACTCAGGAAGCGCAGGAAGAGTGAGGCGCTGATCAGGCGCTCGCCGATGTCCTCCTTGCCCCTGCTCAGGCACTGCTGCTTCCACGATGCAAACACCTCCTTCAGCTCCCGAGGGAACACGCTGAAAAACAGCAAGCAGAGACACAAAACTGTGTGGGCAATGACAGGCAGAAAGTCAAAATGGTGACCAATCGCTTGAAATAATTAACTGTAAGAAATCATCCTTGACTCATATTTTCACTCCACCTCTCTAGGCCAGAAAATATCATTAGACATCTATTCTTAGATCACCATTTAATCTGGTGATTCTTAAGTACTAGTTAAATCATCCCTTGTTCAAACATGTGAAATGAAGCTGTTTTCAGACTCACCAATGTGCAGACTAAAAACCACCACGACCACGCTGGAACAGAGTGCTCCAGATATTTAAAACAAACTGGATCAAAATGAACTATGTAACTCTATATGAACTATAATTGAAATTTGTATTTTGCTTGTAAAGCTCTTCCACGGCTTTGCATATACTTTGCCCTGAAGCAGAAAGGACATTTTTTTTTCCAAGGACACTCAGTAGCAGAGATTAATAAAAATCTTTCGGCCAGTGTGATTTCCCACACTTTTTGGTTTTACCATTCTAAAGGGGCTGAGAAAGAGTTGTCTCTACATACCAAACCCACTTTTTATTCTGAGCTCCCGCTGTCTTTTCCCTTAACTCCCTCCTTGTTCAGGCACAACTCACTATCTGTCCCCTGCAGTGGATTTCAGCAGAAGCTCCTGCTGGAACCCCCTGGTTTAGGCAGAAAAGTCACCCACGATATTGCACCCCAGGTAATAAGGCAGTGAGAAAAGGAAACAAGGCAGTCTCAGAAGATAGACGGCTACTTCCTAGCATGACTGCTGGCTTCACATCCTCAGAAGAGGAATTCACACCTTCCACTCAAAAGAGCTGTGAGGGAGATGGAGGAGAGAGCACCTCACCAGTAGGAATTGATGATCTTGCAGAAGGCCAGCTCGCAGCACTTTCTCAGGTTGCTCTGATGGTCTGCTAATTCACTGGGTGAGCACTTGCTGGGATCCACTTCACAGTTTTCATCTGACTCATACAGAGCTTTGATGAACTCTCCTGGACACAGGGAAGAGGATGACAGACCACAGTCACTAGAGGAACAGCCTCCCTGATGCACCTTTCAATCCTGCTTGTGCCTTTCCAGAGCAACCTTGCTGCCTTGCGACACAGCCTTCAGACACCAGACCTTGGTGGCCTGGCTCCTCTGGCTCTCCCAGAGGAATGAGGCTTTGCTACTCATCCTCAGGCCTTCCCCAGGAAATGCACTTGACAGTGACGTTTATTTTTATTATCTCTAAACTCGTCCTCCTTACATTTCAAATCTGGCTCAGGAATAAGACTAATACTCCAGCATGGGATAAATCCTGCTTGTTTTCTCAGTTTCTTACAGGAACATCTCACAATACCTCTGTCGTCTGCATCTTCCAAAGCCCTTTGCGTTTCTGTAGTCCTTGGACACACATTCGAAAAAGGATGAGGTTTCTTTTGCTTAATATATTTAAATGCACCATTCACCTTTTTTTTTTTTTTTGTACATATGCTAAGAAATGTTTTTTAAACTGCTGCTGTTCACCAGACAAAACCTTCATTCATTTGTTTAATGCTTCAGTGTCTTCCGAGTTCACCTCCTGCCATGACCTTGCCAGCTCCGAGCTAACACCCCAAGGCTTGTTCGTGCAAAGGGGTTTTGCTTTTCGACCTCTGTTTTCTTCAAAAGCCTTAACCAACCATCAAGCCCATCCAAGCTAAAGCCAGCAGTGTTCTTGCAAGCAAATCAGCTGCCACATTTTCTTAAACTGCTTTGCTTGGGTCCAAAAACTTCCTGCTGAGGGCATCTAGATCACTTACTTGCTAAACCATCAGCATCACTTCTGTGGGTGAGCTCTGTTTTAACTGTTGCTTCCTGGGTTATGTTTTTCCCTTAAATGTCTTTGAAAGACATTCTTTGTGGTCCACGAGGCTCTGTCTTAATCGTGTATTGAGACGCTCTCACAGATAAAATAAACAGCTCACACCAACGTAATGTCACTAACTCTTTCAAAGAGCAAGGCATCGGAGTGAACTGCCTAGCGACACTCAGCACGTGATGAAGAATGAGAGGGATATATTACCACGAGCAGCCTTGCCCTGGGCACCAGACAGGCTGCACGACTGATGGCGTATTTCCATCTCTAACACTTGTGATTTACAGTCTTATCACTCAGCACCAATGTTCCAGACCACGGGATAAAAGCCATTAATTTTCATTACTGCTTCACCACTACAGCCGTGGTCCTTGGATGGGTCACCTCCCAGACCCCAGCACACAGAGTCCAATCCAGTTCCTTGACTTATTGTTCTCTGCAACTGGATTAGCCCTTGCAATACCAAAAAAAAAAAAAAAAAAAAAAAAAAGAGACAGGTTGGCACTTTCTTACCTAGTGCATCGTGAAGATACTTTTGCCCTACCAATTTTAGGTATTCCTCAACAGCTTTGGTAGCAAGTGTGTTCTCCCTGAAGATCAAGATATCGTGCTCCCCACAACGATCTCAGACATCACCAAATCTGTCAAGAAGTCCTGAAGAAAAAAGTAACATGGGCAGAGGTTATTCTAACTGGACTCGGTCACGCTAGGCAGAAGCCAAGGAGGAAGGATAAACACAGGAGCAAGAGGATCACTGAAATACCTGTCTAGCTTTGGACATGGGGTGCCAAGGACTGCTTTTCATGCTGAACACAGACAAACTATACATTTAAAAACCCAAGATGGAAGTTAGGAATCAATTCTTGCAGCTCAGCAAAATTTAATTAAGAAGAACGGCTTACAACAACTTAATTCACAAAATGAAAACAGCTCTGGACTTGGAACAAAACGTTGGCATACTTGCTGTGGATCTACATGGCATGGAAGTAACAATCAAGTTTCATCACTGTGAAAAACCACTTAATACAGGGCTTAGTCCTATAGTAATATCTCTTTCCTCAGGTGATAAGTGCTTATGAGCCAAGGACACTCGGCACATCACAAGAAACACTCAGTACTTAACGAATCTCCAGGACAGGAGCTGTATTTTTGTCCGAGGTTTTTTACTTTTCCAAAGAAAAAAATACCCACGATCCTAAATTACGACTAAATGATAAGTGTGACTTGCTAGTGCTGCTCCAAACATTAATGTCCTCCAAAGAGCACTGCAGCAAGGCATCCTAGCCCTACTGATTATACAAAACTAATGTATCAGTACAAAATATTCAGAACAAACTAGGGCAAATATTCAGAACAAATTAGCTATTGCTTTTTGATGAAATTTGACAGAAATATTTTTACATGGTGCAGGCTGGGGCCATGCATCTCTATCAGCACCACCACAGTGTGAGCTGCAAAGGTTCCTTGGTAGCTGTAGGCTGTGGCAGCCCAGACTGCTCAACGTTTCTGGAAAAGAGACCTTCAAAAATACTGTGGCACTGCAAAGACAAACTGATCACATCAATGTGCCTACTCCTTGCAGCTAGCGCTGCAGGAATCCAAGGGGTGCTTTCCAAAAGCATTTTAGTACCATCCTAGAGGAGTTATCCCAGCTAGCAACTTCCCTGGATCCGAGAAACAGCGTGGTGAGGAACAAGCTCTTATCGAGAGAGCCCCCCTTCAGTACTTTTTCTTAGGGGTCAGGTCCTTTGCCTCCATGATCCAAAGACGAAGCACATTCTCAGCTCGACGGCAGTTGTCCTGCATGGAAGAAAGATCTCAGCTTTGATTCAGAATCTTTAGGAAATTGAACATTTTCTCTCCTAAAGCAGAAGAAAATTGCTGTCTACTACATGTCAAAGGTAGGGGCTAGAACATTTTTCTTCTCAGAAAGCTCCCAGGGAGGCAGCATGCCAGCTCCAGAGCTGACCTACCATATGTTTACCCACAAAAAATTCGACTTCCTTTCACTCAGCTCTGAAACCCTTTTTCCTTTTGCCAGCGCTGTACTGCCCATTAAGCCATGGAGCTCCATGTCCATTGCTTCCTTATTTCTGCAATTTCCATTACCTTATTTGGCTGCACTGCTCTGCGTACATTTTCCATCCACTTGTCTCTCTCCGCTGCTGAGGAACAGCTGAAACATTTACTGCCAGTGGAGCAGGTTACCTGCAATACATAAGTGATAACCTGAGATCAAGCAAGTCCAGAAGATGTGGACAATCCTGCAAAAAGTAAAGATGACAGCTAGGAATATTTGAGAAACAGGGAGTAAATATGAAAAAGGCAGGAAAGCATTAGAAGAACCCAGAAAGCAGACATGGAGAGGCCCACAGAAAGCAGAGAAAACAAAAAGTCAGTTCAAATTAATATCAAACTAAAAGGACACATATGAAGGGCCAAAGGTTACTCTTAAAAGACTCTTAAACATCTTACAATACATCTGGCTATAATCAGCCAGTCAATTATTTTTTACACTTGTTAATTGATCCATAGCTATGAAATGCTTGCAGTTTTCCCCAGAAAATCCCAGGTACTGGATGATTTGGTCACGAACAGCGGAAAGACAGAACTAGCAGTGTATTGACACAATGCAAAACTCCCTGGAAATGGTGGCTTCAGGGTGCTAATGCCAAGTGAGCAGGAAGAATTCCTGGCCAAGGCTCAGAGAAGAGCCTGCTACCCGCTGGCTTTCTGCCAGGGCTGCTTCCAGGTTGTACTGCAGAGCTTTAGACACATGCAAAGGACTCAGCTGAAGCCACATTGACTCTCCCCTGCCACAGCCGCTCGCGACGACCTTGGGCGCATCCAGCACACGATCAGTCAGTGCTGCCCTTGCAGGGAAATGACTGTGCGAGCACAAACAGCCTGTTCTGGAGGCAGCCCGGGTTGAAAAGCAAAGAGGAGCTTTGCTCCCTGCTGCCCGGTGCAATGGAAATGTGCTCAGCTGCCGAAGCTCTTCCTCAAGCAACCTGGGAAGGGGCTGAGCTGCTGCAAGATGCTTCACACTGGAAATGACATTTCTCAATTATGGTATATTTTCAAGTGAATTTAGGTGACAGGAGGAAAATAGAATATTTAGCAATAGATACACTTAGGGCGTACATACGTGTGCTGACTACAAATGTGTAGAGATTTCCCCAGGTAAGAGATGTTCAAATAGAAGATGCAGTAATTGAGAATGTTTTCTCTTTGCTGACTGGCTGAAGCCATCAGGACTTGGGGATCTCATGCCAATTCGGCAGACCTCAGGAGAACATGTGTTCCCAGTTTGCTCTCCAGCTGCCTCATCACAGGCCAGCATGCTCTAAGTACATTTTTGAGTACATAAGCACTCAAACTGACTGACAGCATATAATCTGCTGGGTGTATGGAGAGTGCTCACCTCAAAGCAGAAGTCTTGTCCAAGGAGGCTGCTGTGAAGTGGTTTGACAAAGACTTTTTCTTCTGCCCCAAGATCCAAGGTCTCCACCATGCTGGCCGGGCTCAGTAAAGACGCATGGGAACGGGACTCTTTCAGCTTTGGCAATCCACGTGACCTGAAGAACAACAATGGGAAAAGGAAACGTTATTTTTCTGGACATTTCTAAGAGATGTGGCAACATCCCTCAGAAAGCTACAACTTGTTGGTGCTTCTTCAACTAGGGAAATGTTTGCTAACAGCAAAAAGCACACTTACATCTCTAAATCTCTAAACCAACGCAGAATGGTAACTGCTCTTGTTAGAGCAACAATACCCCCTGCAAGATACATTTTTTTTTTCTTAAGATATAGAGTCTTGGACCTAAAATCAAACACAATAATTTCCGCTTTATGGCGCTCAAGTCATTTAGCTACACTGAAGTTTTGAAATTAATGCTTCCCCTTTTCTTCCTCCCCATGTCTCCGCTTCTCGATTTCCTTCTCAACCTCACAGGGCTTTGCTTTATAAAGCTACACAACAGTTTCTTTGAAGGCAGGGCTCCGTGTTTGTCAGAGCAAGAAAAGGTAGATGTTATCAGTCACCCTGGCCCTGGAAGCCTGCACAGCACCATGTGCCACCGAGAACTATCAGCTTAAAACGGGAAAGGGCTGATTCACGGGGCAGGATAGGGATGTTCCTACTGCCCTGCAAGGAGAAACAAACAGGGGCAGGGAGAGCAGGAAATGGGGAGGAAATGGGCATTCCCTCCTATGAATTCCAAATAATTACACAGACTCAGCTACTTTATGCTACCTTCTTTTGCACCCAAACAATTGGAGTTGACTTTGCTGTTGGAAAAACCTCCAAAGAGCAGCATAGTTCAAAACACAGATGAGATCTTGTTGGACGCCTCTTCCCTCCAGCCCTTCTCCTCCCAGCATCCTAATCTCTTCTTCATCTTAAGAGCTTCATTCCCACATGACTTCACAGTTGTTTTTCTTGCTATTGGATCCACCAATTGCATTTTGCAGGTGCTCTGAGATACACACTGACACTTTGGGGTTGGGGCAGGTGGTGGTGGGGAGACAAGAAACTATTTTCAAGTTTAACTTTATGATGGAACCGAGTTTCCCTTGTGATTTGATTGATGAAGCATCCTTAGAAAAGCAGTAGACTTAACTACAACCTTTCAGCACCCCTACATGCAGCTGCCTGCGTGGCCAACCAGCGGGAGCAGAACTCCATGAAGCCTCAGGCTTTCCAACAGAAGGTACCTATGAGGTCGAGCAGTGCCTAGACACTTCCCTTCTCCAAGCAGGACTCATCAGTGATCTTGACTCTCACGATCCTGCAGCACGAGGCTTCACCAAACCAGCAGTCAAGCCTGGCATGAGGCTCATGTTTTGAGCCGTGCTGCTCATTCGCACAAAGTTCTCTCTCCAAAGAAAGTTCCTCTCAGCTTCTTCCTGCTTTGCTGCTCTCCAAGGATGTTCCTTTTCCACGCTGCGTGCCCTCTGCTTGCTTCGGTGGACACACGGCTGAAAGGAGGAGGATCACGTGGACACTTGTCCTTATCCAGGGTTCTCTGCACCACTGGCTTTCCGGGTCGCTCCTTCCCAAATCCCAGTGTCGGGCCCTGCCACCCTGTTCATTTGCCTCCTGGATCCTTGTTTTTAAATCTGCACACAGGAGACTTGGAGGACAAAGGGAACAGAGCAGTGCCGTGCTGTGCCAGCCCCCGTGGATGGAGTTTTATGCTTCACACACAACTGGAGAAAACCCACGTGCCACTCAGGTCTAGCTGACAATTCATGCCCACGCTGCCAGGCAGTAGAGGAAGATCCATTTTTGAAGAGAGGAGAGGGCTTTGTTGTGGAGCAGATCATGCATCAAAGCAAAGTAATAGTGACTCATTGTAAATGTGCTTATTGACCTTCCTAAAATAGTATCATTTCCACTGGAAGAGGATGCCTCATCAGCCCACATTTACCAGGAGTGCCATGTTTTGAAAACACTTATGTCCTTTACATTATTTATGGCAGAGATTTTTGCATCACAGAACTTCAAAGAAAGCTGGCGACAGAAGTCACTAAAAGCAAAAAGTACTTTACCACAGGGTAACCTTATTTAATATGGTTATGCTCACTGCACTGTTTCATACAGCCAAGTTGCAGCTTCCTGAAAATAGGGATTTATAACAAAATTCACTCCAAACGGACTGCATGACATTGCCAGGACTAAAGGGACAGCATCAGCCACCACCGGCGAGCAGCAGCCGTCCGCTCCCTACCTCCTCCCGTCAACAAGACCTCCAACACCCACAGCCATCGCCACGATTTTATGGCACTGCCTTTCAGATGCAGAAGACAGAATCATCAATTGAAACGGCACAGCATGACAGGCTCAGCTAATGAATTCTGCTCAGCTAAGGGAGAAGCAAAAATGCAGTAAACAGCACAAGAGCAGAGAGCTCTTAAGTACAGGGCAACCTATTTTTCACTCTGTCTGATACTCCTGCTGAGCTACTGCAGAATAAAATGCACTGTAAGGCTTAATGAAGACAATTAAGACACTTTACAAATAGCTAGAAAAAAGCAGCTTTTACCTGCCTCTTATATAATCCATTTCCAGCCCAAAGTTCCAGCAAAAGAGACACAAGCAAGAATTTACCACAAGGAGCTCTTAGATGGATAGAATTAAGTTCCTTATGGAGTTCTCTCATTTTCTGAGAAGTAGATGCGCTGTTCACTGTAGGACTCCACCCTGCAGCAGCTACACAACTACGGCCTTAGCCAGGCCCCTTCGTGTGCCGGAGCGGCACCGCGTGTCCTCGGGGCTGGCCAGGGCTGCTCACTCTGACCTGTCTGCACCAGCAGCTCCGGGGCAACTACATGCAGGCAAAGGGCACAAACCACCCAATCCAGTGGTTTTCTATCATGAAATCTAAGGCCCTTCGTTTACTTCCAGGGATGCTGAAGAAGAAAAAGGTATTTGACTGCAGATGCTTAACCTGACCTTTTTTGTCAACTGTTAAGAGTAGTTAAAGGTTTCAGCCTTGTGTTGGTGCTGCATCGCATATTCTAACATATCAGTCAGTCCCAAACACACCCATCTGACAGCTGGCAATAAAATCCTTCCCTCACTTACCTCTCTGGGCTTGTGCTCAGCAATACTCATGCTGTAGGTGCACTCTGTGGGTGACATCACCTGGGAGATGCTCTGACTCTTACCTGTCATCGGCGTTGTGCAGAGTAGGGAGACGGAAACTCGTGTTCCTGTCCAGTTTTGACTGGCTCTTTGTCCTCTTCATGGAGCCTTTCAGACGTTTATTGAAGAAGCCCTAAAATGAGAAGTCACAGCAGTGAAGCAGGGAACCTCTTGTGCCGGGAACAAATCAATCAGGGCAGTGTCACTGCATCCACACTCAGTGATTCCCACTGGCCGCCGTGAGGGATCTGCTGTATTGGGATTCCCCAGAGCAGAAAGAGGGGCAGGACAGGATCGTTGATGACCGTTCCCCTGCGTGACAGCTTTGAATTGCAACAAGCGGCACTGCTCATGTTACAGGTGAACTTCAGTGAACTCCAATTACTACTCAAAAGACTCAAAAATTAAACAAACAACCCGCCTCCGCTATCAGCAAGCAGTAGTCTTGGGTACTCAGTATTTGACCCTATGCTCCCCTTCACACACCATGTTTTTAGTTCTTGGATTAAGACTAAAAGATGCCTTGTGTCCATTGCATCCAAACTCTCTTTTTGGACTGGGATACAACCAGCCTTACCAAAAAACAGGCAGTTTCAAAACTCTCACTATCCAGACTTGAAAATCTCTGAAGATTTCAGTATAGTGACTTCAGATACTTGTCCAGGTGCTGTTTTGAAGCAAAACTCAACCCAAAATCTAGCCAGGACCTAAACATATTACATGTCCAGCTAACCTGCCTTCTAAACAACTGCTGCTGGGCTGCTGGTACCACCGCCTGCACCTCCTCCTCCGAGCCCGCGCTCCGCAGGGCCACGAGGACAGGGAGCCACGTGTTCCCCTGGCAGCGCCGCTGCAGCTCCAGCTGCTGACGGGCAGCGCCAGGCACCTCCGCGCGCGGGGAAGTCACGGCTGTTTCCAGCAGGCATCGCTCCACCCTGCGCCACAGCCCCGCGTGGGGCTTGGAAGACAACACGCATTTTAAACCACATTGCATCCAGCTCCTGTCAGGGCTTGCAGGCACACGTGCGCGCATTCCTCGGCGCGGTCCAAGCAAACGGAGAGCTCCTTAATCCAATAGGATTCAGCAGCACTTGAGGGGCGGAATCAGCTCTCCCCCTCCACAGAGCAGCTGCACGGAGCCGCTGCATGAACCCCTTCCTTTACCCCCTTCATTAAGAACATTACAGGCTCAGCAAAAATAACATGCCATCACCAACCTAGAGGAACTATTCTCCTAGCCAAAAATTGAATATAGAATGCAAACCCTGGCAGCAACTTCAGAAGTATTTATATAGGTTTCTGCCCATGTTAATGCTGATGTGTCACTATTTGCAGCCTTAGATCCAACCTTGAGAAAAAAGCAAACTACAGATCTACCAGAAGCAGGTACCAAACCACCTGAGAAAATGTAAATACTAAGTAAATACTCTTTCCTCCTCAGAGCCTGTTTATATGTTATGGTATTTCAACCTCCACCTCCAGTTCGATGGGAAAATTTGCTCCCCTGCAGGAAAGCGGGACTCACCGGCACTTTGAAAGGAGACGTGTTCGCCGCATCCACGGAGTTGGTCTTCTCCGACGTGCTGGTCCCCGAGATGCTCTGCCTGCAAGGAGACCTCTCTGCCGGGACCTCTGAGAGAGAAGAGGAGGGAGGTGAGTGGGCGCAGGAGGGCTCTGCGCCGCACCGCGCGGGCGCCCCGACACAGTTTTCAGTGCATTAAAACACTGCCCAATTCCTCCATCTCTGATTTACTTGCTAAATTACAACGGCATTTCCGCTCACAGACTCAAGGTTATGAATCCCACTTGCTCATGGGCGGTAAGCAGTTAAAATAAAAAAAACACTGGTGCAGATCAATACTCGCTGGTATTTATGATTCGATTGCTGTTTGTTTGGTACTATTCCAAAAACTTTATATTATTACGAGCTTTCTTCAGGGATAGTGATACCCACGATGCCCTGGCACGTGGGGTTTGGATGGCGCTGGAGCCAGGACGCGCAGCCCCCGCGGGTGCCGCAGGACAAGATGGAGCATCGCGGCGGGTAAGCAAGCCGGCCCTGCAGCGCGGTGCTGCAGCTCCAGGCTGCCTGTTAATTAGGGAAATAACGAGCAAAAGAAACCACAAGTCTTCAAGTCTTATGAGTAGTTTACCAAGCAGATGCTGAGCGTGCCGACAGTTTTTGAGCTTTCTTACAAGCTTTGAGAATGAATGCTAAGGAGCTGGGGGCAACTGCAGTATTAGGCCTGGAGTTGAAGCCAGTCTGGGGCAGCGTGACAGATTTGGGCTGAAGAGCCCCCGTGGTGCCCCGCAGCAGCTCACCCCCATAACGGTGCTGTGGGGCTGCCCGCTGCGGGGACGCCGCCGAGCCCGGGGAGCCGCTGCCCGCACAGGGGTACCCGAGCCCCGCTCCCCCGCCGCGGGCGCGCAGGACGCAGCGCGAGCAGCACCTCTGGATGCAGAGCTGGCATAAAGCTCCGGTCGCACCCTCCTGCGCCGCGAGACACGGCCCCGGCGCAGGGGACGCAGCGTGAACGGCAAGCAGCAGCACACGATGCAGCGCTGCAGGGAAGCTCCCATCGCGCCCTCGGCGTCGCGCTCCTCAGCACAGCGGGCGGGAGCATGAAGACAAGCGCCCGGTCGCGCCGGGAACCCGCGGGACACGCAGGTGTGCGGCGCTGCGGACTGGCGGCGCCTTGTGACATCACGACAACAACGGTTCCGAGCTGCACAAAACGCAGGGCCATTCCCCGGTTCCCAGGGTTCCAAATAACAGGCTGAAACTACAGCTCCTCAAAGGCAGCCCTAGGACCCGCGACAGCGCTCAGCGGCTTCGCTCCCCTCCCATCACCATCCTCTGCCCCGACCACTCATCTTTGCTCCTGAACATTCAAGTTATGTTTTTCGCTCACAGTTAAATTCCCATTTGACTCACAACACACATTGGATTCCCAGAAGAGAAATGGATCTTATAAACCGGTAGAAAGGATTATAAAGGATTACATGCCCTTATTACGCCGCTGCCAGCTTTGGGAAGAGTCTCCAGTGCCCCTTCTCCCTACAGCAAGTGCAGACTTTCATTAGAGGTCTAGGAAGAGGAAAAAATGGAGAGCAGGAGAAATGTTAATTATTCTCAGGAGAAAATCTGCACTTCTTCTGTTCATTTCTGCACAATCCTTCTCTTGCGCAGCTCTAAACCCTTCCCTGCTCTAAAACTCACTTTTCCTGCATAGCCGCTAGGACATACTCAGATTTCAGGTTGCACACCCTATTTAATATGTTGTGGCGGTTTGGATGGCACAAGTTTGGATGTGTACGTTTGGAGGGCACAAGTTTGCAAAGCTGCAACAGGCGCCCCCCTACTTGGCTTTGGACCCGGGATGACAACAAGAGCACATTCAAAACACTTGAGCCACGTGAGACAACGGTGTTACTCTGCAGCAGCTCTGCTTAGAAGGACGTTGTGTGGGAGTGTTTGGCCATCCTGGTTTTTTTTTTTTTTTTTTTTTTTAAATAAAGCTTTCACTTCGGTTTGCCATGTGGCTTCATGGGTAAATAATTCCTTAAATGGGTTTTGCTACTGAAACCAGACTTCCGAGGAATGGCAAGCCTGGAGGAGGTTTTCCAGAAAAAGTGTCAAGATATAGACAGAGGATGACTGCACACCAATTCCTTACCCAGCAACTTACTGTTACATTCAAGAAATAGCCCAGCCTTCATTTCTCAGTCTTCCGATTTTTATCTTTTCCACCAGCTCTCTCTTGTGCTCTTCTTTCCACATAAGAACTATCAAACAAATCAATCAAGGGATTAAATGATACAACCTTTCCCATTGTATTTGCTCTTTTACTACAGACTAGTAGATCCTAGACTAGACCATCCCCATTCCATTCCAAGCTCTATGTATTTTAAGAGATTATGTATTGCTGACATTGAGAGTTCCCACACACACATTCTTGCTCTGAGGCTGCATGCAGACACCAGGACATCTAAGACGTTCATTTACACTTAGTCCATATTTGAAAGATCTTCTTCTAATCCCAACTGCAAACCATTAAGGGAACTACAACTCAGCTGATTCACCAATTTCTGCTTCTGCTTTCTCCATGCTTTTCAAAATCAACAATGAAAGGAATTTCTCTTCTGAACGAAGAGAATTTCTGAAGGAATAACTTCCAATCCCAAAGCAACTTTCAGTGCTAACTGCATGCAAACTTTAAATTTGCTCAGCCTTCTTCCTACGCTCTTGCCTGATTTGCTACCTCCCTGCAGGCCCCTTTAAGCCTGGAAATCTCTTTCCAAAGTTAATTTTATCTTCCTTTTATCTGACAACACCCCTCAGGATGGCACATTCAATCATGCTACCAGCAAAAACAAACAAGGGAATCTGAATGCTTTATGCGTCTGCAACATCAGGAGTAATTAGGGTTTATTTGCTCAGTGGCAGCAGCAGAGAGCTGGTTGGTGAATGCAAACCAGGTTCACAACACACCTGATGTTATAACCAGTCTCTGAGAATTTCAGGTGAATTAATAATTCAGCGATTAATAATTTAACACAGACAGTGCAACACAAAAAAAGCACCAAGCTCTTCACAAGTGTGCCACTATTCAGAAATAATGTGCCTTTCCTCCAACAAAGCTTGACTCCGCTCGTAACTGAACGTAGAAAAATTCAGTCCATCCCTAACAAACCTGCTTGAAACAACAGGGACATCCACAGGAAACACAGAAAATCCCTCAACCCTTTGCTCGGGCTGTAAAGACTCTCCAAGTGCAAACACGGACAGGACATTAAGAATCACTACTCTTAGTCCAGTTTTAAAGCCAGTGTAGAAGGTGGAACATTTCGCTAACTCCTGAAGCAGCTGAATGTTAAATCCATCGCTCATCTGGGAAGGAGAGTCTAATCCGCTCTCCGGCCGGGAATGCAGCCTGCGCGCAGGGAACGGCGGCGGAGCCGTCGCCGCACCGAGCCGGGCGACAGAATTCCCGCCGGAGCTCGTTCAGCCGCGGAGCTGGGAACGGCACGGAGGCACGGCCGCTTCCTCTTGTACATCACCTTTACAGTCGGCTTAAAAGACCACGCGATTTCATGCATGGTCCCTTACTGGAAGGGTCCCCACAGTGTTACTTGGGCATTCTCAAATGGAAGATATTCCTTATTGTGCTTAAAAATCCCCTATGTTGGTGGAGATTCCTGTTACACTGGCACTACCGACCCACCAAGAGAGCAATGGAAGATGGTGAAACCATAAACCTGCGGCTTTTTGCTACTTGGGAGCTTTGAGGGGACCACTTCAGCTTTCACTTAGCAGCTTTTTGTAGCCAGCACCATCCTGCCTTCCAACGATACAGCAGCATCCTTCCCACAGCTGAAATAAGGGGCATCCTCATTCCCAGCATTAACTGGAAGAAAATTGCAGTAGAAAGTTAGCCAAATCCTTCTTTACTGCCACAGTTCTTTCATGTGGTAAGCTTTCCATACAGTTTGCCATTTTTTTATTTTACAAGGCAAACACTCATAATGTTTAAAAGCAGCCAACTTCAGCTGACTTAAACAACTCTTCAGCTAGGGTAGGACTCCAACTATTTTCAAATATTCCAAACTCAAATTATTTCCTGCAAACTGCTTTCTGGATTTGCGTTTTCTCCTGCAGTTGAAGACCAGCAGACAGCCAAATTAAATCATGTTTAAGAAGTGACAGGATCTCAAGAGAAGAGAGTGAAACACAGTTTCATTCTTACAGCTGGCAGGATGCCGCTTACCCTTGACTTACTTTCTGTGTTTTTCTTTTTTGGTTGGTTGGTTTTGTTTTCTGTCTTAAAATAAAGACTCAAACCTTAATATATCCAGTTTAATCAGCAATTCTCAAGACGTTCACAAATTCACTTCCATAACCACCCTTAACCATATATACACAGAGGAGTCATTAAAAAACATAGTGGCTGGAGTATATGGCAGGTAAGAGCTGCTGAAAGACCTGTGACCATTCCTGCTCTCGCGAGGAAGACCACCTTCCTGAAGGGACAGAACGAGACTCTTCCATGCTGTTCATCAAAACCTCTGGAAAAGAGCTGCTGCCTGGGTCTGTGGTTGAACAAATGCATAAATTGGAACTAGACAAGCCCCAAAATGCAGAAATAAGTGTCAAGTAAACTACAGGAAAAACAAAACAAAGTAGATTAGTCAGTCAAATTAAAGGAATGTTCTTACATTTCGAGCTGCCCATTACATCTGCATTTTCATGAGGATCAACATCTCTCAAATTGTGTAATATACAGTTAAGGGATTCTGATTTCCAAGAGAATATTAATCCTCTGTAAGAAGCAGCTGGAAGATGAGAAGTACATGGCTAACTGAATCTGGGGTTTCATGCAAACGCTGACTCTCGTGCCAGGGCACGGGCTCTCGTAACAAGCTCTAACAAAAGGAGCTTCAGGCTTTGTCTCTGAGTGCAAGAAGCATGAAGTGACCTCAGCACAAATTGCTGTCCCTTACGGACTACACATGCTCCAGGCCTAAAACATGTTAGCCAATAGAGGTACCCAGTCAGCTACACCAGTAATAGTCAAAACAATTACTCACTGCAAAGAGTTTAAGAGTTTGCTAAATAGCTTCATCCTCCCTCAACACGAGAAACCAAAGCACCAAAAAACAAAAAAGCACCAAAACACCACGGCACCCCCTGAACACTCAGTTAAATCACATTTCCCTAAGGAGAACTAATTGGGAAAGAAAACGGATTTGTCATTAGTCTGTTAGCACAAATACTCATTCTCTGGCAGTTTTTCTTACCATTCATTTCATTTTATATTTCATAATGATTTGACAGCTTGATACACAAACTCCTGCTGGTGCAAGGTGCAACGTACACAGAACAGCTATCCTCACCTCCAGCTTCTCTATCTGGCTTGTATTCTTGTTGCAGTTCAAACGGCTGCAGCGACCTGGTTCAGGGACGGCACGGCGACCACCCCCAAGCCACTCGGGCTATCAGCTAGTTGACAGCAATGTGGTGGACAGCAAATGGCGTTTATTGATGGGAAACAAGGTGTTATATATCTAGGTTTACAACGTCACATCCGTCTGCTTACACCATAGACTAAACACTATTGGCTACTAGGGGCCCTATCTTTCCGTACAGCACGGTATCTTCCGGCCGCCGTTCCCTAACTCTCTGCAACAACTTCCCCCTTCCCTATGCATAACAAAACTAGCTAAAATACAACTATCTTATTCTTATTACTATCTTATTCTATTCTTATAGTTATACCAATCTTAAAATTACATATCATAAACTTGACATAAAACATAAGGCACAAAGAAGAAGGCGCGTAGAAGGTAGGGGATGACAGGTAATACCAGGGTGTAGGAATAGGGTGTACCTTGGGATAACTTGGGGGTAATACTGAGTGGATATATTCTTAAAGCAGTTGTTGGTGTTCTACTAACATGATGTTAACCTTCTCTAGCTGATTCTTGACAAACGGCATGAGCTTATTCAATATACAGGGTCCAAAGATTAGCGTCATCATGATCATTGTGATCAGCCCTATCAAGGTGGATATCAGGGTGGTTAACCACGGCGAACCGGTGAACAAATTTTTGTACCGGCTGCGTTTGGAACAGGGTTCAATGGGTGCTAGTTGGCAAGGCATGGCACTGAAAACTGGTGGCCCTGTAGTTATTTTTGTACTAATTGCTTGAGATTGTTCGACCTGTTCAAGTACCCCATTTAAAGGGCTGGTGTGACTCTACCTGTCCTATAGTGACAAGCTGCAAAATTAAGATAACGCAAAGGCATCGCGGCCCCCTCTTGCGGAGGCTGTTTTGTTGTTTTCTGGATTCGGTCAGCGTGGAACTCGCAGGCTCGGGCGGGACGCTTGTCACCGGGGTGTACGGGTTACGGGGGTGTCCGATGATCCGGTCCTGTGAACAGAAACTCACAATTTTCATTAGTTTTATTTTGAAGGTAACAGCCACCTGAATTGGGGTCAGATGCTCTTCCTTTGCAACATGCTTAATCATGAATGCTCCCGCCGGTTTTTCTTTAATTCGGATGTTTACCTTTTTTTTCTCCTTCCTTAAGTTTGAATCAGTTGTGAGCCACTCGTCCTGACTAGTGGCTGATCCGGAGTCGGAACTCGACTGACTGGTCACTTCCGGGCTCCGGTACTTTTTCGTTGGGCTTCGGCGTTTTTTGAAATGTCCGCTCTGATCGGTTCTCCGCCCCTCCCTCGGGCTCGCTCCAGGTCCCTCGCTCGGACCTCCTCTCGACCCCTCCCTCGGGTCTTCTCTCCGTCCCTCGCTCGGACTTGCTCTCGACCCCTCCCTCGGGTCTTCTCTCTGCCCCTCACTCGGACTTCTTCTCGACCCCTCCCTCGGGTCTTCTCTCCGTCCCTCACTCGGACTTCTTCTCGACCCCTCCCTCGGGTCTTCTCTCCGTCCCTCACTCGGACTTGCTCTCGACCCCTCCCTCGGGTCTTCTCTCCGCCCCTCACTCGGACTTGCTCTCGACCCCTCCCTCGGGTCTTCTCTTCGTCCCTCACTCGGACTTACTCTCGACCCCTCACTCGGGTCTTCTCTCCGCCCCTCACTCGGACTTCTTCTCGACCCCTCCCTCGGGTCTTCTCTCCGTCCCTCACTCGGACTTGCTCTCGACCCCTCCCTCGGGTCTTCTCTCCGCCCCTCACTCGGACTTGCTCTCGACCCCTCCCTCGGGTCTTCTCTTCGTCCCTCACTCGGACTTACTCTCGACCCCTCCCTCGGGTCTTCTCTCCGTCCCTCACTCGGACTTGCTCTCGACCCCTCCCTCGGGTCTTCTCTCCGCCCCTCACTCGGACTTCTTCTCGACCCCTCCCTCGGGTCTTCTCTCCGTCCCTCACTCGGACTTCTTCTCGACCCCTCCCTCGGGTCTTCTCTTCGTCCCTCACTCGGACTTACTCTCGACCCCTCACTCGGGTCTTCTCTTTGTCCCTCACTCGGACTTGCTCTCGACCCCTCCCTCGGGTCTTCTCTCCGCCTCTCCCTCGGACTTCCTCTCGGCCCCTCCCTCGGGTCTTCTCTCCGTCCCTCACTCGGACTTCTTCTCGACCCCTCCCTCGGGTCTTCTCTCCGCCCCTCACTCGGACTTGCTCTCGACCCCTCACTCGGGTCTTCTCTTTGTCCCTCACTGGGACTTGCTCTCGACCCCTCCCTCGGGTCTTCTCTCCGCCCCTCCCTCGGACTTCCTCTCGGCCCCTCCCTCGGGCCGCCCTCAGGTGTCCGGTCACTCCCATTGGTTTCCGGCGCCTCACTCGCGCCGGGGGCACCCTCGCCCCGCCCTTCCCCTTGTGGCTCGGCGCCATTTTGAGGGGCATAGGGTGGTGGCCTGGCCCAGACGTCACCATGTTCTGACTTCTTTTCAATGTTCCTAGCTTCCTCGGCTAGCTCGCTCCAAACAGATTTCGGCTGTTTCTGCTCCTCTGTAAGCGGGGCGGGGTTCGGGGATGGAGGGGATGTTTCACCCTCTTGCTGATCTTTAGGCTCAGCAGAATTGCCATCATCTGGGGGGTCCAAAGTCTGCGCAGTTGTCCCGATTCCCACTTTGGACGTGGCCAATAAACAGTCTTTTACTGCTACCCAAGTCTCCTGCTCTTTCATAGCTTTCTGTAAGGCTTGTACAACTTTTCCCCAAGCCTTAAGGTTTTTCCCACAACCTGAGAACATTGTCTCCTCAGCTAATGCCATAGTACATTTGTCCCACAGTTCAGGGTGGAGAATATCCACCGGCTGGTCTATAGCCTTAATTTTCAAAAGCCTTGTAACTGCAAGAGTAAAATCTTTTGGCTTACAATCAATCCCCCAGTACTTATGTAATTGCGATACGACCTTTATGAGGGCTTCCATCCTCCTTGTTGGTTCAGTAGTGTCCCCTTCGCCGGGGTGGTCCACTTGCTCTGGCTGCTGCTCACGCTGCTCGCTCATCCGGGCGATGACGTTCCCGGGTTTCGGCACCACTTGTTGCAGTTCAAACGGCTGCAGCGACCTGGTTCAGGGACGGCACGGCCACCACCCCCAAGCCACTCGGGCTATCAGCTAGTTGACAGCAATGTGGTGGACAGCAAATGGCGTTTATTGATGGGAAACAAGGTGTTATATATCTAGGTTTACAACGTCACATCCGTCTGCTTACACCATAGACTAAACACTATTGGCTACTAGGGGCCCTATCTTTCCGTACAGCACGGTATCTTCCGGCCGCCGTTCCCTAACTCTCTGCAACAAAAGGCATTGCTACAGTTTAGATCAAGATCTTTCAGAAAATCTCCTGCAGTTATATATTGGTGCAAGTCAATTTTAGAGAGAATTGTGGAAAGGTCCATTGGCTGTTTAATAACTGTGATATAATCAGGTACCTACAAATTAAATAGATGGGTTCAGAGGTTTTATTAGACTTAAAACAATATCTACCCACATTATTTTAATAAATTCAAATAAATGACTTCTTAAAAACCCTGAATATTTGTGACATTATGAGCAGATAGTGGAATTAACCACTTAGCTGCTTGAAAAAGGAAGGGCTCTTTCAAAGGGCTTTGAAGAGGCACACTGGAAGGGAGAAGAAAGGCAGCAGGAAGCTGGGGAGTGTGTGTGGGACAGCAAAGGGAAGAGACATGCAGAGCAGGATTTGCTTCCTTCAGCTTCAGAACATCGCAGTGAATACATTGGATTGAGCCACCCAAGCCAGGCTCTGCTCTGGGCAGCAGGAAATCTGCTGCCGGAATTGCCCTTTGGAAGCAGCTGCTCTAGGCATCTCCCTTAGGAGGAGATACCTGGAGCAGAGCTAATTATGTCTTTACTGGGAGCTTGAGAGGAGCCTCAAGGCTAGTTTAGGTGAGGAGACCTCTGTTTGTTTAGACTATTCACATGTCAAGAGCCTGGAAGGGAAAGACGAGGGACGCCCAGAGGAACAGGGCCCTTGCTGATACACAGCTGTATTAAAATTGTAACTAACTCTGAAGTATAAGTCTGTCAAGATGGGAGCACAGTCAGTAAATTAAATGAGAAAAAGAGGGACTTGGAAGTTTTGGGGGAAGATGAAACCACATGTCATTTATGGCTGATCCTGTACTGGGGAGCCAGAGACAAAATGGCAGGTGGAATCTTGAATTTTTTTTCAAACATCTGCTGTTCTCCTGTTCCCAGAGGAAACACTGACAGCCAACAAACACGTGGCAAGAGCTTTAGGCTTTATTCCAACAGCCCCAAAGAAATCTGACTTTTTATTTCAGAGTTGTAGCATACCTACATATCAAAGTCTTTCCCCAGGCAAACTCTGGTAGTAGCTGGTCTGACTTTCTAGGAGGAAACCAGGGCTTTCAGTGACTACTCAAAAAAAGGACATTGAAGAGCCTCAGGGAGTCAGCAAAATAAAATACAAAATACTTTTTGCTCCTCCAAAAAGAAATCCTTTTAGTGCAGTGCTAAAGATAAGCCTTTCGCTAGAGCACACCAACACTGGGCAGTTAAAAATACACCCAGACAGTACAGTATTACAGACCCAGAGCAGTTTACCTCATCTGCATCAACAGGGTTTGTGAAGGCCTTGAAACGTCTGTCAGTAGCAAGTCTGAGAGTAACATCCCTTAAGAAAACGCTAAGTGCACCAAGGGACTCCTCCTCCTGCTCCTCTGCCCCTTGCGTTTCTCCCTGTGGTGGTTCCCGAGGTTCAGGCGGCGGCGCCACCGGCAGCACTTCCAGGGCCTGCCGAGCTTAAGGGAACCAGACAAGTTTATTCCATCCGCAGCACTCAAATCGGAGCACACACATAGTTACTGATAGGAAACCCACTACCAAAACAAATACTGTAAGGCTGTTAACATACAGTTAGCAAATTTTTATCTATAGAATAGGCTCACCTGCTTTCTTTCTAGATGCAGGAGGTTTAGCAGCTTGACTTAAAATTAAGTCCTCAAAAAAGTTGCTTCTCTCTTCCTTAGTAGGCAACGGGATATCGAAAACTTCTCCATAATCTTCAATAAACAACTCCTGTATCTATGGCATGAGAAGGAAAGACATTTCAGGCACAAGATCAATACTCCAAAAAGAGGATTTTTTAAATTAAGCTTAATAATGATCTGAAAAATAATAATAATGTTATCTTCCTGGTGATCAAAGGCTAGATTTCTTTAGGTCAGGATGGCAAATAAAATATCTTCTTTGAGGAAAAGCTCTAGAATTTAAGCTCAGGGAATGGACGAGCACAGGATGCACTGACAGAGTGATGACATCCCCCACCTTTGAGGTTTCCTGCTGAAATGGAAGCGAGTCCCTTGACTCACAAAACAACCGAGACAAACGTTCTCAGCGCTGCTTTGTGTCTAAGCAAAATTACATGATTCAAAAGGGTGCCCTCGTAATAAAAGGATCCATTTGCTTGAGGGAGGACAGTATTACTTAAAGGATTCATAAAATGAAACTGAATAGAAGAATTGAGAGAAGTGTTTACAGAAATACCTCATCTTGGAGATCCACGTACGATACGTTTGCTGTTGCAAGCAACAAAACCGGAGCAAATGCTGGAATCTTCTCTAATAACGTTGTAGTTTTCAATGCAACGCCAGCTGTTTCCCACCATACATCGATCCGTGGAATATAAATTATACTTGGTGCTGTCCTCTGAGCTTCTCGGATAAAGTAGTAAAATGAAAGCTTTGGTAAGAGCAATGAACCAGGAGCACAGGCTGCTCATAAATAACTACACATCAAACTGGCCTAATAAAATAGAAGTGCATAAAGGCAACGTACTAATAAACAAACAAACAAACAAAAAAAAACCTCACCATGCAAAACTTATTAATAATAGAGTAAAATTTCTGATTTGACTCAAAAATTGAGAGCTACACAGACAGAGATCCAGATTGCTGCCTGATTGCAAGACTGCTTACATGTAAGTTAACTTCTGAAGAGCCGCACGACTCAATAGAACATCTGTGCTTACGTGTCCATCTCTCATCAAAGCTCAAAATGTTATAATACAATAATGAAGTACAGTAAAAGCAGACCACCTCCATTAACAATTTCACTTACCTCACTTGAGCAGTTTACAGACAGTCAGTGAATCTCATGAGATTAAAGAGAGAAGAAAAAAAAAAAAAAAAAGGATACTTGTGCACATATTTCCTCTGGTGATGAGGCACTAGCAAACAGAACTGGCAGGTCCAGGGTATAAACTGGAAACTTTTCCAGGGTGTGTGTGACTGCAGGCGCCAAGTGGGAGCTTTGCCCACGGTCTGGCTCTCCAGAGAGCAAGAGCCTTGGCCTGTGACACGTTGGCTGGTGAGAAGCATTTCTAGAACAAAATGAGAAAATAGCAAGCTTAAAACACATAGTGATGAATAAAGACATCAGTGTTAATTTGCTCTGTCTCTAGTTTCTCTTGAGAGAAGACACAAGCAGCCTAATCTCTTTCCAAAGACACAACAAGCTGAAGTTCTGAACCTAAAAGGGGACAGGCATTTACCTCTTGAAGTCAAGGAAGTTTTTCTTCTTTTGACAAGTCTTTTCAGGAAAAGTCTCCTCATCTTCAAAGGCTGAAAGTGACTCCTCATCACTCCAGATGAAATCACTTTGTAAAGTAGCGTTCATATCATCTGGAAGACAAGAAGGGTTTGTTAACTTGCCTGGATAGCCTGCATGTCTCACTCTAATACAGCTTCCAAAGGAGCCCCCAAACCCACTTATCTTCTATTTCTCCCTTGGATGGGCTCACACTAAGTGCTGTTTTTGAAGACTTGATCCTACCACAGCCTAAAGAGGTTGCCCAAGGATCTACAAAGCTCGCCTAAGTCTTATATTTTGCAAAAGTTATATTTCCTCATTGGCCAAATGTCCCTTTTTCCCCCAAGAACAAAGAATTGTGATTATCAGCAACAACTCCTGTACTTGTTAGTCACCCACACAACCCACGAGGCTGTGTGTCTGGAATCTGTATCCCACGGTAAAAGTATGGGAATTAAATGAATGTGATGGCCACCAATGGCCCTTTGTCTCAAGACTCCTAAGCCAGGGTGTGTAGATCAACCCATCTTCTGTATAAAGATCCTCCAAGATCACTCAGGGAGGAGAAGGTAGAAGCAGAGAAGAGAGAGGGGAAGCAATTATGGATCACCTAACATCTCTGCTTGCACTTGTGGCTTTCTGCCTGTTCTACCAATAAAAATGAACCTAGCAAGTCTCCAGGTAGAAAAGCTAGCAGGATGTTGCCAGGAAATCTGATGCATGTGATCTCACACATCGCACAGTGTGATCCACAAATACTTCAATTGATATGAGGTGAAATGATGATAGCTAAAACAACAAGTAGTTTTAACCAGCTGTACATGTTATGGTCCTGCCTTGCTGCTGGTCCTTCTTTAGGACAAGTTCTGCGTGGGGAAATACTCTCTGCAGGACTCGTAAAATTCTCTGAAAAGTCTTATTAAGCAGTGGTTTAAAAATAGGTGATAATGCTTGTCCGGGCAAAGCCGCAGACCTCTGTGAAGCTGGTACAATTCTTTCCATAGCCATGAAAAAATCTTTTGCTGTTATTTTAATTGAAGAGACATCTAGCTGCAGTTTCTCAGGGCTTCTGTATATCTGAGGGTAGCAGTGCCACAAAGCACAGAGGGCGGCTTCAGCACATGCGGACTTGATATCAGCACCACAGTATCCTAATAAAACAGAACATCAAACGGAGCATTATGTCAGGCTCTGGCAACACAGAAAGGTCAAGGTGCCAAAGTGCAACACGCGAAGACTTTGCATGCAGGTTAAAAACAGTGTAATAGGAAATGTGAAAAGTGT
Source organism: Tinamus guttatus (assembly GCF_059628265.1). NCBI lineage: Eukaryota > Metazoa > Chordata > Aves > Tinamiformes > Tinamidae > Tinamus > Tinamus guttatus. The sequence goes on along the minus strand of NW_028288565.1, from coordinate 160,793 downwards.
TGCTGCACTACAGAGGTTTTGTTAGCCACCCTGCACACTTACAAACCAGCCAGACTTTTCTCCTGAACCTTCTAAGCAAAACTTTTCTCCTGAGGAAGTTGCCCCACAAGCCACTCACTGTTCAGAGAGACAGAAAGTAAAGCAATAAGTGGATGGAAGTGTCTCACTCTGATGGCTTTGAGGACACGGAGCTGGCTCCCTGGCTAGTTGTGCAGCGAGGTGCAAGGGCCTGGTTCCCCCCTGCCGTGCACCACGAGCTGAAACTCCCACAGACTCAGTCACATGCAGGAACTCACTTGATTTTTGAAGTTACCAGCAGCTCATCAAGATACGTGTCACATGGTTTAGGGGTCCAGTTTCGTGTGTGAATCTTGAAAATCTCTTTTCTAGCCTAGAAACAAAGTGCTTGCATTATAGCTTGTCTTGAGTCAAAAGGCAGAGGCAGAACCCCTAGTATTAATAGATTAAGGCAAGTGATACTCCCTTTTTAAAGCACCACACACCAGGTCTTCTATCATGCCAAGGCCTTTGCTTACATTTTGAAGCTGCGTATACTCAAGATTTTATACATTTTAAATAAATTATTTTTACTACTAAAAAAAGAAAAACCTCAACAATGCCCAAATGTTTGAAACACAAAAAAAAATATATTGATGCCTCAGTGTAATATCCTCCCCTAGACAGCTGAATTAGAGTTTTGTAAAGGTGTGTTACCTTGGGGGCTGAATTTTGAATTTCTCTTCCATATAAAGCAGCAGAAAAATCACCATCTCTTTTAACACTGCAACGTGCTCAGAAAGACCACCCACACCAAATCGAACATAAAGATCAAGTCAACAGAATAAGTTTACACCTTAAGGAAAGCTGCACCCTACAGAAGGTTCCATCAGAAACCCTGGAAAAATCCCTCTTACACAACGAGTTAAAATCACTTACGGCACTGTCTATTTGCATGGCACTAGCATCAGCCAGACTTGCTCTCATGCTTGTTCGAGCTTCGTGAACCCCCTTTCAGTCATCTTTCCAAATGTTAATGGGAAGACACTTGATTGGAATTAAAAAGAAAGTCTCCTTCTAACTGAAGGGAAAGCTGGAAGACTTTTATTTTTAAGCGTTGGAAAGCAAATGTGTGTAATAAAAGACAGGCATTTCAGAAACATCTGCCTGAAAACATATTTGCTAAATACTTAATACAACAAATGATATTAAAAGATATTAAGTAGCGAAAATGCTTTTTCTGCATTTTTAACTTCATGCTAGAGTGGGTTTTGTTCTAAATAAGCTAAAGAAGCAGGCCAAAAAAAATCCCCACGGCAGCTGGCCACTATTATCATTATTATTATTATTATTTATTTCTTTTTGTAATTATTTCTTTTTAATTTTAATTATTTTTGTTCTTCTTTCAGGGGTGTCCCGCAGCCCTCGGTGCGAGTGATGTTGAGGGCAAGAAAGCGTGCGTGTGGGTGCAGGGGAAGAACCACACACCTGGGGGGGAAATCCGGGCTCCTTTTATGTCCCTGTTCTTTCTACATTCCTGTGTCGCAGCTTAAGTGTCGTGTGTTCTTTCCCAGCCAGCTCAGGCCCAAAAATCATCCCCAGTGGCCACTGGGGATTATTATTATTATTAATAAAAATAATATTAATATTAACATTAATATCATTTCTTATTATTATTTCCTCTTATTATTATTATTTCCTCTTATTATTATTATTTCCTCTTATTATTATTACTTCTTATTGTTATTATTTCTTCTTTTTATTATTATTATTTTACTTTTTCTATCCACCCCAAATCCCTCCCGGTCCCCCTCTTCCCGCCCATGTTTCCAGGGCGACAGTAAAGGCCGTTGCGCAACCGGCTCCGCTGTGTCCATGGCGACCGCGGGGGACGGGCAACAGCCTCCTGGTGCCGCGCGGTTCCGCCCCGCCCCGGCATGGAGGGGAGGGGCGCACTGCGCATGCGCACACGCCCCCCCACCGCGGGAGGACTCCCTCTCTCCCCTGCCCCGCCCCCGGCTGCCGAGAGGGCGCTTGCGCAGTGGGCAGGAGCCGCAGTCCCCGCCCCCGCGCACGCGCAGTGCCATTCTGCCGTGAGGCGCCGCCAGCGCAGCCGCGAGCCGAGAAGCGGCCGCGAAAGATGGCCAAAAAACGGCCGAAAAACGGCCAAAAGTACGAGGATAAGGAAAGCTGACGAGGCCCCGCCAGGGGACGAGGGCCCCCGCCACAGCATTTTGGTGGAAAAGAACCATCCCGACCTAGTAAAGTTGTGGTGTGTGGGGGGGGGCCCGGACCCAGGGTCGGGCCGGTGGGAAAAGAAGTACCACGGCTAACGTGGGGGCGAGGGAGTGCGTGTGTCTGCAGAGATGAAAGCCGCGGTGTCAGGGCAGGTTTTGATACGATCCCAAGAGCGAGATTAAAACACAAACTGGGTCAAATGTGTAAAAAGCTTGTAAGTTTTATTCTCATATGCGCAATAGGCCAGGGCGAAAAGGAAGGGAAAAGGAAGGAAAAGAGAAGCAAGCGGGAGAGATGCAGCAGGATTCTAGTTGCCACCACCCCCAGTGCAGCTGAGTGTCGCTGGCTGCGCCTGGGTGCGGGCCCAGGTGCCTGGGTGCAGGCGCTGTCCCGCAGCCCTCGGTGCAAGGGATGTTGAGGGCAAGAAAGCGTGTGTGTGGGTGCAGGGGATGAACCACACACCTGGGAGGGAAATAGCACACAGCGGCGGAGGAGGGGAAATCCGTGCTCCTTTTATGTCTCTGTTCTTGCAGAGTCCGCCCCTTTCTGCATGCTCTGGTGCTCCTCTTCCCCCAGCTCCAGTGCCAGCGCCGCTCCGTAGACGCTGCAGAGCATCAGTTGGGCCTGGTGCTGATGGAGATAGAGCACCTGGAGCTGATGCCACAGTCCTCCCAGAAGCAGGATCCCAAGGTGAAAAAGTCGTAAATCATATGGAGATAAGAGATCCCGGTCTTCCCGGAGACAGGATTTGGAGGTCAAGGAGTCGTAATTTGTATGGAGATATCCCAGTCCTTGCAGAGATGGGATGTGAAGGCGTCAAGTGTCTAGAGATAAGACACGTGGAGCTGACAGATGGGAGGCCTGGGTCAAGAAGTCCTAAAGGGTAGAGCAACAATGTGGAGCCCACCACGATGCAGGGCTCAAAGCAGAGCCCCGAGCGGAGCCCGGCCTGTGGGCAGGCAGGCGGCAGCCGTGCCAGGGCGCTGCCTGAGGAGCCCTCCTTGGCAGCCAGCAAGGCCGAGGCCGCACGTTGCTCTCTGCCACCGGGCTCATCCGTGCCAGGAGGAGCCCAGCACAGCAGCAGCCTTCCTCACGGCGGCCCCCTGGCCCCTGCCACTGCTGTCACCCCCCAGCAAGTACGGAACGTTCCAGAGGGGCAGTAATCGCCACGGGAACACCGATGCTTCCCAGGGTTCCGTGGAGCAGTGGCCCCAGCGTTGGCCACGCAGCAGCAAGGCCAGGTGAGCAGCAGGTCTGCGCAGCACCAGGGCCACTCGTGGTGCCCACAGGGTGTGGGGCAGCTGCGGGCCTGTGCGACGCCTCCCAAGGGAGGCACCAAAGCCGCCGCGCCCCCCTCAGCGCTGCCACCGCTGCCCTTGCCCTGTTCTCTGCTCCGCTTGGCACTGGGCTCCCCGCCTGCCTGCCAGAGGGGCTGCCGGGGGAAGGAGGCTGCTGCGGGCAGGCCCGGCACTGCCTGTTCCGGGCCCCACCGCTCGGCACAGAGAGACCCCTGGCACAGAGAGCCCTGCTCTCAGGGCTGCGAATGCCAACGGCTCCTTGGCCCTTGCAGGCCACGGGCCCCTTCACCCTGGCTGCTGCCAGCAAGTGCTGGGCCCACAGATGCCGTCATGAACGTGGTATGGAAATGTTTCTGTTTTGATTTTTCAAGTAGTGTTTTTTGTTGCTTATGTTCTTGTTAATGTTATTGTTAAGGAGATTGTTCTTATTTGTATTCCTGTTGTTCTCTTCCATATTCTTTTCATGCTTTTGGTTTCCATCTATATTTTGAGGTCAGGGAAGGCCCATTCTGAGGTCACGGGAGGCGCATTGTGAGGTCATCTATTGTGAGGTCGTCCATTGTGAGGTCACTAGAGGCCCATTGTGAGGTCGTCCATTGTGAGGTCGTCCATTGTGAGCTCACAAGAAGCCCATTGTGAGGTAATCCATTTTAAGGTTGTGCATTGTGAAGTCATGAGAGGCCCATTGTGAGCTCGTCCATTGTGAGGTCATCCACTGTGAGGTCACAAGAGTGCCATTGTGAGGTCCTCCATTGTGAGCTCACGAGAGGCCCATTGTGAGGTCACGAGAGTCCCATTGTGAGGTCGTCCATTGTGAGGTCACAAGAGTCCCATTGTGAGGTCATCCATTGTGATGTCGTCCATTGTGAGGTCATCCATTGTGATGTCATTAGAGGCCCATTGTGAGATCGTCCATTGTGAGGTCATCCATTGAGAGGTCATCCATTGTGAGGTCACAAGAGTCCCATTGTGAGCTCGTCCATTGTGAGGTCATCCACTGTGAGGTCACAAGAGTGCCATTGTGAGGTCGTCCGTTGTGAGCTCACGAGAGGCCCATTGTGAGGTCACGAGAGTCCCATTTTGAGGTCATCCATTGTGAGGTCACAAGAGTCCCATTGTGAAGTCAGCCATTGTGATGTCGTCCATTGTGAGGTCAGCCATTGTGATGTCATTAGAGGCCCATTGTGAGATCGTCCATTGTGAGGTCATCCATTGTTAGGTCTTCTATTGTGAGGTCACAAGAGTCCCATTGTGAGGTCATCCATTGTGATGTCGTCCGTTGTGAGGTCATCCATTGTGATGTCATTAGAGGCCCATTGTGAGTTCGTTCATTGTGAGTTCGTCCATTGTGAGGTCATCCATTGTGAGGTCACGAGAAGCCCTCTTCTGAGGTCATCAATGTGAGGTTGTCCATTGTGAGGTCACAAGAGGCCCATTGTGAGGTCATCCTTTGTGAGGTCACGAGAGGCCCATTGTGAGGTCGTCCATTGTTAGGTCATCCATTGCGAGGTCATGAGAGGCCCATTGTGAGGTCATGCATTGTTAGGTCGTGAGAGGCCCATTGTGAGGTCGTCCATTGTGAGGTCACAAGAGGGCCATTCTGAGGTCATCCAATGTGAGGTCCTTAGAGGCCCATTGTGTGGTCCTCCATTGTGAGGTCGTCAATTGTGATGTCATCCATTGTGAGGTCATCCATTGTGAGGTCACAAGAGTCCGATTGTGCGGTCATCCATTCTGATGTCGTCCATTGTGAAGTCATCCATTGGGATGTCATTAGAGGCCCATTGTGAGGTCGTCCATTGTGAGGTCATCCATTGTGAGGTCGTCCATTGTGAGGTCGTCCATTATGATGTCTTCCATTGTGAGGTCACAAGAGTCCCATTGTGAGGTCATCCATTGTGAGGTCGTCCATTGTGAGGTCATCCATTGTGATGTCATTAGAGGCCCATTGTGATGTCGTTCATTGTGAGGTCATCCATTGTGAGGTCTTCCATTGTGAGGTCATTAGAGGCCCATTGTGAGGTCATCCATTTTGATGTCGTCCACTGTGAGGTCTTCCATTGTGAGGTCACAAGAGTCCCATTGTGAGATCATCCATTGTGATGTCGTCCATTGTGAGGTCATCCATTGTGAGGTCATCCTTTGTGATGTCATTAGAGGCCCATTGTGAGGTCATCCATTGTGAGGTCATCCATTGTGATGTCATTAGAGGCCCATTGTGAGGCCATCCATTGTGAGGTCATGCATTGTGAGGTTATCCATTGTGAGGTCATCCATTGTGAGGTCTCCCATTGTGAGGTCACAAGAGTCCCATTGTGAGGTCATCCATTGTGATGTCATTAGAGGCCCATTGTGAGGTAGTCCATTGTGATGTCGTCCATTGTGAGGTCATCCATTGTGGTTTCAATAGACAATTGTGAGACCCATTGTGAGTTCGTTCATTGTGAGTTCGTCCATTGTGAGGTGATCCATTGTGAGGTCACGAGAAGCTCATTGTGAGGACGTCCATTGTGAGGTCATGCATTGTGATGTTATTAGAGGCCCATTGTGAGGTCGTCAATTCTGATGTCTTCCATTGTGAGGTTATGAAAGCCCCATGGTGAGGTCATCCATTGTGAGGTCTTCCGTTGTGAGGTCATCCATTGTGAGGTCATCCATTGTGATGTCATTAGAGTCCCATTGTGAGGTCGTCCATTCTGACGTCATCCATTGTGAGGTCACAAGAGTCCCATTGTGAGGTCGTTCATTGTGAGTTCGTACATTGTGAGGTCACAAGAGTCCCATTGTAAGGTCATCCATTATGATTTCATCCATTGTGATTTCATCCATTTTGAGGTCATGAAAGGCCCATTGTGATGTCATCCATTGTGATCTCGTCCATTGTGAGGTCATCCATTGTGATGTCATTAGAGGCCCATTATGATGTCGTCCATTGTGAGGTCATCCATTGTGAGGGCACGAGAACCCTATCGTGAGGTCATCCAATGTGAGGTTGTCCATTGTGAGCTCAAGAGAGGCCCATTGTGAGTTCGTCCATTCTGAGGTCATCCGTGGCGAGGTCATCCATTCTGAGGTCATTAGAGTCCCATTGTGACGTGATGCATTGTGTGGTCGTGAGAGGCACATTGTGAGGTAGTCCAATGTGAGGTCACAAGGGGGCCATTCTAAGGTCATCCATTATGATTTTGTCCATTGTGATGTCATCCATTGTGAGGTCAGGAAAGGCCCATGCTGAGGTCATCGATTGTGAGGTAATCCATTGTGAGGTCTTCCATTGTGAGGTTACAAGAGTCCCATTGTGAGGTCATGCATTGTGATGTGTTCCATTGTGAGGTCGTCCATTGTGAGGTCTTCCATTGTGAGGTCACAAGAGTCCCATTGTGAGGTCATCCATTATGATGTCGTCCATTGTGAGGTCATCCTTTGTGTCGTCTTCCATTGTGAGGTCAGAAGAGATCCATTGTGATGTCGTCCATTGTGAGGTCATCCATTGTGATGTCTTTAGAGGCCCATGGTGAGGTCATCCATTGTGAGGTCACAAGAAGCCCATTGTGAGGTCATCCATTGTGATGTCATCCATTGTGAGGTCATCCATTGTGAGGTGGTCAATTCTGATGTCTTCCATTGTGAGGTCATCCATTGTGAGGTCACAAGACTCCCATTGTGGGGTCATCCATTGTGATGTCGTCCATTGTGAGGTCATGCATTGTGATGTCATTAGAGGCCCATTGTGAGGTCATCCATTGTGATGTCGTCCATTGTGAGGTCATCCATGATGATGTCATTAGAGGCCCATTGTGAGGTCGTCCATTGTGACGTCATCCCTTGTGAGGTCCTCCATTTTGGGTTTACGGGAGTCCCATTGTGAGGTCGTTCATTGTGAGTTCGTCCATTGTGATGTCATTAGAGCCCCATTGTTAGGTCATCCACTGTGAGGTCATCCGTTGTGAGGTCACGAGGGGCCCATTATGAGGTCATACATTGGGAGGTCATGAGAGTCCCATTCTGAGGTCATCCATTGTTATGTCGTCCATTGTGGAGTCATCCCTTGTGAGGTCTTCCATTGTGCGGTCACAAGAGTCCCATTGTGAGATCATCCATTGTGATGTCGTCCATTGTGAGGTCATCCATTGTGACGTCATCCTTTGTGATGTCATTAGAGGCCCATTGTGAGGTCATCCATTGTGAGGTCATCCATTGTGATGTCATTAGAGGCCCATTGTGAGGCCATCCATTGTGAGGTCATGCATTGTGAGGTTATCCATTGTGAGGTCATCCATTGTGAGGTCTCCCATTGTGAGGTCACAAGAGTCCCATTGTGAGGTCGTCCATTGTGATGTCGTCCATTGTGAGGTCATCCTTTGTGGTGTCAATAGACAATTGTGAGGCCCATTGTGAGTTCGTTCATTGTGAGTTCGTCCATTGTGAGGTGATCCATTGTGAGGTCACGAGAAGCCCATTGTGAGGACGTCCATTGTGAGGTCATGCATTGTGATGTTATTAGAGGCCCATTGTGAGGTCGTCAATTCTGATGTCTTCCATTGTGAGGTTATGAAAGCCCCATGGTGAGGTCATCCATTGTGAGGTCTTCCGTTGTGAGGTCATCCATTGTGAGGTCATCCATTGTGATGTCATTAGAGTCCCATTGTGAGGTCGTCCATTCTGACGTCATCCATTGTGAGGTCACAAGAGTCCCATTGTGAGGTCGTTCATTGTGAGTTCATACATTGTGAGGTCACAAGAGTCCCATTGTAAGGTCATCCATTATGATTTCGTCCATTGTGATTTCATCCATTTTGAGGTCATGAAAGGCCCATTGTGATGTCATCCATTGTGATCTCGTCCATTGTGAGGTCATCCATTGTGATGTCATTAGAGGCCCATTATGATGTCGTCCATTGTGAGGTCATCCATGGTGATGTCATTAGAGGCCCATTGTGAGGTCATCCATTGTGATGTCGTCCATTGTGAGGTCATCCATGATTATGTAATTAGAGGCCCATTGTGAGGTCGTCCATTGTGACGTCATCCCTTGTGAGGTCCTCCATTTTGGGTTTACAGGAGTCCCATTGTGAGGTCCTTCATTGTGAGTTCGTCCATTGTGATGTCATTAGAGCCCCATTGTTAGGTCGTCCACTGTGAGGTCATCCGTTGTGAGGTCACGAGGGGCCCATTATGAGGTCATACATTGGGAGGTCATGAGAGTCCTATTCCGAGGTCATTAGAGGCCCATTGTGAGGTCATCCATTGTGATGTCGTCCATTGTGAGGTCATCCATGATTATGTCATTAGAGGCCCATTGTGAGGTCGTCCATTGTGACGTCATCCCTTGTGAGGTCCTCCATTTTGGGTTTACAGGAGTCCCATTGTGAGGTCGTTCATTGTGAGTTCGTCCATTGTGATGTCTTTAGAGGCCCATTGTGATGTCGTCCCTTGTGAGGTCATCCGTTGTGATGTCATTAGAGGCCCATGGTGAGGTCATCCATTGTGAGGTCATCCATTGTAAGGTCTTCCATTGTGAGGTCACGAGAAGCCCATTGTGAGGCCATCCATTGTGATGTCATCCATTGTGAGGTCATCCATTGTGAGGTCGTCAATTTTGATGTCTTCCATTGTGATGTCGTCCATTGTGAGGTCATGCATTGTGATGTCATTAGAGTCGCATTGTGAGGTCATGCATTGTGATGTCGTCCATTGTGAGGTCATCCATTGTGATGTCATTAGAGGCCCATTGTGAGGTTGTCCATTGTGACGTCATCCCTTGTGAGGTCCTCCATTGTGCGTTCACATGAGTCCCATTGTGAGGTCGTTCATTGTGAGTTTGTCCATTGTGAGGTCATCCATTTTGAGGTCACGAGAAGCCCATTGTGAGGTCGTCCATTGTGAGGTCATCCGTTGTGAGGTCACGAGGTGGCCATTATGAAGTCACGAGAGTCCCATTCTGAGGTCTTCCATTGTGAGGTCGTCCATTGTGCGGTCACTAGAGTCCCATTGTGAGGTCATCCATTGTGATGTCGTCCATTGTGAGGTCATCCATGGTGATGTCATTAGAGGCCTATTGTGAGGTCATCCATTGTAATGTCATCCATTGTGAGGTCATCCATGGTGATGTCATTAGAGGCCCATTGTGAGGTCGACCATTGTGACGTCATCCGTTGTGAGGTCACGAGGGGCCAATTATGAAGTCATACTTTGGGAGGTCACGAGAGTCCCATTGTGAGGTCATCCATTGTGATGTCGTCCATTGTGAGGTCTTCCATTGTGAGGTCTTCCATTGTGAGGTCACAAGAGTCCCATTTTGTGGTCATCCATTGTGATGTCGTCCATTGTGAGGTCATCCATTGTGATGTCATTAGAGGCCCATTGTGAGGTCGTCCATTGTGAGGTCATCCATTATGAGGTCTTCCATTGTGAGGTCACAAGAGTCCCACTGTGAGGTCATCCATTGTGATGTCGTCCATTGTGAGGTCATCCATTGCGATGTCATTAGAGGCCCATTGTGAGGTCATCCATTGTGAGGTCATCCATTGTGATGTCGTCCATTGTGAGGCCATCCATTGTGATGTCATTGTGAGGTCATCCATTGTGGTGTCATTAGAGGCCCATTGTAAGATCGTCCATTGTGACGTCCTGCATTCTGAGGTCTTCCATTGTTAGGTTACCAGAGTCCCATTGTGAGGTCATCCATTGTGATGTCGTCCATTGTTAGGTCATCCATTGTAAGGTCTTCCATTTTGAGGTCACACAAGTCCCATTGTGAGGTCATCCATTGTGAGGTCTTCCATTGTAAGGTCACAAGAGTCCCACTGTTGAGGTCATCCATTGTGATGTTGTCCATTGTGAGATCATCCATTTTGATGTCATTAGAGGCCCATTGTGAGGTCGACCATTGTGACATCATCCGTTGTGAGGTCCTCCATTGTGGGTTCACAAGAGTCCCATTGTGAAGTCGTTCATTGTGAGTTCGTCCATTGTGAGGTCATCCATTGTGACGTCTTCCATTGTGAGGTCACAAGAGTCCCATTGTGAGGTCATCCATTGTGATGTCGTCCATTGTAAGATCGTCCATTGTGACGTCATCCATTGTGAGGTCTTCCATTGTTAAGTTACAAGAGTCCCATTGTGAGGTCATCCGTTGTGATGTCGTCCATTGTTAGGTCATCCATTGTAAGGTCTTCCATTTTGAGGTCACAAGAGTCCCATTGTGAGGTCATCCATTGTGATGTCGTCTATTGTGATGTCTTCCATTGTGAGGTCTTCCATTGTGAGGTCAGAAGAGTCCCACTGTTGAGGTCATCCATTGTGATGTTGTCCATTGTGAGGTCATCCATTTTGATGTCATGAGAGGCCCATTGTGAGGTCGTCCATTGTGAGTTCGTCCATTGTGAGCTCTTCCATTGTGAGGTCACAAGAGTCCCATTTTGAGGTCGTCCATTCTGATGTCGTCCATTGTGATTTCATTAGAGTCCCATTGTGACGTCGTCCACTGTGAGGTCATGCATTGTGAGGTCTTCCATTGTCAGGTCACAAAAGTCCCATTGTGAAGTCATCCATTGTGATGTCGTCCATTGTGAGGTCATCCATTGTGATGTTGTCCATTGTTAAGTCATCCATTGTTAGGTCTTCCATTGTGAGGTTACAAGTGTCCCAGTGTGAGGTATTCTATTGTGATGTCGTCCATTGTTAGGTCATCCATTGTGAGGTCTTCCATTGTGAGGTCTTCCATTGTGAGGTCACAAGAGTCCCATTGTGGCGTCATGCATTGTGATGTCATTAGAGGCCCATTGTGAGGTCGTCAACTGTTATGTCATCCATTGTGAGGTCATGAAAGGCCTATTGTGAGGTCATCCATTGTGAGGTCATCCATTGTGAGGTCTTCCATTGTGAGGTCGCGAGCAGCCCATTGTGAGGTGGTCTATTGTGAGGTCATCCATTGTGAGGTCGTCCATTGTGAGGTCACCAGAGTCCCATTGTGAGGTCGTTCATTGTGATGTCGTCCATTGTGAGGTCATCTATTGTGATGTTTTCCATTGTGTGGTCATTAGAGGCCTCACATTAGAGGCAGCAATCTGGATCTCTGTTTGTGTAGCTCTATCAATTTTTGAGTGAAATCAGAAATTTTGCTTTACTATTTAAAAGCTTTGCATGGTGAGGCTTTTTGGGTTTTTTTTTTTTTTTTGGACTTTTTTTTAATGCACTTCTATTCTATTAGGCCAGTTTGATGTGTAGTTATTTATGAACAGCCTGTGCTGCTGGTTCATTGCTCTTACCAAAGCTTTCATTTTACTAGTTTATACGAGAAGCTCAGAGCACAGCACCAAGTATAATTTATATTCCACAGATCAATGTGTGATGGGAAACGGCGGGCGTTACGTTGAAAGCTACCTTTACAACATTATTAGAAAACATTCCATTTGCTCTGGATTTGATGCTTGCAACAGCAAACGTATCGTACATGGATCTCCAAGATGTATTTCTATCAACACTTTTCCCAATTCTTCTATTCAGTTTCATTTTATGAATCCTTTAAGTATACGAATACTGTCCTCCCTCAAGCAAATGGATCCTTTTATTACGAGGGCACCCTTCGGAATCATGTAATTTTGCTTAGACACAAAGCAGCGCTGAGAACGTTTGTCTCGGTTGTTTTGTGAGTCAAGGGACTCGCTTCCATTTCAGCAGGAAACCTCAAAGGTGGGGGATGTCATCACTCTGTCAGTGCATCCTGTGCTCGTCCATTCCCTGAGCTTAAATTCTAGAGCTTTTCCTCAAAGAAGATATTTTATTTGCCATCCTGACCTAAAGAAATCTAGCCCTTGATCACCAGGAAGATAACATTATTATTATTATTAATACTTTTCAGATGATTATTAAGCTTAATTTAAAAAATCCTCTTTTTGGAGTATTGATCTTGTGCCTGAAATGTCTTTCCTTCTCATGCCATAGATACAGGAGTTGTTTATTGAAGATTATGGAGAAGTTTTCGATATCCCGTTGCCTACTAAGGAAGAGAGAAGCAACTTTTTTGAGGACTTAATTTTAAGTCAAGCTGCTAAACCTCCTGCATCTAGAAAGAAAGCAGGTGAGCTATTCTATGGATAAAAATTTGCTAACTGTATGTTAACAGCCTTACAGTATTTGTTTTGGTAGTGGGTTTCCTATCAGTAACTATGTGTGTGCTCCGATTTGAGTGCTGCGGATGGAATAAACTTGTCTGGTTCCCTTAAGCTCGGCAGGCCCTGGAAGTGCTGCCGGTGGCGCCGCCGCCTGAACCTCGGGAACCACCACAGGGAGAAACGCAAGGGGCAGAGGAGCAGGAGGAGGAGTCCCTTGGTGCACTTAGCGTTTTCTTAAGGGATGTTACTCTCAGACTTGCTACTGACAGACGTTTCAAGGCCTTCACAAACCCTGTTGATGCAGATGAGGTAAACTGCTCTGGGTCTGTAATACTGTACTGTCTGGGTGTATTTTTAACTGCCCAGTGTTGGTGTGCTCTAGTGAAAGGCTTATCTTTAGCACTGCACTAAAAAGCTTTCTTTTTGGAGGAGCAAAAAGTGTTTTGTATTTTATTTTGCTGACTCCCTGAGGCTCTTCAATGTCCTTTTTTTGAGTAGTCACTGAAAGCCCTGGTTTCCTCCTAGAAAGTCAGACCAGCTACTACCAGAGTTTGCCTGGGGAAAGACTTTGATATGTAGGTATGCTACAACTCTGAAATAAACAGTCAGATTTCTTTGGGGCTGTTGGAATAAAGCCTAAAGCTCTTGTCACATGTTTGTTGGCTGTCAGTGGTTCCTCTGGGAACAGGAGAACAGCAGATGTTTGCAAAAAAAATTCAAGATTCCGCCTGCCATTTTTTCTCTGGCTCCCCAGCACAGGATCAGCCATAAATGACATGTGGTTTCATCTTTCCCCCAAAACTTCCAAGTCCCTCTTTTTCTCATTTAATTTACTGACTGTGCCCCCATCTTAACAGACTTGGACTTCAGAGTTAGATGCAATTTTAATACAGCTGTGTATCAGCAAGGGCCCTTTTCCTCTGGGCATCCGTCGTCTTTCCCTTCCAGCCTCTTGACATGTGAATAGTCTAAACAAATAGAGGTGTCCTCACCTAAATTAGCCTTGAGGCTCCTCTCACGCTCCCAGTAAAGACCAAATTAGCTCTGCTCCAGGTATCTCCTCCTAAGGGAGATGCCTAGAGCAGCTGCTTCCAAAGGGCAATTCCGGCAGCGGATTTCCTGCTGCCCAGAGCATAGCCTGGCTCGGGTGGCTCAATCCAATGTATTTACTGCGATGTTCTGAAGCTGAAGGAAGCAAATCCTGCTCTGCATGTCTGTTTCCTTCACTGTCCCACACACACTCCCCAGCTTCCTGCTCCTTTTCTTCTCCCTTCCAGTGTGCCTCTTCAAAGCCCTTTGAAAGAGCCCTTCCTTTTTCAAGCAGCTAAGTGGTTAATTCCACTATCTGCTCATAATGTCACAAATATTCAGTGTTTTTAAGAAGTCATTTATTTGAATTTTTTAAAATAATGTGGGTAGATATTGTGTAAGTCTAATAAAACCTCTGAACCCATCTATTTAATTTGTAGGTACCTGATTATATCACAGTAATTAAACAGCCAATGGACCTTTCAACAATTCTCTCTAAAATTGACTTGCACCAATATATAACTGCAGGAGATTTTCTGAAAGATCTTGATCTAAACTGTAGCAATGCCTTAGAATACAAGCCAGATAGAGAAGCTGGAGGTGAGGATAGCTGTTCTGTGTACGTTGCACCTTGCACCAGCAGGAGTTTGTGTATCAAGCTGTCAAATCCTTATGAAATATAAAATGAAATGAATGGTAAGAAAAACTGCCAGAGAATGAGTATTTGTGCTAACAGACTAATAACAAATCCGTTTTCTTTCCCAATTAGTTCTCCTTAGGGAAATGTGATTTAACTGAGTGTTCAGGAGGTGCCATGGTGTTTTGGTGCTTTTTTGTTTCTTGGTGCTTTGGTTTCTCGTGTTGAGGGAGGATGAAGCTATTTAGCAAACTCTTAAACTCTTTGCAGTGAGTAAGTGTTTTGACTATTACTGGCGTAGCTGACTGGGTACCTCTATTGGCTAACATGTTTTAGACCTGGAGCATGTATAGTCCATAAGGCACAGCAATTTGTGCTGAGGTCACTTCATGCTTCTTGCACTCAGAGACAAAGCCTGAAGCTCCTTTTTTTATAGCTTGTTACGAGAGCCCGTGCCCTGGCAGGAGAGTCAGCGTTTGCATACAACCCCAGATTCAGTTAGCCATGTACTTCTCATCTTCCAGCTGCTTCTTACAGAGGATTAATATTCTCTTGGAAATCAGAATCCCTTAACTGTATATTACACAATTTGAGAGATGTTGATCCTCATGAAAATGCAGATGTAATGGGCAGCTCGAAATGTAAGAACATTCCTGACTAGTCTACCTTGTTTTTTCCTGTAGTTACTTTACTTGACACTTATTTCTTCATTTTGGGGCTTGTCTAGTTCCAATTTATGCATTTGTTCAACCACAGACCCAGGCAGCAGCTCTTTTCCAGAGGTTTTGATGAACAGCATGGAAGAGTCTCGATCTGTCCCTTCTTCAGGAAGGTGGTCTTCCTCGCGAGAGCAGGAATGGTCACAGGTCTTTCAGCAGCTCTTACCTGCCATTTACTCCCAGCCACTATGTTTTTTAATGACTCCTCTGTTAACCTGTATGGTTAAGGGTGGTTATGGAAGTGAATTTGTGAATAACTTGAGAATTGCTGATTAAACTGGATATATTAAGGTTTAGGTCTTTATTTTAAAACAGAAAACAAAAGCAACCAAACAAAAAAGAAAAACACAGAAAGAAAGTCAAGGGTAAATGGCATCCTGCCAGCTGTAAGAATGAAACTGTGTTTCACTCTCTTCTCTTGAGATCCTGTCACTTCTTAAACGTGATTTAATTTGGCTGTCTGCTGGTCTTCAACTGCAGGAGAAAATGCAAATCCAGAAAGCAGTTTGCAGGAAATAATTTGAGTTTGGAATATTTGAAAATAGTTTGAGTCCTACCCTAGCTGAAGAGTTGTTTAAGTCAGCTGAAGTTGGCTGCTTTTAAACATTATGAGTGTTTGGCTTGTAAAATAAAAAAAAAAAAAAGGCAGACTGTATGGAAAACTTACAACATGAAAGAACTGTGGCAGTAAAGAAGGATTTGGCTAACTTTCTACTTCATTTTCTTCCAGTTAATGCTGGGAATGAGGATGCCCCTTATTTCAGCTGCGGGAAGGATGCTGCTGTATCGTCGGAAGGCAGGATGGTGCTGGCTACAAAAAGCTGCTAAGTGAAAGCCGAAGTGGTCCCCTCAGAGCTCCCAAGTAGCAAAAAGCGGCAGGTTTATGGTTTCACCATCTTTCATTGCTTTCTTGGTGGGTCGGTAGTGCCAGTGTAACAGGAATCTCCACCAGCATAGAGGGTTTTTAAGCACAATAAGGAATATCTTCCATTTGAGAATGCCCAAGTAACACTGTGGGGACCCTTCCAGTAAGGGACCATGCATGAAATTGCGTGGTCTTTTAAGCCGACTCTAAAGGTGATGTACAAGAGGAAGCGGCCGTGCCTGCGTGCCGTTCCCAGCTCCGTGGCTGAACGAGCTCCGGCGGGAATTCTGTCGCCCGGCTCGGTGCGGCGACGGCTCCGCCGCCGTTCCCTGCGCGCAGGCTGCATTCCCGGCCGGAGAGCGGATTAGACTCTCCTTCCCAGATGAGCGATGGATTTAACATTCAGCTGCTTCAGGAGTTAGCAAAATGTTCCACCTTCTACACTGGCTTTAAAACTGGACTAAGAGTAGTGATTCTGAGTGTCCTGTCCGTGTTTGCACTTGGAGAGTCTTTACAGCCCGAGCAAAGGGTTGAGGGATTTTCTGTGTTTCCTGTGGATGTCCCTGTTGTTTCAAGCAGGTTTGTTAGGGATGGACTGAATTTCTCTCCGTTCGGGTACGAGGGGAGTCAAGCTCTGTTGGAGGAAAGGCACATTATTTCTGAATAGTGGCATACATGTGAAGAGCTTGGTGCTTTTTTTGTGTTGCACTGCCTGTGTTAAATTATTAATTGCTGAAAAATTAATTAACCTGAAATTCTCAGAGACTGGTTATAACATCAGGTGTGTTGTGAACCTGGTTTGCATTCACCAACCAGCTCTCTGCTGCTGCCACTGAGTAAATAAACCCTAATTACTCCTGATGTTGCAGGCGCATAAAGCATTCAGATTCCCTTGTTCATTTTTGCTGGTAGCACAACTGAATGTGCCATCCTTAGGGGTGTTATCAGATAAAAGGAAGATAAAATTAACTTTGGAAAGAGATTTCCAGGCTTAAAGGGGCCTGCAGGGAGGTAGCAAATCAGGCAAGAGTGTAGGAAGAAGGCTGAGCAAATTGAAAGTTTGCATGCAGTTAGCACTGAAAGTTGCTTTGAGATTGGAAGTTATTCCTTCAGAAATTCTCTTCGTTCAGAAGAGAAATTCCTTTCATTGTTGATTTTGAAAAGCAGGGAGAAAAAAGCAGAAGCAGAAATTGGTGAATCAGCTGAATTGTGGTTCCCTTAATGGTTTGCAGTTGGGATTAGAAGAAGATCTTTCAAATATGGACTAAGTGTAAATGAACGTCTTAGCTGTCCTGGTGTCTGCATGCAGCCTCAGAGCAAGAATGTGTGTGTGGGAACTCTCAATGTCAGCAATACGTAATCTCTTAAAATACATAGAGCTTGGAATGGAATGGAATGGGGATGGTCTAGTCTACTGTAGTAAAAGAGCAAATACAATGGGAAAGGTTGTATCATTTAATCCCTTGATTGATTTGTTTGATAGTTCTTACGTGGAAAGAAGAGCACAAGGGAGAGGCTGGTGGAAAAGATAAAAATCGGAAGGCTGAGAAATGAAGGTTGGGCTATTTCTTGAATGTAACAGTAAATTGCTGGGTAAGGAACTGGTGTGCAGTCATCCTCTGTCTATATCTTGACACTCTTTTTGGAAAACCTCCTCCAGGCAATGTATTAAATAGGGTGTGCGACCTGAAATCTGAGTATGTCCTAGCGGCTAGGCAGGAAAAGTGAGTTTTAGACCGTTTGACAAAAACGGTCCATTTAATGCTGTTTAATTTAGGCATGGTGGAGGCTTGTAAAAGGGTTGGTTTTTGGAGAGGACGTGCGGGAGATCTCTGCGTTGAAACAAAACGAGTGTGAAAATAGAGCAGAAAGAGCTGAGCCCTTCTCTGCTTGCAGGACCCAGAAAGGAAAGAGCAGGAAGCACAGAAGAGCCGGTTTGAATAAGTCTTTGTACCTAAGAAGTGTTTTAAGCTCATTTTAACTCTCAAAAAGCTACCCCACCTCCAGTGTGAATGCACTGGGGCATCCGGAGTCCCCCGCTGAAGGGTGGTAATGGTGTGTCAGCTGGAGCTTCCAGATAGTGGGGCAAAGGAAACCCTTCCCAAAGCTGGGAACTTCGCATTTCTTACTAGTCAAAGAATTAAATATCTTAAATCCTTCTCTGTTAACCTCAGCGCGATGGTTCCAGAAACTCTGTTGGAGCAGCCACGTCTGGGAGCTGCGAGTGAGAGGTGGCCGGGGCAGGTCAGTCCAAAGGGTTATCCCCAAAGCTCATTAAACTGCTAAGTGACTTGTTAAGGATTATCGGTGGGATTGTTGTTTCATTATTAATTGCAGTAAATGATGCCCTTAGATGGATAGTCCTTGGGGGTTTATATTCTTGGAAGATAAACTCATATATATCCCAGATATTTTTTTCCTGTTCCGCACCTTATCCCAGGGTACTGCTCGCATATATTGGCTGTGTCCTGCAAAAATAGCTTGTCTCGATGAGCAGTTGCTGTGCCCTGCTGAGGAGGGAGGCTTGGGCGCTGCATGTGCTGGCGCACGGGCTGCAGTGCTGTGGTGGCACGTTTCCTGTTGGCTCTGCTGCTCCCTCATAAAGGCACTATGGTTTAAGCCACTGATGTCTTAAAATGCCAGGCCGTTGCTGTACTGAGCTTCTGACCAACCTGGGGTAGCGCTGAGTGATCCTGAGAGTCTGTTTTCTTGTCCAAAACGTGATCCAGGACAGGAGAGGAATGCAGAAGGTCTGTGAGGCCTCTGCGAAGGAGCCGAGTGGCTGGTCCAGCTGTGGCTTTTCCCAGTTCCTGACCACTGCTTCCAAGCAGGTGACACTGGTGTGTCACTGTCACGCAGAGCTGCCTCTGAGTTACCATTTCTCAGGGCAGGGTATGTCTTGAGTCAGTAAATGCCTTTTAATGCAAAGGCCTGGCAGGAAGAATGTGGCATCTGGGCATGGAGCCAAGAACCAGGAGCCAGTGCTTAGCTCCTGCTCACAGCTACTTTAACATTTGCCAAAGGAAGCAGCTTTTTTTCCAGGACACTTAGTTTTCCCCTTTTTGCTTGTGGGGCATCCGCTAAGCTTTCCGTGAATGCCCCAAGTCTGTCATCAGAAGTGGAGGCCATTCAGTATAAGAGTAAAGTGCCAGTGGGCTTGTCTAGGGAAAATTACTTGAGCGGAGCAGGAGTTTTGGGTTATTTTCACAAAGATGTGACTGTTTCCCATGTGCTAATTGAGAAGTTTGTGTGTGCGCAAAATCCGTTTTATTGTGCATGTGTAGCGGAGCTTGCCACCCCTCCAAAACCCAACAGCCGAAGCTCCCCTAGGCTGGATTGAAAACACATAGAGTAGTTTCTGCTGCGGATAGCTTGATGCAGCCCGGCTGTATGATTTGCACGCGCGATTCTTTCTGGGTGGCGATGGGGTTGTCAGCATCTGTAACGTCACATTTGTCTTTGGAGGCACACGGGCCTTCACTTTGGTAATTCAAAGCTGAATATGAAAGCTGAATATGAATGCAAAAAAGTGGGGATCATTGTTAAAAATACATCTAGTATTTTAGAATATGTGCACTTATATTCCTGTATATATAAGTATATATATTTAGTAAGGTTTCCTAGGTTGATGGCACCTAAACCTACAGCGTGATTCTTCTCGTGTGCAGAGGATTTACAAAGAGACAGTCATGTAGCCCAGGGACAGCAAAGTGATCACTCATGGAGAAGAAACAGTGCAAGTCTGTTTGCATTTTAATGGGCTTTAATGAGAATTTAGGAAAGCAAAAATGGATTTCTTTTCCCCCCTGTTACCATCATGTCTGATCGCTGCAGGGCTGGCGCCCCTGGTCCTGGCAAACAAGAGATCGTTTTCAGCTCGTGCTGCTGCTGAAGGGCTGCTAGAGAGTGAAGGGACTGGCGGTACCGTCCTGAGAGCAGAAGGAATGGCAGCAGCCTCGGGGCCTCTTTGGCAGTGCGAATCAGGAGGAGGAAATTAGCAGGATGCCACACGTGGGTCCTAGCGCCAGAGATTTGCCAAAATACTCCGACGTCCGTCAGGGACCTCCACTTGGATGATGTGGAAGCAGCACGGTCTGTCCCCAGCCAGCCCAAGCTCCTTCTCTGGAGACTTGCTGCACAATTCGTCACTCCTCACTCTTTCATTTCTGCCATCTGCAACAAGATCTTCCTATTTTTGCCACAGTTCCCCCCTCCCTCCTTTGCTCTGCGTTGCTGCAGCCTTGGGCAGACTTCTTTCCTTTCCTTTCTTTTCCAACTCAATTCCTCAATTAAAGCAAGGTGTACGTTAAGCTGGCTGAAGTTTGCTGGCAAGACAGGGCACTAAAGCGCCCCGTGGCACCTTGCTATTAATGAGTGTTGCTTTTGCCAAGCTGCATGGGACCGTGGGTGGGCCATGGGACATTCGTGGAACTGAGCAGAGTTTCCCATCAGCTTGTTGTTTCACTTGCCTTTGTCCAAGGTACGCTTTAGGGTCAGGATGCTTTTCCTCTAGCAGTCTTCCCGCAGTGCTCCAGGCCGGCTGTGGATTACCAGGAAGGAGGAGGGAAGCAGCCAGTTGGGACCCTTGCTGTGCTGAAGCTGCTGATGGAGATGGAAGGGTAATCACCATAGAGAAACTGGGGAGCAGGGAAGGGTGTAGAGCTGGGCAAGAGAAGGATTGTGGGGAAATGAACAGAAGAACTGCAGGTTTTCTCTTGAGAATTTCTCCTGCTCTCCATTTTTTCCACATCCTACCTCTAATGAAAGTCTGCACTTGCTGTGGGGAGAAGGGACACTCGAGACTCTTCCCACAGCTGGCAGCGGTGTAATAAGGGCATGTCATCCTTTATAATCCTTTCTACAGGTTTATAAGATCCATTTCTCTTCTGAGATTCCCAAGTGTGTTGTGGGCCAAATGGGAATTTAACTGTGAGCGAAAAACATAAGTTGAATGTTCAGGAGCAAAGATGAGTGGTCGGGGCAGAGGATGGTGATGGGAGGGGAGCGAAGCCGCTGAGCGCTGTCGCGGGCCCTAGGGCTGCCTTTGAGGAGCTGTAGTTTCAGCCTGTTGTTTGGAACCCTGGGAACTGGGGAATGGCCCTGCGTTTTGTGCAGCTCGGAACCGTTGTTGTCGTGATGTCACAAGGCGCCGCCAGTCCGCAGCGCTGCGCACCTGCGTGTCCCGCGGGTTCCCAGCGCGACCGGGCGCTTGTCTTCATGCTCCCGCCCGCTGCGCTGAGGAGCGCGACGCCGAGGGCGCGATGGGAGCTTCCCTGCAGCGCTGCATCGTGTGCTGCTGCTTGCCGTTCACGCTGCGTCCCCTGCGCCGGGGCCGTGTCTCGCAGCGCAGGAGGGTGCGACCGGAGCTTTATGCCAGCTCTGCATCCAGAGGTGCTGCTCGCGCTGCGTCCTGTGCGCCCGCGGCGGGGGAGCGGGGCTCGGGTACCCCTGTGCGGGCAGCGGCTCCCCGGGCTCAGCAGTGACCCCGCAGCGGGCAGCCCCACAGCACCGTTATGGGGGTGAGCTGCTGCGGGGCACCACGGGGGCTCTTCAGCCCAAATCTGTCACGCTGCCCCAGACTGGTTTCAACTCCAGGCCTAATACTGCAGTTGCCCCCAGCTCCTTAGCATTCATTCTCAAAGCTTGTAGGAAAGCTCAAAAACTGTCGGCACGCTCAGCATCTGCTAGGTAAACTACTCATAAGACTTGAAGACTTGTGGTTTCTTTTGCTCGTTATTTCCCTAATTAACAGGCAGCCTGGAGCTGCAGCGCCGCGCTGCAGGGCCAGCTTGCTTACCCGCCACGATGCTCCATCTTGTCCTCCGGCGCCCGCGGGGGCTGCGTGTCCTGGCTCCGGCGCCATCCAAACCCCACGTGCCAGGGCATCGTGGGTATCACTATCCCTGAAGAAAGCTCGTAATAATATAAAGTTTTTGGAATAGTAGCGAACAAACAGCAATCGAATCATAAATACCAGCGGGTATTAATCTGCACCAGTGTTTTTTTATTTTAACTGCTTACCGCCCATGAGCAAGTGGGATTCATAACCTTGAGTCTGTGAGCGGAAATGCCGTTGTAATTTAGCGAGTAAATCAGAGATGGAGGAATTGGGCAGTGTTTTAATGCACTGAAAACTGTGCCGGGGCGCCCGCGCGGTGCGGCGCAGAGCCCTCCTGCGCCCACTCACCTCCCTCCTCTTCTCTCTCAGAGGTCCCGGCAGAGAGGTCTCCTTGCAGACAGAGCATCTCGGGGACCAGCACGTCGGAGAAGACCAACTCCAAGGATGCGGCGAACACGTCTCCTTTCAAAGTGCCGGTGAGTCCCGCTTTCCTGCAGGGGAGCAAATTTTCCCATCGAACTGAAGCTGGAGGTTGAAATACCATAATGTATAAACAGGCTCTGAGGAGGAAAGAGTATTTACTTAGTATTTACATTTTCTCAGGTGGTTTGGTACTTGCTTCTGGTAGATCTGTAGTTTGCTTTTTTCTCAAGGATGGATCTAAGGCTGCAAATAGTGACACATCAGCATTAACATGGGCAGCAACCTATATAAATACTTCTGAAGTTGCTGCCAGGGTTTGCATTCTATATTCAATTTTTGGCTAGGAGAAAAGTTCCTCTAGGTTGGTGATGGCATGTTATTTTTGCTGAGCCTGTAGTGTTCTTACTGAAGCGGGTAAAGGATGGGGCACCCACGGTGGCTCCGTGCAGCTGCTCTGTGGAGGGGGAGAGCTGATTCCGCCCCTCAAGTGCTGCTGAATCCTACTAGATTAAGGAGCTCTCCGTTTGCTCGGATCACGCCGAGGAACGCGCGCACGTGTGCCTGCAAGCCCTGGCAGGAGCTGGATGCAATATGGTTTAAAATGCGTGTTGTCTTCCAAGCCCTGCGCGGGGCTGTGGCGCAGGGTGGAGCGATGCCTGCTGGAAACAGCCGTGACTTCCCCGCGCGCAGAGGTGCCTGGCGCTGCCCGTCAGCAGCTGGAGCTGCAGCGGCGCTGCCAGGGGAACACGTGGCTCCCTGTCCTCATGGCCCTGTGGAGCGCGGGCTCGGAGGAGGAGGTGCAGGCGGTGGTACCAGCAGCCCGGCAGCAGTTGTTTAGAAGGCAGGTTAGCTGGACATGTAATATGTTTAGGTCCTGGCTAGATTTTGGGTTGAGTTTTGCTTCAAAACAGCACCTGGACAAGTATCTGAAGTCACTATACTGAAATCTTCAGAGATTTTCAAGTCTGGATAGTGAGAGTTTTGAAACTGCCTGTTTTTTGGTAAGGCTGGTTGTATCCCAGTCCAAAAAGAGAGTTTGGATGCAATGGACACAAGGCATCTTTTAGTCTTAATCCAAGAACTAAAAACATGGTGTGTGAAGGGGAGCATAGGGTCAAATACTGAGTACCCAAGACTACTGCTTGCTAATAGCGGAGGGGGGTTGTTTGTTTAATTTTTGAGTCTTTTGAGTAGTAATTGGAGTTCACTGAAGTTCACCTGTAACATGAGCAGTGCCGCTTGTTGCAATTCAAAGCTGTCACGCAGGGGAACGGTCATCAACGATCCTGTCCTACCCCTCTTTCTGCTCTGGGGAATCCCAATACAGCAGATCCCTCACAGCGGCCAGTGGGAATCACTGAGTGTGGATGCAGTGACACTGCCCTGATTGATTTGTTCCCGGCACAAGAAGTTCCCTGCTTCACTGCTGTGACTTCTCGTTTTAGGGCCTCTTCAGTAAACGTCTGAAAGGCTCCATTGAGAGGACAAAGAGCCAGTCAAAACTGGACAGGAACACGAGTTTCCGTCTCCCTACTCTGCACAACGCTGATGACAGGTAAGAGTCAGAGCATCTCCCAGGTGATCTCACCCACAGAGTGCACCTACAGCATGAGTATTGCTGAGCACAAGCCCAGAGAGGTAAGTGAGGGAAGGATTTTATTGCCAGCTGTCAGATGGGTGTGTTTGGGACTGACTGATATGTTAGAATATGCGATGCAGCACCAACACAAGGCTGAAACCTTTAACTACTCTTAACAGTTGACAAAAAAGGTCAGGTTAAGCATCTGCAGTCAAATACCTTTTTCTTCTTCAGCATCCCTGGAAGTAAACGAAGGGCCTTAGATTTCATGATAGAAAACCACTGGATTGGGTGGTTTGTGCCCTTTGCTTGCATGTAGTTGCCCCGGGGCTGCTGGTGCAGACAGGTCAGAGTGAGCAGCCCTGGCCAGCCCCGAGGACACGCGGTGCCGCTCCGGCACACGAAGGGGCCTGGCTAAGGCCGTAGTTGTGTAGCTGCTGCAGGGTGGAGTCCTACAGTGAACAGCGCATCTACTTCTCAGAAAATGAGAGAACTCCATAAGGAACATAATTCTATCCATCTAAGAGCTCCTTGTGGTAAATTCTTGCTTGTGTCTCTTTTGCTGGAACTTTGGGCTGGAAATGGATTATATAAGAGGCAGGTAAAAGCTGCTTTTTCCTAGCTATTTGTAAAGTGTCTTAATTGTCTTCATTAAGCCTTACAGTGCATTTTATTCCGCAGTAGCTCAGCAGGAGTATCAGACAGAGTGAAAAATAGGTTGCCCTGTACTTAAGAGCTCTCTGCCCTTGTGCTGTTTACTGCATTTTTGCTTCTCCCTTAGCTGAGCAGAATTCATTAGCTGAGCCTGTCATGCTGTGCCATTTCAATTGATGATTCTGTCTTCTGCATCTGAAAGGCAGTGCCATAAAATCGTGGAGATGGCTGTGGGTGTTGGAGGTCTTGTTGACGTGAGGAGGTGGGGAGCGGACGGCTGCTGCTTGCCGGTGGTGGCTGATGCTGTTCCTTTAGTCATGGCAATGTCATGTGGTCCTTTTGGAGTGAATTTTGTTATAAATCCCTATTTTCAGGAAGCTGCAACTTGGCTGTATGAAACAGTGCAGTGAGCATAACCATATTAAATAAGGTTACCCTGTGGTAAAGTACTTTTTGCTTTTAGTGACTTCTGTCGCCAGCTTTCTTTCAAGTTCTGTGATGCAAAAATCTCTGCCATAAATAATGTAAAGGACATAAGTGTTTTCAAAACATGGCACTCCTGGTAAATGTGGGCTGATGAGGCATCCTCTTCCAGTGGAAAGGATACTGTTTTAGGAAGGTCAATAAGCATATTTACAATGAGTCGGTATTACTTTGCTTTGATGCATGATCTGCTCCACAACAAAGCCCTCTCCTCTCTTCAAAAATGGATCTTCCTCTACTGCCTGCCAGCGTGGGCATGAATTGTCAGCTAGACCTGAGTGGCACGTGGGTTTTCTCCAGTTGTGTGTGAAGCATAAAACTCCATCCACGGGGGCTGGCACGGCCCGGCACTGCTCTGTTCCCTTTGTCCTCCAAGTCTCCTGTGCGCAGATTTGAAAACAAGGATCCAGGAGGCAAATGAACAGGGTGGCAGGGCCCGACACTGGGATTTGGGAAGGAGCGACCCGGAAAGCCAGTGGTGCAGGGAACCCTGGATAAGGACAAGTGTCCACGTGATCCTCCTCCTTTCGGCCGTGTGTCCACCAAAGCAAGCGAAGGGCATGCAACGCGGAAAAGGAACGTCCTCGGAGAGCAGCAAAGCAGGAAGAAGCTGAGAGGAACTTTCTTTGGAGAGAGACCTTTGTGCGAATGAGCAGCACGGCTCAAAACATGAGCCTCATGCCAGGCTTGACTGCTGGTTTGGTGAAACCTCATGCTGCAGGATCGTGAGAGTCAAGAGCACTGATGAGTCCTGCTTGGAGAAGGGAAGTGTCTAGGCACTGCTCGACCTCATAGGTACCTTCTGTTGGAAAGCCTAAGGCTTCATGGAGTTCTGTTCCCGCTGGTTGGCGACGCAGGCAGCTGCATGTAGGGGTGCTGAAAGGTTGTAGTTAAGTCTACTGCTTTTCTAAGGATGTTTCATCAATCAAATCACAAGGGAAACTCGGTTACATCATAAAGTTAAACTTGAAAATAGTTTCTTGTCTCCCCACCACCACCTGCCCCAACCCCAAAGTGTCAGTGTGTATCTCAGAGCACCTGCAAAATGCAATTGGTGGATCCAATAGCAAGAAAAACAACTGTGAAGTCATGTGGGAATGAAGCTCTTAAGATGAAGAAGAGATTAGGATGCTGGGAGGAGAAGGGCTGGAGGGAAGAGGCGTCCAACAAGATCTCATCTGTGTTTTGAACTATGCTGCTCTTTGGAGGTTTTTCCAACAGCAAAGTCAACTCCAATTGTTTGGGTGCAAAAGAAGGTAGCATAAAGTAGCTGAGTCTGTGTAATTATTTGGAATTCATAGGAGGGAATGCCCATTTCCTCCCCATTTCCTGCTCTCCCTGCCCCTGTTTGTTTCTCCTTGCAGGGCAGTAGGAACATCCCTATCCTGCCCCGTGAATCAGCCCTTTCCCGTTTTAAGCTGATAGTTCTCGGTGGCACATGGTGCTGTGCAGGCTTCCAGGGCCAGGGTGACTGATAACATCTACCTTTTCTTGCTCTGACAAACACGGAGCCCTGCCTTCAAAGAAACTGTTGTGTAGCTTTATAAAGCAAAGCCCTGTGAGGTTGAGAAGGAAATCGAGAAGCGGAGACATGGGGAGGAAGAAAAGGGGAAGCATTAATTTCAAAACTTCAGTGTAGCTAAATGACTTGAGCGCCATAAAGCGGAAATTATTGTGTTTGATTTTAGGTCAAAGACTCTATATCTTAAGAAAAAAAATGTATCTTGCAGGGGGTATTGTTGCTCTAACAAGAGCAGTTACCATTCTGCGTTGGTTTAGAGATTTAGAGATGTAAGTGTGCTTTTTGCTGTTAGCAAACATTTCCCTAGTTGAAGAAACACCAACAAGTTGTAGCTTTCTGAGGGATGTTGCCACATCTCTTAGAAATGTCCAGAAAAATAACGTTTCCTTTTCCCATTGTTGTTCTTCAGGTCATGTGGATTGCCAAAGCTGAAAGAGTCCCGTTCCCATGCGTCTTTACTGAGCCCGGGCAGCGCGGTGGAGACCTTGGATCTTGGGGCAGAAGAAAAAGTCTTTGTCAAACCACTTCACAGCAGCCTCCTTGGACAAGACTTCTGCTTTGAGGTGAGCACTCTCCATACACCCAGCAGATTATATGCTGTCAGTCAGTTTGAGTGCTTATGTACTCAAAAATGTACTTAGAGCATGCTGGCCTGTGATGAGGCAGCTGGAGAGCAAACTGGGAACACATGTTCTCCTGAGGTCTGCCGAATTGGCATGAGAACCCCAAGTCCTGATGGCTTCAGCCAGTCAGCAAAGAGAAAACATTCTCAATTACTGCATCTTCTAATTGAACATCTCTTACCTTGGGAAATCTCTACACATTTGTAGTCAGCACACGTATGTACGCCCTAAGCGTATCTATTGCTAAATATTCTATTTTCCTCCTGTCACCTAAATTCACTTGAAAATATACCATAATTGAGAAATGTCATTTCCAGTGTGAAGCATCTTGCAGCAGCTCAGCCCCTTCCCAGGTTGCTTGAGGAAAAGCTTCGGCAGCTGAGCACATTTCCATTGCACCGGGCAGCGGGGAGCAATCTCCTCTTTGCTTTTCAACCCGGGCTGCCTCCAGAACAGGCTGTTTGTGCTCGCACAGTCATTTCCCTGCAAGGGCAGCACTGACTGATCGTGTGCTGGATGCGCCCAAGGTCGTCGCGAGCGGCTGTGGCAGGGGAGAGTCAATGTGGCTTCAGCTGAGTCCTTTGCATGTGTCTAAAGCTCTGCAGTACAACCTGGAAGCGGCCCTGGCAGAAAGCCAGCGGGTAGCAGGCTCTTCTCTGAGCCTTGGCCAGGAGTTCTTCCTGCTCACTTGGCATTAGCTCCCTGAAGTCACCATTTCCAGGGAGTTTTGCATTGTGTCAATACACTGCTAGTTCTGTCTTTCCGCTGTTTGTGACCAGATCATCCAGTACCTGGGATTTTCTGGGGAAAACTGCAAGCATTTCATAGCTATGGATCAATTAACAAGTGTAAAAAATAATTGACTGGCTGATTATAGCCAGATGTATTGTAAGATGTTTAAGAGTCTTTTAAGAGTAACCTTTGGCCCTTCATATGTGTCCTTTTAGTTTGATATTAATTTGAACTGACTTTTTGTTTTCTCTGCTTTCTGTGGGCCTCTCCATCTCTGCTTTCTGGGTTCTTCTAATGCTTTCCTGCCTTTTTCATATTTACTCCCTGTTTCTCAAATATTCCTAGCTGTCATCTTTACTTTTTGCAGGATTGTCCACATCTTCTGGACTTGCTTGATCTCAGGTTATCACTTATGTATTGCAGGTAACCTGCTCCACTGGCAGTAAATGTTTCAGCTGTTCCTCAGCAGCGGAGAGAGACAAGTGGATGGAAAATGTACGCAGAGCAGTGCAGCCAAATAAGGTAATGGAAATTGCAGAAATAAGGAAGCAATGGACATGGAGCTCCATGGCTTAATGGGCAGTACAGCGCTGGCAAAAGGAAAAAGGATTTCAGAGCTGAGTGAAAGGAAGTCAAATTTTTTGTGGGTAAACATATGGTAGGTCAGCTCTGGAGCTGGCATGCTGCCTCCCTGGGAGCTTTCTGAGAAGAAAAATGTTCTAGCCCCTACCTTTGACATGCAGTAGACAGCAATTTTCTTCTGCTTTAGGAGAGAAAATGTTCAATTTCCTAAAGATTCTGAATCAAAGCTGAGATCTTTCTTCCATGCAGGACAACTGCCGTCGAGCTGAGAATGTGCTTCGTCTTCGGATCATGGAGGCAAAGGACCTGACCCCTAAGAAAAAGTACTTCTGTGAGCTGTGCCTTGATGACACTCTCTTCGCCCGCACCACCAGCAAAACAAAAGCTGACAACATTTTCTGGGGAGAGCACTTTGAGTTCTACAGCCTCCCGCCTCTTCAAAGCGTCGCAGTTCACATCTACAAGGATGCGGAGAAGAACAAGAAAAAGGACAAGAATAACTATGTGGGCTTGGTCAACATTCCCGTGGCCAGCGTAACTGGTCACCAGTTTATGGAAAAATGGTACCCAGTGAGCACACCTACACCCAAGAAAGGGAAAGCAGGGGGACCTTCCATTCGGATCAAGTCCCATTACCAGACCATAACCATCTTGCCCATGGAGCAATACAAAGAATTTGCAGAATTTGTTACCAGCAACTGCACTACGCTGTGCTCCGTGCTCGAACCAGTGATCAGCATCAGGAAAAAGGAGGAGATGGCTGGTGCTTTGGTGCACATCCTGCAGAGCACAGGGAGAGCAAAGGTAAGAGCAGGCGGCCCCTGTCCAAGTGACTCCCTCTTGCTGCTCGCAGCGGGTGTCTCTGGGGCTGCAGAAAGTAGGAAGCCTGGGCTGGCCTGACCACACACAGCAGCAGAAGGTGCCTGTG
Source organism: Tinamus guttatus (assembly GCF_059628265.1). Classification (NCBI taxonomy): domain Eukaryota; kingdom Metazoa; phylum Chordata; class Aves; order Tinamiformes; family Tinamidae; genus Tinamus; species Tinamus guttatus. Next base: position 131,529 of record NW_028288565.1, on the reverse strand, counting down.
GCATTTCTGGATATGGGATAGAAAGCTAGGAAAAGGGTCTAGAAAATACCTTTGAGGACTTGGGCAAATGCGTGTAGATGGGTGTCTTACCAACAAGCAAGTGCCCTGGTTGATGCCAAGATTGAAGATACTCTGCGTCAAGTGAAGAGGAGGAAGTAGGAGGGACCATCCAACCTTATGTTACTCCGAGCATTGGTGGCTGTTCTGGGCACTTGAGTGTTTATGAATCTTAAGAGAGAAATAAGCTAGAAAGTAACTTCCAGAAATGCCTCTGATGGGCCAAATTGCCGTTGTTGTCTCAGGCTGAATCCGTTAATCACTTCCAGCCTTGATTTGTTCAGGGTTTGAGCAGCTTTTACAGAAGCTGTGCCCAGTTAGTGTTGATCCCAGCTGCCCCAGGGATGTTATCAGGAATTCTCTGTGCACACTGGAAAAAAGTGCGTGAGAATATCCTGTAGGGCTTAGACAATTTTGAGAGGTATTAAAAGGCATCGATTTACCTGTCTGCTCCTGCCAAGCTGGGTGTGTGACAGGGGTGCCCAGCTGTAGCCGGCGGAGTGAGTTACGCACCCCCAAACACAAGTGTGAGGGTTTGAGATGTGGAAGAGCAGCCGTTGGCAGCATCCAGGTGACAGCCCCACTCAGCTGCTGTGAAACAGCCTCTCGTGTGCCCGTAGTCGTGTACCCTGCCCGCCTTGATGTGCCCCTCTGAAGGGGGGCTCTCTCGATAAGAGCTTGTTCCTCACCACGCTGTTTCTCGGATCCAGGGAAGTTGCTAGCTGGGATAACTCCTCTAGGATGGTACTAAAATGCTTTTGGAAAGCACCCCTTGGATTCCTGCAGTGCTAGCTGCAAGGAGTAGCCACGTTGATGTGATCAGTTTGTCTTTGCAGTGCCACAGTATTTTTGAAGGTCTCTTTTCCAGAAACGTTGAGCAGTCTGGGCTGCCACAGCCTACAGCTACCAAGGAACCTTTGCAGCTCACGCTGTGGTGGTGCTGATAGAGCTGCATGGCCCCAGCCTGCACTATGTGAAAATATTTCTGTCAAATTTCATCAGAAAGCAATAGCTAATTTGTTCTGAATATTTGCCCTAGTTTGTTCTGAATATTTTGTACTGATACATTAGTTTTGTATAATCAGTAGGGCTAGGATGCCTTGCTGCAGTGCTCTTTGGAGGACATTAATGTTTGGAGCAGCACTAGCAAGTCACACTTATCATTTAGTCGTAATTTAGGATCGTGGGTATTTTTTTCTTTGGAAAAGTAAAAAACCTCGGACAAAAATACAGCTCCTGTCCTGGAGATTCGTTAAGTACTGAGTGTTTCTTGTGATGTGCCGAGTGTCCTTGGCTCATAAGCACTTATCACCTGAGGAAAGAGATATTACTATAGGACTAAGCCCTGTATTAAGTGTTTTTTCACAGTGATGAAACTCGATTGTTACTTCCATGCCATGTAGATCCACAGCAAGTATGCCAACGTTTTGTTCCATGTCCAGAGCTGTTTTCATTTTGTGAATTAAGTTGTTGTAAGCCATTCTTCTTAATTAAATTTTGCTGAGCTGCAAGAATTGATTCCTAACTTCCATCTTGGGTTTTTAAATGTATAGTTTGTCTGTGTTCAGCGTGAAAAGCAGTCCTTGGCACCCCATGTCCAAAGCTAGACAGGTATTTCAGTGATCCTCTTGCTCCTGTGTTTATCCTTCCTCCTTGGCTTCTGCCTAGCGTGACCGAGTCCAGTTAGAATAACCTCTGCCCATGTTACTTTTTTCTTCAGGACTTCCTGACAGATTTGGTGATGTCTGAGATAGATCGTTGTGGGGAGCACGATATCTTGATCTTCAGGGAGAACACACTTGCTACCAAAGCTGTTGAGGAATACCTAAAATTGGTAGGGCAAAAGTATCTTCACGATGCACTAGGTAAGAAAGTGCCAACCTGTCTCTTTTTTTTTTTTTTTTTTGGTATTGCAAGGGCTAATCCAGTTGCAAAGAACAATAAGTCAAGGAACTGGACTGGACTCTGTGTGCTGGGATCTGGGAGGTGACCCATCCAAGGACCACGGCTGTAGTGGTGAAGCTGGAATGAAAATTAATGGCTTTTATCCCATGGTCTAGAACATTGGTGCTGAGTGATAAGACTGTAAATCACAAGTGTTAGAGATGGAAATACGCCATCAGTTGTGCAGCCTGTCTGGTGCCCAGGGCAAGGCTGCTCGTGGTAATATATCCCTCTCATTCTTCATCACGTGCTGAATGTCGCTAGGCAGTTCACTCTGATGCCGTGCTCTTTGAAAGAGTTAGTGACATTACGTTGGTGTGAGCTGTTTATTTTATCTGCGAGAGCGTCTCAATACACGATTAAGACAGAGCCTCGTGGACCACAAAGAATGTCTTTCAAAGACATTTAAGGGAAAAAAATAACCCAGTAAGCAACAGTTAAAACAGAGCTCACCCACAGAAGTGATGCTGATGGTTTAGCAAGTAAGTGATCTAGATGCCCTCAGCAGGAAGTTTTTGGACCCAAGCAAAGCAGTTTAAGAAAATGTGGCAGCTGATTTGCTTGCAAGAACACTGCTGGCTTTAGCTTGGATGGGCTTGATGGTTGGTTAAGGCTTTTGAAGAAAACAGAGGTCGAAAAGCAAAACCCCTTTGCACGAACAAGCCTTGGGGTGTTAGCTCGGAGCCGGCAAGGTCATGGCAGGAGGTGAACTCGGAAGACACTGAAGCATTAAACAAATGAATGAAGGTTTTGTCTGGTGAACAGCAGCAGTTTAAAAAACATTTCTTAGCATATGTACAAAAAAAAAAAAGGGTGAATGGTGCATTTAAATATATTAAGCAAAAGAAACCTCATCCTTTTTCGAATGTGTGTCCAAGGACTACAGAAACGCAAAGGGCTTTGGAAGATGCAGACGACAGAGGTATTGTGAGATGTTCCTGTAAGAAACTGAGAAAACAAGCAGGATTTATCCCATGCTGGAGTATTAGTCTTATTCCTGAGCCAGATTTGAAATGTAAGGAGGACGAGTTTAGAGATAATAAAAATAAACGTCACTGTCAAGTGCATTTCCTCGGGAAGGCCTGAGGATGAGTAGCAAAGCCTCATTCCTCTGGGAGAGCCAGAGGAGCCAGGCCACCAAGGTCTGGTGTCTGGAGGCCGTGTCGCAAGGCAGCAAGGTTGCTCTGGAAAGGCACAAGCAGGATTGAAAGGTGCATCAGGGAGGCTGTTCCTCTAGTGACTGTGGTCTGTCATCCTCTTCCCTGTGTCCAGGAGAGTTCATCAAAGCTCTGTATGAGTCAGATGAAAACTGTGAAGTGGATCCCAGCAAGTGCTCACCCAGTGAATTAGCAGACCATCAGAGCAACCTGAGAAAGTGCTGCGAGCTGGCCTTCTGCAAGATCATCAATTCCTACTGGTGAGGCGCTCTCTCCTCCTTCTCCCTCACAGCTCTTTTGAGTGGAAGGTGTGAATTCCTCTTCTGAGGATGTGAAGCCAGCAGTCATGCTAGGAAGTAGCCGTCTATCTTCTGAGACTGCCTTGTTTCCTTTTCTCACTGCCTTATTACCTGGGGTGCAATATCGTGGGTGACTTTTCTGCCTAAACCAGGGGGTTCCAGCAGGAGCTTCTGCTGAAATCCACTGCAGGGGACAGATAGTGAGTTGTGCCTGAACAAGGAGGGAGTTAAGGGAAAAGACAGCGGGAGCTCAGAATAAAAAGTGGGTTTGGTATGTAGAGACAACTCTTTCTCAGCCCCTTTAGAATGGTAAAACCAAAAAGTGTGGGAAATCACACTGGCCGAAAGATTTTTATTAATCTCTGCTACTGAGTGTCCTTGGAAAAAAAAATGTCCTTTCTGCTTCAGGGCAAAGTATATGCAAAGCCGTGGAAGAGCTTTACAAGCAAAATACAAATTTCAATTATAGTTCATATAGAGTTATATAGTTCATTTTGATCCAGTTTGTTTTAAATATCTGGAGCACTCTGTTCCAGCATGGTCGTGGTGGTTTTTAGTCTGCACATCGGTGGGTCTGAAAACAGCTTCATTTCACATGTTTGAACAAGGGATGATTTAACTAGTACCTAAGAATCACCAGATTAAATGGTGATCTAAGAATAGATGTCTAATGATATTTTCTGGCCTAGAGAGGTGGAGTGAAAATATGAGTCAAGGATGATTTCTCACAGTTAATTATTTCAAGCGATTGGTCACCATTTTGACTTTCTGCCTGTCATTGCCCACACGGTTTTGTGTCTCTGCTCGCTGTTTTTCAGCGTGTTCCCTCGGGAGCTGAAGGAGGTGTTTGCATCGTGGAAGCAGCAGTGCCTGAGCAGGGGCAAGGAGGACATCAGCGAGCGCCTGATCAGCGCCTCACTCTTCCTGCGCTTCCTGAGTCCTGCTATCATGTCCCCCAGCCTCTTCAACCTCATGCAGGAGTATCCTGACGACCAGACATCCCGCACCCTCACGCTTACTGCTAAAGTGATTCAGAATCTGGCCAATTTTGCTAAGTAGGTGGTGGTGATGACCTCGAAATCTCTGCTTCTAGGGGTGCAAATGAAGTCAAGTAAGGAGAGCCCTGCCTAGTGGTCACTTTTGCAGACTGCTGATTCTTGGGCAAATTGGAACAGACTTTAGAAAGGAAGAAACTTCCACATTCCCTTTGGAACAGCCCAGAGCTGAGTTAGGCAGAGTCAATTTGAATACAGACTGGAGCTGCACTGAATTCAGTAGAGGGACACAGGAGAAAAGCAAGAAGAGGTTAATGGATTAGCATGCCTGTGTGTGCCTGTTTTATGCTATTAAAAAAAAAAAAAAAAAAGTGCTGTTCCTGCCAAGGATCATGTTTTTTTTTTTCCCCCTTCCACCTCCCAGGTTCCCAGCTGAATGTAGGTCCAGGGGCACTTCTCCGTTAGGGAAAGGGGTGCAGGGAAGGTGCTGGAGAGAAACCAAGTCTGTGGGAGGGAAGAGATGTTACCAACCCCCTTGTTGACAGTATGAGTGGCGAGTTACTCGTATTTAACCAAGCCGAGAAAGCAGGGAATCTCTTAAATTGCCCATTTTCTCCCCTTCCAGACACCTTTTCAGAAAGGCAAGTCAAAAGATAACCATGAAGTGTTTTCAGACAGTTATTTTACTCTTGTGCTTTTTTGTGGTGGTTGTTGACTGAGTTTTCCCTCCCCTTTCTTGCAGGTTTGGTAACAAGGAAGAGTACATGGCCTTCATGAATGGCTTTCTGGAACATGAGTGGGGAGGAATGAAGCGTTTTCTCCTCGAGATTTCTAATCCAGAGAGCATCTCCAACATGCCCGGATTTGAGGGCTACATCGACGTGGGCAGAGAGCTCTCTGTTCTGCATTCCCTCTTGTGTGAGGTTGTTTCCCAGCTTGATGAGGTAAAGCGGAGCGGAGGCCTGGGAGGGCGAACGCGGCGATTGTAGCGTAGCGACCGTAAACACGAGGAGACATCAGGGGAGCAGCCAGAGCCGCGCTGGGGAGAGAGTGCCCAGCGGCTGGGGAGAGGAATGTGCGATAGGGCCATTGCCCAACGGTTCCCCTGCGCTCCCGCTGCGGCCCTGCCGGCTCCGGGAGGCCCCGGGGCGGCTGCTGGGGGTGGCTGGGCCCCACTGCTGGTGCGGACACCCAAATCAGGCAGAGAGGGCAGCACTCGAGTGCTTGGCTGGGAAATGGAAATGCTGGGGGGTGGCTCTTTTGGATGCAAGTTGAGGCACCTGGCTGGACCCTCCCCTGCCCAGCTTGGGCTGAAGTCACGTCCTGGCCAGGCAGAACTGCTCTCCTGGAAGACCAGGGCCAAACCCGCTGAGATTCGTCCATTTCTGTGATGTTTGCATTAGCTTTTAGCTTAGAGGGGCCCTTGCCAGAGCTGCACTCCCTGCTTGCCACGGGAGACACGAGGCTGCAGCTCTGAGTGCTGGGGCCATTGAACTGCACAAGAGCAGAGTCTGGGTTGTTCTTCCCCAGCTACATTCCCTGCAAGACCCCAAATCATTAAAACCTTGTTTGTTAAAAAGTAAAGCTGACAAGACTCAGAGAAGCTGAGCTCCATGTCAGCATTTTTTTTTTGTGAAAGTACTTAAAACTGTTCCATATTTGCACTTTTGGAGCTGCATTATTTTGTTTGTATTTCGTGTCTTTTGCAACTGGAGAGCTGAGGTGACTTGCAATGTGCTGCTAATGATTTTTGTTGCTAGAAGGGTCTGTCAAGATCATGATTTGTTGGATATTTGTTTTCTCACAGCACATTATCTAAAAGAAGGCGCTGAGCTTTGTGCATCAGAGTAAATCTAAATTTCCTTGACTCAGAAGGATAATGTATATTAATCTCAGTTTGTGGTCTTGTTTATCTGTTTCCGTCATATACATGCGCAGAGTTTGCACTCCTGGTGTCACAGACAATAAAATCTTTGTTATAAAGACAGCTCAGCAAGCTCGGAAAAACAGGCAAAGGGAGCATGTAAAAGACCAGTTCCACCATTTCCATAAGTTGGGGTAAATCCGTCAGTGCCACAAACTGTGCCACCTTCCTCCAGCTGCTCAGGCCATCAGGTCAAGGGAAATCCAGTTTCTGCAGGGCAAATGGGTACTGCTCTCCAAACGAAAACGTCCTAAATGTCTCGGGCAGCTGGGAGGGGAAGGAGCCAGATGTAAAGCTTTAAAGCAGATGTGCTTTGTCCTTTCTGTAGATTAGATGTATGGATCTATCCTAGCAGGCCCCTGGGAGCTGGCATAGTGGATTGCTGTAAAGAGAATTAAGGGATAAAGTTACACTGCAGTGCTGTTCTACTGTGGGTAGTGAGTGGGAATTGAGGAGACAAGTAACCTCACAGATGTTAATAGAGCAGGAGATGCTCTGTAAGAAAGCTTCTGTAAAGAGACCTCTCTCTGGAGTGACCGGATCCTTGCTCACAGGAAAAATAAGGACATCTTTGAAAAGAGGAATGTCTTTGAGGGAGTTTTACTTCAGCATTAAGTCTGTACCGCTTTTGTCTCCTGCTTCGGGCACGGGAGCAAGCAGCACCGTGTAGCTGCTACAACCAGTCTTGACCCAGAGAGGGGAAAAATAAAGAATCCAAAGGAGCAGCTTCCCCTTCGGGCTGCTGCCGTGCTCAGCCTGGCCAGCACCAGGCTAGGGCAGGAGTAAACCTGAAGCCAAGCGTTTAATCCCACCTTCCATGGCAGTGTTGGAATGAGGGTCACTGGTGTTTTCATGCAGTTGCTTTTAAGAAGGGAGGAGCGCCTTAGTTTTTGATAACCGTTTGCTGCAGGAGACGGCATCAGCGTAGCATGCCAAGCCCAAAGGCTTCTGAAATGAAAACCTTCCTTTCCCCACCTCCCTCAACCCTCTCAAGTCTCTCATGACCCTCAAATGCCGCATCCCTTGTCTGTTGGCATGCATTTCTTTTACCACATGACTCCCTTTGCCTGGAAAGTTCCCTCCCAGTAGCTGAATCTATAGCCTTTAAACCCCACTTAATGAGTAGAACTGTAGTTTTCACTTTGACCTCACCCAGCCTGGCTTTAGTTTGCTTTGCATGATAGTTTTGCATTGGAATGGCCACAGTTTGGTTTTGTTGAGCATGATTTTTTGTTTTTGTTTTGTTTTGGGGGATCAATCCTAATTTCTTTTCTATTTCCTTTTCTTTCCTCAATGTCTGCTGCACCCCGTTGGTCTCCTCCATCCATCTCGTCGCCGTGATTATGCTGCTCCGTAACGCTGCCTCCCGGTCCGGGCACACCCGCACACAACCACCCACCCTCCTTCCTTCCACCTCCACCCCTCCGCCTCTGGGCATCGTGATCCAAAACCTGGCGGGTGTCGCGGTGCTTGTTGTCCAATTAGGGTGAAAATTCCTTCCTACAGGTGACTGTGGCAAAGCTGGGACCTCTGCCTCGCATTCTTGCGGACATCACCAAGTCCCTGACCAACCCTACGCCCATTCAACAGCAGCTGAGACGTTTCACTGAGTGCAGTTCTAGTCCCAGCATCAGTGGCAGTCTCTCCTCAGGCCTTCAGAAGATATTTGAGGACCCCACTGACAGGTTGGTCACGGCCGGAGCTGGAGGGGAGATGGGGGATGAGGAGGGTTCACTTCAGAGCGCCCAGGCAGTGGTGAATGCCTTGTTGCTTGAACCTTCCCACATCGTAGGCGTGATTCATGTGAAGCAAAAAGCTGGTAGGTGGCAGAAACACCAGAGATCTTGCACAGGGTGGCCTGTGCCAAGCTTCTGCACCGTCAGGTGTAGCTCCCTTTGGAAATGCCGTCCCTCCAAGCTGCCTCGACTTACAGGAGCTTTCAGATAGCTCCTGTTGAATTTTTAGACATATGCAATAATATAGAGCTGGGGAAGGGTTAAATGGGGTCTGAAATGTTCCGAAGTCTTGCTGGGAAGAGAAGGGTGTGAGAGATGGGGGAATTGGTGGGAATGGTCTGCATTTCACCTGTGAAAAATAACTGTGAAGCACTTCTTGAATCAAGCCTAATGTTCAGAGGTAAGTGGTAATTAAGGAAGAGTGTGTTGCAACTTGAAATACTAAGAGCTCATAAAAGGAAATCTGGTTCCTTGAGTCTTTCAGAGCGAGGAAGTTGGCGGGGGGGTTAAATGAGGTAGAGAAGCTTCTCTGGGACAGATCTCGTAGGGATGCGGCTCAGTTAAAAAATAACCAAATTCCTTTTTACTCCACAGTGTTCAATCCACAGCTCAATCTTGATCAGCAGCTGCATTTGGATTTTTTCTTGGACTTCACCTAAGGCAAATGTCTGTCATCTAGATGGTGGAGTATTTCAAGGCTAGCCAGAAACGTCCGTCATCTCCTGAGAAGCACTTTTTAAAGTGTGTTTATTTCCCAAAGTAGATGTGACTTTTTGACTTTTTTCCCAAATAAAGATTTTTTTTCCAAATAAGAGGTTTTGTATTCTGAGAGGGTGGGATGAAAAGAGGAGAATATTTGGTGGACAAGAAGTGGCAACAGAAACAATTTAGGAAAGGTGAATGAACCAAACCTGAAGTGGAATGTGCTGAGATTCATTGTACTATTGCACAAGTGCTTATCCAGAGGTGGTAGGTGGAAAAAAACAAACCTCAGCCAAGTAAATTTGCAGACTATATGTAGTTATGAGTGATGGGCCCTGCCTTCAGCCTGGAACAATTGGTTTCATGTTCCTCAGGTCCTGAGAAATGAGTTATTTGGGTCCCTTTCACAAGTTTGGTCACCCTAGGACATCTGTTTACAGCTGAGCACCATTAGCAGCTTGTGGCTGGGAACTCCTTGGGTCTGGAGTAAGTGGGATTGTTACCAGGCAGGACTGAGGAGCCATGTCAGAGCTATTTGAGGGCTTAAACTGGGCTACAGGAAGACATTCCACAGTGTGGGAATAACCTAATGCTCAGTGGGAGCCTCCGTACTCCTTTGTGGTTGCCCACAGTTGTCTGCTTGTCATTTCCTTTGCTCCCATCAATTTAGTTTTAATGAAAGTGAACGGTGGCTTTCTCTCAGCAGCAGCAGAACATAATAATCCGATGGGTTCCTTTCTCCTTTGCATCTGATTCTTTCCTGCTCTGCACAGTACGAGCAGGAGATAGCGAAGCTGAAGGAGCGCCTGAAGGTGTCCAGCCACCGGCTGGAGAAGTACAAGCTGCGCCTCCTCGTGCAGGAGGAGCAGATGCAGAAGCTGCTCGTGGAGTACAAGTCCAGGCTGGAAGACAGGGAGGAGAGGCTACACCGGCAGCAAGAGGAGAAAGACAGCCAGATGAAGAGCATCATCAGTAGGTGAGACTTGGCTGCAAAGTCTGCAGAACATGGAGAGCAGGAAGCTCCCCCTTGTCACATTTATCCTTGACAATAAAGAGAGCAGTTGTGTGGGCTTGATATTCCTGGACTGACACCACTCCTGCCTTAGAGATGAGAAAACTGAGATATGAGTGTTGAGACTTGCTTTAGATTGTCAGGAGAGCAGACAAAAAGATTTAGGAATTTCTAACCCCAGTCTCTGCTATACCTCTAACTGGTCCATTTGCTTTGTTTGAAAACTGTACTCATGGGGTGGTTTTACAGGACAGTTAGATTATTGGCAATGCCCACTTTGAATATAATAAATTCAGCCAGTTGGGGCTGTGAGAAGGATCGATAACCTTTCTTGAATGCAACAGACTTCTTGCAGAAAAGAGGACAACCGGAGAAGTCAAAGCAACATCCCCAGAGCAGCCAAAACACCCAGGAATAGTTTTAAACTGTCCTAATTCTCTCTTTTTGCACATCAGACTCATGGCAGTTGAAGAGGAGCTGAAAAAGGATCATGCTGAGATGCAAGCCATCATTGATGTGAAGCAGAAAATCATTGATGTGAAGCAGAAAATCATTGATGCGAAGCAGAAAATCACTGATGCGCAGGTAAGGAGCTCAGGATTTCCCGGAGCTGAGTGCCCTGTGCCTAGAACCCATCATTCTTCCCTATCTTCCTGTCCCAATGTTATGATCTAGCTCCCAAGGCAGTACTGGCCATGGTGTTGCACACATGACTTACTGCCTCCTAGGAGAGAATTGGGAGTTTTGTACAATAAAGACCCTACTGTCTGAGAGCAGGCTTTGAAAAGTCAAAATCACAGGACTTTTCTACTTGAGGAGAACCCAAGTGGTGAAGGAGCAGTGGGGCATTGTGTGGACACTGCTCCAAGCGTGGGCCTGGCAGCTCTGGAGCAGCTGTGCTTCTTAGCAGCATAGGTCAGTGGCCATGTGCATGCAGCCCAGCTGTGCACGCTCAACCATGGCTCGGAATGGCAAGGGAATGGCACGCTTGCCATGGAGCTTGCCCCGTTTTGCTTGTGTAGCATTTCACCTCATCTGACTCTCCGCGTCAGCCCGCTTGGCCACCAGGCCAGGACAACACCCGGTCAACACAAGTCACTTGTGGAAAGTGGGACCCAACGGGTGTGATGCATGTGAATGTGTCATGTGGGGTCGTGATGTGTCTGCTGTGCCCTTGCTGATTCCAGAGAGCAGAACTTAGGCAACACAACCTGAGGCTGATTTTATATCTGCCTGTTAATGTGGGCGAATTTTGTGTTTAGGGAGCACCTTTCCTGTTGCTGGGCTTTTTAATCGCTCCAACTGCATGATTTTTTAATAGATGATCTTTTAAGAGGATTACACATTTCAGCAAAGAACACCTTAAAGAAGTAACAAACCTGTTTTTTAAGCTGTATTTTTATGCTAGTAGCACTGGACTGTGTGGTCTGTGAGATCCATCTCTGCATTTCATTGCCTGGGTTTGTTCTAAAGAAGATTTATTTTTGTTCTGTGAATAATTTTTGAAGGTTCTTGTATATGTACAGACACAGATACCTTTGAGATCTTTTATGGATATTCCTACAAAGAATACAAAATAACTTTAAACAGTTTAAACCTCTTGAACCTGTGCTGATTCAAAATGCTGTTCTGTGCCATGAAGTTGGATTTTGTGTAGCTGGGGGTGGTGCGGGAGCACCAGGCAGCGCCGGTCAACGTTTCGGGTGACGGGCGCCGAGGCCAGGCAGCCCCTGGGCAGACCGAGTCCTCAGTCGCGTGTCCGGGCACCAGGACCTGTATGGGGAGAGCCGCGGGGTGCAGGGCTGCGGCCCCAAGCTCTGCCTCCCTGCTACAGGAGCCGCCCGTTCCTGAAGCCTTCCACATTCCTGGGAAAAGCTGGGATGTGGAGGCAGAGGGCGACAATCCGTGGCAACGCGGAGAACTGGTCTCGGCTCTGACGCTCTGTACAAGACAAAGCCTTTTTCTTTCTTTTTTTTTTTTTTCTGAAGCTGAAAGACTTCTTGGACTGAAATCCTATCTTAGGCAGTGGATTTTTGGTTGCTTCATTACTAGCAACTTCAGTGGTGAAAAAGGAACTACATTGCATTAATTGGGCAGGACAGCGCGCAGTGCCTTTTCCTGGTGGAAACAGAGGGCATCCCAAAAGCTGCCCCATGGCAGTGGCTGAGGCAAGCCCAGCACAACCAGCTCCAGGCCTCGTGTGGCAGCTGCATCTGCAGGGGCTGGAGCCTGCCCAGACAGGAGGGCACGGGGCAACTACAACGGAGGGGCTGCTGTGCTGTCGCCCTGGCTCGCGGCGCCCGCCAGTCTGCGCCTCCTGGCCACGGCGGCAGCATGGCGCACGTGCGGAGGCCAGGCCGTGCTGCGGGCAGCAGAGCCAGGGATGCGTCCCAGGCGCTCCCCGAGCCCGCCAGGAACGGGCCGCGGACGCTTGCGCGGCGCCCGGCACCTCCCCTGCTGCGTGCGCCCGACTACCAGAGCCTGGAGCAGGGCGGGCAGCGCAGGAGGAAGCTGGGGGCTCCCCAGGACAGGTGAGCGCTGCTCGTGCTGCGCACCCAGCACAGGGCGCTGCCCTCACGCAGCCTCCCGGCCCCCAGAGCCCCAGACGCCCCAGGCTGAGCCGCCACTTCAGCCTCTGTGGAGGGGCAGCTGCAGCCAGGAGCTGCCTGGGCCAACCCTTGGCCACCAGCTGCCCTTGAGCAGTGTCCCGGGCCCTGCCAAGGGAGCTGCCTGTGCCCGCGTGCAAATGCCCCACACTGACCCTCTCCGCGGAGGGCAAAAAGCCCCTGGCAGCTCTCGCACAGCCCTGCTCCAGGGCCAGCCGCACGCTGCGTCGGGGAGCACTTGCCTGCCCAGCTGGGGCAAGCTCAGCAGGCAGCCGGGAGGCCAATGCCAGCCCAGGCTGCTGCTGCCGCCCAGGGCCTGGCGGCCTCTGGGGCCCTGCCAGGTGCCCGGGGCAGCTCTCAGCAAGGACGCTGCTGCCCAGTGCTCAACCTCGGGGCTCTCTCTGCTCTCTTGCAGCGTGGACACATTCTCCCGCATCTTCCATCGGGAGAGAGAGCCGCGAAACGTCCTGGAGGCAGAGAAATGCACCCCCAAGCCACCAGAAAGGCTCCCCGAGCTGCGCAACAGCCCCCATCCCTGCCACATCCGCAGGATCCCGGCCATTGGGCATGGCGGCGCGCAGTGTGTTTTCCTGGTGGAAACAGAGGGCACCAAGGAAGATGAGGTAGGAAGTGCTGCCTTGTGGGGCTGGGAGCAAGCAGGGGCCATGGGGAACAAGAGCTCTGGGCAGGCCACAAAGGGCAAGGAGAAGCAGTGGGTGCTCCGTGGCCTCCCATCCAGGCCAGGGGCCACTGCCTCCTGCACCCCCAAAGCTGCCTGCCCCACGGAAGCCACACGAGCAACTTCCAACCCTTCTCTTCCTCGGCAGGCTCGCTGGTGGCAGTGGACGCGCACCTGCAGCCCCAGGGAGCGCTACAGGAGGCCGGCGCGTAAGTTGTGTCCACCGCAAAGAGCCCACACAGAACCGCCCTCCCCTTGGGGCTGCTGGGGGAGCCGGGTCCCTCGGGTCGAGCCCCTGCGGCGGGGGCTTCCCCGCTGCCCTGGAGAGGCGCCAGCCCTCCGTCCGTGCCAGCAGGACCACAAGGCACAAAGCTCTGGCCGGCCTCTCCAAGGGCTCCAGGCACTCGGCACCTCCGCTCAGGCAGCCGCATCGCTGCTGTCTCTGGCTTGTCAGGGCTGCAGCAGGGCAGCCCTTCCTCACGCACTGCTGGTCCCTCAGCCAGCCTTCCTGTGGCCCCTGCACGCGTCCCCCTTGCAGCCGCCTTGCTCTGAGCCTCAGCAGCTCTCAGCCTCCTCTGGGGGCCTGGGCTCCACAGTGCCACCTCCTTGCCCTACAGGGCCCCTTGCAGCTTGCCCAGCAAGAGGGAAGCAGCCTGAGATGAGCCTGCTCAACAGGCCCTGCAGCGTTTCTCACCGCTTGCCTTCCTCTCTTTTCCCAGGGCCACAGGAAGCCTCTGTGGAGGCCATCAGGTTTCCCAGGCTCTCCTGAGCTGCATGACACGTGCAGTCCCTGACCGGGGGAAGGCAGGAGGCACGAGGACCTGACCAGGAACACCAGCTTTGAGGGAAGCAGCTGGAGCAGCCCCCGAGTTACCAACTGCTCATGCACGGCCCAGTCGGGCGGCTGGGGGCCTGCAGAGCCCTGCGAGGGCCAACACCTCCTTTCCCTTGCAAGCCAAGGCTCTCTTCACGCTGGAGGCTGCAAGGAAGGGCCAGTTCATCAGGACTCACAGCACTAACCTACTCTTTGTGCTGTTGTTATTGTTGATACTAGTGTTGCTGTTGCTTGGATTGCCGTTATTTTTGATGTTATTATCTTTATTGTTCTTTTAATTGTTGATGTTGTGGTTATTGTACACATTGTTGTTTTCATTGTTGATGTTGCTGTCGAAGTACATATTCCTGTGCCATTCTTTGGGTGTTGTGTGTTTTTTCCCAGGGAGCTCAGGCACAAAAGCATCCCCGCTGCAGCTATGTCTGTGCAGAGCCGTCTTCTCAGGCTCCAGGTGCAGGGGAGCACCAGCAAAAAGTTCCCTCTCAGATTTCCCTTGGAACGTGGCTCAGGGGATACCCAAAGAGGAAGGTGCCGCAGCCCTGACGCTCTCAGGGGCCTGAGACAACAAGTCCCCGCAGTGCCCAGGCCACGGGCAAAGGGCAGCTCTTGGGTGTCAGGGACACGGGGCTGTAAGATGCAGAGCTGAGTGCCCCAGCCCATGGGTGAGCAGAGGGTCCATCAGGGCTGGGACACGCTCAGGGATGGCAGGAAGGGGGTGTGTGCAGTCTCCCCTCAGGAGCTGCTGCAGAAATTGCCTCCTGCCAGGAACGGCCCCATGCTGGGGACCACCATAGAGGCTGCTCTGTCCCTCTGCAGCCTCACAGACAGGGACCACGTCACCAAGGCAGGTCCTCCTGCTCCGTGGGGGCTGTGGGCTTTCCTGCGCAGGGCCCGTTTGCTCTGCTGGAATTGTGTGACACTCAAGTCCTGGGGCTGCCAACAGCCTTTCCCAGCCTTTCCCTATCCCTATCCCTAGCCCCTCGGGAACGAGCTGGCCCCGTTCTTGCTGAACTCGTTCAGCCCTCTCTTCAGCTTCCCACAACGAAGCTGCTGTGGTTGTTCGGCCTCTGTGCATGTCTCTTGATTATGGAGACAGGCGAAGAGGGCAGCCTGACATCCTCGAAGAGCCACATTGTCCTGATGAGGGGCAGGATGTTCTCTCCTTCCAGCAGCCTGGAACACAGGAATAAGGAGGTGGGGAAAGGAGACAGAGGAGAGGATGAGGGCAGCTTTGGCCCAAAGCATGCTCTCTTGAGATACCCCAGGGCAAGGAAAGGACCCTACGCTCTGCAAAGCTCCAGCCCCAGCTGCGCTTCAGCTTTGAGCGCATTTTGTGCACACTGAGGCCTTGTGCTAGTTTGCCCATGAGCCAGGCCACAAAATGTGCTGTGGGAAAGAGGGTGGGCTCTGCCCCCATCCCCTGCAGCCCCTGCCCTGGCCTGCTGGCTCCAGGCTCCCTGCTCTTGCAGGCCTGGGCTCCAACCTGGGGTTCTATTTCCTTCCCGGTTAAGAGCTTCCCATCCACAAAGCCATTGTGTGGCACCAGCCCACGCAGCATAGGAGCATACCTTGCTCCATTCTGTGTGGCTAAAACTACTGCTCTTAACTCTCCTACTTGTGCACTGCCTTCACCTGTGGTAATATTTAATGCAACAGCCTTTTATAGCTATTTACCATTTACCCTTTTTGGTGAAGCATCTCTAAACCACATGTTTCTGTTGGTGTTCCATCGATTAGGGGTGGTATGTTCAAAATTGGTGAAGGTTTAAGAGCCTGTCCCAATGCTAATGGGTCTGTTTTTACAGGCATCTGCAATTTGGAAACTTTAGTTTGCCCTTCAGTTAGCTGCATATTTTCTGCAACTCCTGTTAGGTAGGCACAGCATTTTGTGGTAGTGGGGTTTTGTGCCATTCCTTCTGGGGCAGCAGTCCCCTTTAGGATTGCTTCTAGTAAATGAAACGATCCTCTAGTTTGCACGGGTTGTCCTTGATGTATTTTCTCAACCTGTTTAACTGCTCAGACTAAGGATAAAAGTCCTTTTTCTCCCATTCAGAATGTTGTAGTTCCCTTTCTTTAAATGCAGTCAAGCTAAACAATAAATATCTTTTTGTTCCATCAGGGCCAGCCTGTAAATAAGTTACTGTAAGTTACAGTGAATAACTTACTGTTACTAACTTACAGTAACTTACTGTTACTTACTGTAAGTAGCATGTTCAGTGAAACGCCATTCAGCTGTAAGAGGGTCGTGGGGTTGTTCTGGTCGCAGCGACTGAAATGTTTCTAATTCTCCAGTCAGAGTTTTGGCTGACTCCTTGTGTTCTAATTCCCACTTCCAAGGTTTGTCTTTCCTTAAGAGTGAATATAATGGACGAGCAGTGATAGAAAATCCAGGTAGGTGCTTTCTCCAATATCCCAAAGTTCCCGTCAATCCTTGTAATTCTTTCCTTGAGCTAGGCATTTGCAGCTCTTCAATATTTCTTAAGGTATCTGCAGGAATCCCTGCACTGCCAGTTATCCACCAAGTCCCTAGGAATTTTACCTCTTTGCTTGGTCCCTGGCATTCCTCAGGTGGTACCTCAATGTCAGCTTCAAGTAGGATTTGCCATACTGCTGTGGCTACTTTCCCAACCTTTTTGGGAAAATCACCCCCTATTAGGATGTCATCTATGTACTGGCATATGCATTGGCATATGTATATGCATTATAAAATATAAATGGTCACATACTACTCTACCAGAACCAATAACTGAAGGAAATGTTATGGCAGACAAATTGATGATGGCAGCAGTACTGCCGCTTAGTTTTGAACAAGCCCGATTATCTCACCACTTCTTTCATCAAAATGCCTCTTCCTTACGTAAACAATTTGCTCTGTGCGGAGAACAAGCCACAGATATTCTTCGTGCATGCCCTGATTGTCAATGTATTACACCAGTATCATCATACACAGGAGTGAGTCCTTGAGGTTTACGAGCTAACGAATTGTGGCAGAGTGATGCCACACATATATCAACATTTGGCCGACTGTGTTATGTGCATGTTAGTGTGGATACCTTCCCAGGGTTTCTGGTAGCCACTGCACGTACTGCAGAAAAGGCATGGAATGTGAAACACCTCTGCTTAAGATGTTTTGCCACTATGGGCATTCTGAAAGCAATTAAAACTGATACTGGTCCTGCTTATGTTTCACAAACAATTTCTGTCTTCCTACAAGACTGGGGTATACAATACGTTACAGGTATACCGCATTCCCCCACTGGACAAGCCATTACTGAACGTGTCCATGGGACTCTCAAGGCTATGTTAAAAAAACAAAGAAGAGGAAACCTTATGCACAGTGTTATCCCACAGGAACAGTTAGACAAAGCATTATATGTCCTTAATTTTTTGAATCCTTCTGATCTTCAGTTACTTACACCAGCAGCTGACTGACAATTCGAGATGGTCCCTGCAGTTGTACCTCCACCAAATGGATGATATAAAGAATTTGGAGAACTACCAGAGAGAGGTTCCATAGAACTAATAACATGGGGAAGGGGATATGTGTGTGTTCTCCTTCCCACAGGTGCTCGCTGGTTACCAGCAAAAGATGTAAAGTCTCATTGACAACAGAGCAGTCACAGCCACAGGGCAATTCCAGCCAAGTCCAGGAGTCAAAAACCATTGAGCCATCAGAGTGAATCATGAATCATTTGTAAATATTTGGTGCAGCAGGGAATAAATGTAGTGATGTTTGTAATTCTATGCTTTTATGTATATTGATCTTAACCTATATAATTAAGAGTTTATATTCCTATGTACTTTGATCTTCACCTATATTCTAAATAAGTTTATAACTTATATACGTTCAATTTATTCATCAATGACCTGGATGAAGGGACGGAGCCCTCCCTCAGGAAGTTTGCTGATGATACCAAACTGGGAGGAGTAGCTCATACCCCCGAGGGCTGCGCTGCCATCCAGAGGGACCTGAACAGACTGGACAACTGGGCAGTGAAAAACCTCGTGCAATTCAACAAGGCCAAGTGCAAGGTCCCGCTCCTGGGGAGGAATAACCCCAGAGACCAGTACAGGCTGGGGACTGACCTTCTGGAGAGCAGCTCTGCAGAGAAGGACCTGGGCGTCATGGTGGATGACAAGTTGACCATGAGGCAGCAGGGTGCACTCGTGGCCAAGAAGGCCAATGGGATCCTGGGGTGCATTAAGAAGAGCATCTCCAGCAGGTCGAGAGAGGTGATCCTGCCTCTCTACTCAGCCCTGCTGAGGCCACATCTGAAGTATTGTGTCCAGTTCTGGGTTCCACAGCACAAGAGGGACATGGAGCTGCTGGAGAGAGTCCAGCGCAGGGCTACAAGGATGATGATCAGGAGCCTGGAACATCTGTCCTGTGCGGAGAGACTGAGAGCGCTGGACCTGTTCAGCCTGGAGAAGAGAAGGCTGAGAGGGGATCTGATCAGTGTCTATAAGCACCTCAAGGGAGGGAGTGAGGAAGATGGTCCTGGCCTCCTTTCCCTGGTGGCCACCGACAGAACTAGAGGTAATGGTCACAAACTGAAGCACCAAAAGTTCCACAGGAACTTAAGGAAAAAATTCTTAACACTGAGGGTGGCAGAGCACTGCAACAGGCTGCCCAGAGAGATTGTGGAGTCTCCTTCTCTTGAGATCTTTAAAACCCGCATGGACGCAGTCCTGTGCCACGTGCTCTAGATGACCCTGCATGTCCAGGGACTAGATGACCTCTAGAGGTCCCTTCCCACCTTCAACATTCTGTGATTCTATGATTCTATGTAAGGGTAAAGCTGAGGGGTGGGAGAGGCTTTGCTGACTGCTGCGAGGGGTAGCAAGGGGTCAGGTTATTGGCTGCAGCCTGCTGCAGAGAGCGCGTGCCCAACTCTTCTAAGAGGGGGACCCCAATCCCTTCACAACCTGCGTTTTCTACTCCTTGGTTTGCCAAAGAAAAGACACGACACACGGTGAAGAGACAGGATCGTTTCTTTAATGAGGCCTGCGCGCAGAGCAGCCTGGCATCACGACGTGGCCGAGCGCCAGCAGCAAAGACTGACACCTTGCAGAGGGCAGTGCCGCCTCTCCCATGCTCTCCTCAGGCGGTTGCACAGGCCTTCCTGGGTGCCTGTGGATGCAGCCCCCTTCCCTGCAGCTCTCAGGATCAGCATGGTTTGGGTGGCCAGGGAAGAGATGGATGGGCTGCTGTCCTCCTGCAGGCCTTTCAGGGCTGAGGGGGGAAGCACGAGCTCAGATGAAGCCCCCATATCCCCGCAGGCCCCAGGCCTCTCCTCCTAACACCACCAGTCCCACCCAGCTCTTGCCACAGCCAGGATGGACCCAGGGGCTCTAATGGATTAGCTGGCTAATCCAGCTGCCCAGGAATGTGCCCAAGGTGCCTGAAATCTCTCTCTGCTCTCCCCACAGCACCCCTGCTCCGCTCCTCTCGGGCAGCAGAGCCCTCTTCACCTATGCAGGGATGGGAGCTCCTTGAACAGGGTCTCTCTTCATCCCCCCAGCCCCGTGTGACCCCCCGCTTGCCCTCACTCACTCTCACAGATGGCCTCCACCGTCTCCTTGCTCTGCTCCCTGGTGTGCTGCCCAGCATGCCCTAGGCACACACACAGCGCCCCATAAATCCTGCTGCTCAAAGCTGTTCCCCCCAGTCCTGCCCCCCTGGCCAGGCACCCCCATCCCCTCGGGCCGGGCTCACCCCAGTCCCCTTTCCCCAGTGTCACCCACAGGGCTCCTGCTCGAGGGGCTCCCGCCAGCCCCACCGCTGCGGGCAGAGATGCCTGAGGGCGGCTGGAGCCTCCAGGCACCCGGCGCTGCCTCAGGCACGGGGGCTGCAGCAGCCACGGGGCTGCTTTTGCTGCAAGCGCAGCCGCCGAGGCTGAGGCCGAGCTGTCCCAGGACAGCGATGGAGCCCAGGGCTCGGGCACCCAGAAACCTCACGGCCGCCTCGCGCAGGGACTCCTGGCTGCTCTCCAGGTAGGACAGGCTCTGGCGCAGGTATTCGTCCGCCCTCCTCCTGCCCCTCCTCCCGGCCAGCTGGGGAGAGCACAAGGCTCAGCACACAACATCCTCTCGCCGTCCTTCCCCAGGAGCAGCCGGCCTCCCCCTGCCACCACACTCAGGACCCTGCAGAGGCTGGGCAGCGCCGAGCCAGCGTTGGAGGCAGCAGAGGGACGGCTGCTGCCCAGGCACACTGAGGGGCCCTCCTGCTGCAAGGCCCAGCTGGGCCAGGGGCAGCTGCAGCACCCAGGGCTCAGCACAGGCAGAGGAGCCTGCAGAAGAGCCTGCGAGTGCTGCTCCTGCACCCGGAGCCGCCAGCCCCATACACTGGGCACTCAGCTCCTTCCACTTGAGGAGCTTGGCGGCACCAAGGAGGGCTTCCTGAGCAGCCTGCACATGGGAAAAATGGGGAGATGCCACCGCAGCCCATGGGACAAGAGCCTGTGCCACCCCACCGCCCTCCTCTTGACAAGGCTCAGGGCATTTGCCCTTCATGGTAATGGGCAGCAGCAGGGCACTGAAT
The DNA here is from genome assembly GCF_059628265.1 of Tinamus guttatus. Classification (NCBI taxonomy): domain Eukaryota; kingdom Metazoa; phylum Chordata; class Aves; order Tinamiformes; family Tinamidae; genus Tinamus; species Tinamus guttatus. Next base: position 111,042 of record NW_028288565.1, on the reverse strand, counting down.
CTGCTTTGGGGTCCTTGGCCCCCCTCGGTGGAGGGCAGAAACATGGAGCAAGCACCACCTGAGCCACCCTGTCCTGAACAGGCAGCACAGCAGAGACTGCCGAGAGCTGCTGAGCTTCAGCCAAGGCCAGCAGGAGGCTGAAGGGCTGCAGCCCCAGAGACATCCAGGCAGGACTCGGCCAGGACCACCTCCCACGGCTATTCCCAACGTGGCTACTTGGCTCCCCAGTGTGCCTCATTGCTCAGCCATACCTCAACCACGCTGGGGCTCTCATCCTGCAGGTGGAAGAGCAGTGGCAGCATGCTCGTGTGCACTTGCTGCTTCATCTGTTCCTTTGCCCTGCCCGCTGCTGTCTCCATGAGCTTGCTGAAGAGCTGCATGGAGAGCTTTCGTGTGTGCTCGCACTCCTGGTGGCAAAGAAGAGAGAACTGCTCAGCCCTGGCACCGCACATGGCAGCTTCCTGCACAGGCTGCACTGGTGCAATGCAGCCCTGCAGCCAGGACAGCATGGGCAGCACAGGGCAGTATCCCAAGACCCCGGGCAGAAGGGCTCCTGGCAGCCTCCCGCGCACACCAGCTGGCTCCACGGCTCTGTCCCCCGCCTTACATCCTCAAAGAGTGGCAGGAGCTTCTCAGCCAGCTGCGGAGCCATGTCTGTGAGCATTGGTCTCTCCAGGACACGGACCACATGGCTGAGCACCAGGAGGGCCTGGCTGCTCATGTCACTGTCCTCGTCCTGCAAGTGTCTCATGAGCAGAGGCATCAGGACATGCATTCTTCCGACCTGGATGTGGGAAATACAAGTTCAATCTAAAAAAACAGGAATAAAAGGCTACCCTGGCACCTTATTAGACACCAGCTTCCCTCAGTCTCACACCCTTTCGGAGATGGCTTGCTAGGTGCTGGACCGAGATCTGCAGCCCCCTCAGCCCCCCAGGCGCAGCAAAGTCCAAGCTAGCCTGTTCCCTAGCACCCAGCACCCAGCTCACACAGCTTCCCCCCAGTGATGCCCTGCTCACCATCTCCTGTCTGCTGCACAGCACGAGGAGGCTTCTGAGTCCCAGCTTATGCATTACCCTGCTGTGACTCTTCAGGGACACCACAGAGATTCCCAGGAAGACATCTTCATCTGTCTGAAGGTCACTGCAGGCCATCAGCTGCAATGCACAGCACAGAGAAGATGGCAATTGCCGCAGTGCTCCCTGTGTCGGACACCACTGGATCCCAGCAGTAGCTCAGGGCAAGGGCAGCGGGCTCAGAGGAAGGCTGGCCAAGTGCAGCAGTGACTGCAGGGAGCCCCCGGGACCTCCTCCCTGCCTGGGGCCTCAGGGCACAGCGAGGGCACAGCCTTGGCCTGCTCCTCCCCTCCCTGCACCAGCCTCCTGTCCTCATGCTCTGGAGGGGCCCTTCGACAGGGACACAACACAACGGAGGCACCAAGTACATGTGGGGACAAGAAGGAGCCCGCTGCAGAGGGGCGAAGGCCGAGGGGACTCATGGCAGAACACCCACTGCCCCACTGGCGCTTGGGGCCCTCCATCCCGCAGCTGGGGCTACAGCTGGAGCTAGAAGCACCCCAGAAGGGCAGTGCCCATACAAGGCTCACCTCCAACAGGAAAGCCATGGCAGGGATCTCCGTGCAGGGCTCCTGGCCCAAGAGCAGCGCTGCCAGCTGTTGGAGCAGCAGAAGGCGCAGCGCTCTTGGGCTCTTCCTCATCTCTCTGGCGGAGGGAAGAAGGCACTGTGAGGCCTGAGCAGCCCAGGCAAAGCTCTCCTGAGACTGCACCCTCACTTCCTCCCATCACATCCCTTGGGCCACCACGCACAGAACAAAGCCACCTTTGCGTGGAGAACTGGGCACCCCCGTGGGCTCTGAGAGCCACCCTGTGCGCAGGGGTGAAATGCTGCAGCAGAGCAGGGAGACAGGGGCTCTCACCTGGCCAGCAAACCCACTCCCTGGTGATGGGTCTCGGCACGCAGGAGCATGTCCCAGCCGCCCTTCCTTGCCATGGCCAGCACCACGTTCTCGTAGCCGGCACGGCACAGCAGTGCTTTCATGGTCTGCACTGCAAGCCTGTGTGCAGAGAAAACACTCGCTCACACTCGCACCCCTGGCCCTGCCTGCAGCCCTGCCTGCCAGGGACGGCTGGGATGTGATGGAGCACCTCACGGGGCTGCTGCACGTGGCCTCCTCCCTTCGGCATCTCCCCCACAGCGTGTCCGACTGCTCCTGCTCCAGCGCTGCCAGGAAAGAGCTCTGGAAGAGCAGCGCCAGCAGGAGCTGGGGGAAGAACTTCCCTAGCTCATGCAGGCAGGGGGGCTGCTGGAGGATCTCGTGGAGCGCACGCGTTGCCTGCAAAGAAAGCCCAGAGACAGCCCTTGCTGTGAGATGTCCCTCCTGTGCTGCTGGAGCTCGGGGTGAGGCTCCTCGCAGTGCCCTGCGCCTTGGAGGGGCTGCCTGGCCAGAGCAGAGCCACGGCAGCTCCTGGGGCTCGGGTGCCACAGAGCCACCATGAGCCTTCCTGGGCAGTGGGAACATCCCCCTGGAGGGCCACACGTAGCGTGGAGGCCACCCTGGCTGCCCTGACTGGGCCCTGGTGACGTTTCTGCTGCCTGGAGCCCTCACGTGGCCCTGGCCCCTAGTCCTGTCCCCAGTGCAGGCTGAGCGCGTGCCGCACACGGCAGGGCGATGCAGGGGTGCAGGGGGACACGCACCTGCTCCGGCCAGCTCCGTGTGTCCGGGTGTGCAGAGGGCCCAAAGCAGGCCCAGCAGCCCAGCAAGCTGGCGCTGGCCAGGCCCTGCCAGCCGCAGCCCCCGTCCCGCGCTGGGCCTGTGCGTCCTGGGGAGCCCCCACTTGGGGCTGCATGGAGAAGGGCAGCGGGAGCCCTGCCTCTCGACGCAGGGGCAAGGGCAGCCCGAGGGGAGAGCGGGGCTTCCTCCACAAACTCACGGCCAGGAAGAGACAGGCGAGGCCGCTGCCTTGGGCAGCCGCCAGTCCTCCAGCGCAACGAGCAGCTCCCGCAGCACCGGCTCCGCGGCGCCAGGTCTGGATACCAGCACCTTCCACGTGGCGCTGGCGGCGCTGCAGGCCCAGAGCGCTTTGTCAGTGGCTGCCGCGGCTGCAGCCCCGTGGCCTGCGAGGCCGCAGCCCTGTCCCTGCCCACTGCCCCTGGCCAGCACAGACCTGTCACATGAGGGGCAGCAGCTCAGCAGGCTGGCGACCACCTTGTCTGGGCATGTGCTGCTCAGCAGGAGAAGAGTCCTGTCCAGGTTGCGCCGTGCAGACGCATCCCGCACGGCCAGGATGGTTTCCCACATTGTCTGCACCAGCCTGGGCACCTGCAGCCCACATGGCAGAGTGTGAGGCTGTGCCACACTACAGCCCTTTGCCCAGCTCCCGCGGAGAAGGTCTGCCCTTGCCACCGCTCTGGGCTGGCCACAGAGGCAGTTGGGTGCCTGGTACACGAGCACTCAGGGGAAAAACAAGCCCCCAAAGGGCCTGAACCCCGGCCGTGCCACCCGCAGGCTACTCACATGCTCCAAAAGGCACGCGTCGTCCATGACGAGCTCATCCAGCATGTGAGCAGCCGCCTGCGTGTCATAGCTGCTGCAGGCTCTCATGCCCCGGATGGCTACAAGGATGGCCTCTGCCTTCTCGTCCGGCCACAGGTGCTTCCCAAACATCTAGGGAAGAGAATAAGGTAGCCCCGAGAGACGTCACAGCCAGGCTCCCGACTCCATGGCCTGGCTGAGCAGCACGTGGCCCTGAGAGCGACACGGGGCAGCGCTGGCACAGCGAGTCCCTCCGAGCCAGGAGCCGGGGCTCTGCTGGCTGGGGTGACGGTGCTGGGATGGGGCTGGTGCCTGGGGTTAAGGTCCCCACCCGCTGCTCCTGCAGGGAAGCAGAGCTTGCGGGATGCAGGAAGGAAGCCCAGGGCTAGTACTGGCCTAAGTGCAAGCCCTCTCCTCAGCCCCACCTGGCAGCCGCACCTCTCCGCGTCCACGTTGCAGGCTGACCCCACAGCTGGAGGTCCCAGCCAGGGAGGCCCTCCTTACCCTGCTCATTTCCCTGGTGTCCCTGGAGCAGGAAAGCCTCAAGGTGCCTGCGGTTTCCCAGTCCTCTCGGAGCTCCTGCTGCCAGGCACTCTCCTGCGACGGCTCCCTGCCTGCACAGGAGGGGAAACACAGGGCACTCGGCATGAAGGCTGCACAGCTGGACACGGCCCACGGAAGGCATCAGTGACACACCTCCCCTGGCAGGGGAAAAGGCCCCAGCAGGACAGAGAGCGCAGCAGGATGCCCAGGGAGGCGCTGGACCTATTGCAAGGGGTGGGCAAGGGAAATTGCTTGCAACCACACAGAAATTCTTACTCTCTCCCTGCAGCAGGAACTCATAGAGGTGCCACAGGGCCTCCGCGGCCTCGTCACTGCGCCCCTCATCCTTGCAGGCACCACACAGGGTGAGATGTCCCACCAGCTGCCCCAGGACTGGCACGCTCTTCTCCAAGAAGCTGCCACAGCTGGCACCGCCAACTTGGAAGCATTCGCGCACCTGGGGGAGGGAGGCAGTGCTGACACGAGGCCGGAGGGGCAGCGCTCAGGATCAAAGCCCTGGGCCCACGCTCCTAGCAGGCTTGGATCCGACTGAGCCAGAGCCTTGGTGGCTTCCCTTGGAGGCAGCCTGCAGCTACAGGACACGGCTGCATGCTGACAAGGGACAGGCAGTGGCTGCAGCTTGCCTGCACAATAGGCTCCTTACCGACACCAAAGAAGAGCTGGTCAGGAGATCCCCCAGTTTTGCAAGGCGTCCCACAGCCCTCTCATGCACAGCTGCTTGCCGGCACTCAGCGTAGGGCAGTAGGAGCTGCAAGGAGAAAAGCTGCTGCTCTGTCCTGTGTCCCACAAAATGCCTGGCCAGGTTTGTGCCTTGGAACACCAGCAGAGCCCAGAGAGAGAGATCTTGTATCCAGAGTCCTTTGTGACTGTGGGGCAAATCTCCCAGACAGGCCTGATGTGACAGCAGGAGCCCATGGGGGTTGTAATGAGTGCAGGAGTGGGTTGAGGAGGAGGGGATGTTGGCTGTAGCCAAGGGACACTGGACTCACACAGGAGAAATGTGGGGATCCCCATTGCCATGAGGGAGCTTGTCCCCTCTCCACACTCGGCTCTCTCCAGCCACTACTGGACAACTCCGCCCTGTCCCACCACAGAGGCCTGGAGCTGGCAACTCTGCTCCTGGCAGATAGCAGACCTGCAGGATGGTCTTCATGTCCACAACGCTGGAGGAGGGCTGCCAAGCATCAAGGCCTTCAGCATGCTGTCCATGGTGTCCAGCGTCTGCAAGGGGGACAGAGGGTTGAGGCGCTTCTTCCCTATTGCCCCACAGCTGTCAGAGAGGGCTTGGAATTCCTCCTGTGCCAAGGGGACATGTAGAGTAGTGCTGAGGGCAGGAGAGCCCTCAGGCCAGGGGAGCTGCTGCTGCTGCTGCTGCTGCACAGGGCGCAGCCTGGTGACACTGCCCATGGCCCTGTCCAGGGCCAGGGGGAGAGGGCATGGGCGAGGAAGAGGCAAGCTGGGAGCCTGCCCTGAGCCTCACTTAAGCAGCCAGCACCCACCTGGGAGTAGAGAACAGCATCCAGATGCTCCCTTGGAGGCAGGGAGAAGACGCTGGAGAAGCAGGCTTCCAGCAGGCTCTCCAGCTCGTTCTCCAGAAGCAGCCCGGCTTTGCTGCAAGCACAGAGAGGGGCCTTTCAGTCCCTGGGGCTGAAGCAGCCAGCAACACACCTGTGGGGTGGCTGCAGCAGGCTGGAGACCTTCTTGCCGGGGCACATGCTGCTCGGCAGCAGAAAGGTCTGTGCCCAGCCACGCAGACGTGTCCGTGGCAGTGCGGACGTTTCTCCACGCGCACTGCACCAGCCTTGGCACCTGCAGCCAGGATGGGCCACTGAGTGTGGGGCTGGCACCAGGCTGCAGCCATTTGCACAGCTCCGACCACCAACGGCAGCCCTTGCCACCCCTCTGGGCTGGCCTCAGAGGCTGCTGGGGGCCTGATATTCTGGACACCAGCTTGAATGTCAAAGTTTCTGAAGAGACAGGTCAAAAAAAAAAAAAAAAAAAAAAAGGGGGGGGGTAGGAGTGGATTTTCAACTGTGGCAAAATAATCCAAGAAACTGAAGAGCTGACTCTTCCATGCATGAGTTAAGAATGGTATAGAATCATAGAATCGTAGAATGCTGAAGGTTGGAAGGGACCTCCACGGATCATCTAGTCCAACCCCCCTGCACTCGCAGGGTCACCTAGAGCACATGGCACAGGACTTCATCCAGGCGGGTTTTAAAGATCTCCAGAGAAGGAGACTCCACAACCTCTCTGGGCAGCCTGTTCCAGTGCTCTGTCACCCTCACTATCAACAATTTTTTCCTTAAGTTCCTGTGGAATTTTCAGTGTTTCTGTTTGTGGCCATTACCTCTAGTTCTGTCAGTGTCCACCAGGGAAAAGAGGCCAGCACCATCTTCCTCACTGGCTCCCTTGAGGTACTTACAGACACTGATTAGATCCCCTCTCAGCCTTCTCCTCTCCAGGCTGAACAGGCCCAGCTCTCTCAGTCTCTCCTCATAGGGCAGATTTTCCAGGCCCCTGATCATCCTTGTAGCCCTGCGCTGGGCTCTCTCCAGCAGCTCCACATCCCTCTTGTACTGTGGATCCCAGAACTGGACACAAGGAATCTGCTCTCCTGAGACAGGCTCCACAGGCCCTGTGCTTTTAACCGTGCTCAGCAAGGTTCCTTGGTTTGTGCTACCTGAGCTAGAGATGCTCTGTCAGGAAAGAGCAGACGTGCCCTTAACACCTTCCTTCCTTCCTTCCTTCCGGAGGGCTTTAGCTGGGAGGCTGGTTCCTGCCATGCTCCAAAACTATGACTCATGCCAGGATTTTTGTATCTCATGAATATTTCCCAGCTTTCCTTTGTCTGATGCCTAGGAAAGCCATTTCTCATCTTGGGCCTGCATTTCAGCTTGGTCACAAGTTGGGGAGATGACTGTCTCCCAGCTCCCCAACTGCTGAAGCTTGTGAGCATCCCCACAAGCAACATCCCTCTCCTCCATGTCCTTGCACAGTCCTGGGGCCAATCTTGCAGAAGAGAAACCCCATCCCCCTTGAATGCTGTCAGAGCTGCAGCTTTGCAAGCCACTGCAAAGGACAGCAGGACCTTTACTCATTTCTTTGGGTTGCTTATTTGGCCTCTAGCACCCTGTCTATGGCACAGGGGGCTGCACTTTACACCTGGGGCCTCTCCCCTTTCTCTCCCCTTTCTCCTGTGTGTGTGCTCAGCTTCCTCTATGCACCAGGATCATGGGAAATACTGGTTTGGGCGAGTTTCCTTGAAGCTGTGACAAGTTGTGGAGCTGAAGGCCTCATGGAGGGAATTCTGGCACATGGCTGTTTCCCCATGCTCCCTCCTGCTCCCAGCCTGAGGGCTTCAGAAGGTCTCCAGGAAGAGCAGAGCTTTTGGTGTTGGTGGCTTGGGCTTCCTTTGACATCCCCAAGTCCTGCATGGGTTCCTCTGAGCAGCCAAGGAAATCTCTCTTCTCTAGGGTCCTGCATCAGAGGTTTCTCCCTCCTTTTGCACAGAAGCGCAGGCGACTCCAGGATCCCCATGAAGAGCATTTGCCCACATCAGGGCCCAGGACTCCCAGGAGCTGGTGGCTCTCCCAGTCCCATATGTCCTGCTTAAGCTGACAAATTCTAACATCACCTTTCATCTACCCTCCCTAAACCTTTCCAATTAGCTGTACAAGACTTGGAGAACATTACAGGAGGAAACACAGTTGGCCAGAGCTTTTTGCTTTTCAGTGAGCCCTATGGCATATTTTATGCTGAGTTCATGAACCTCTCTTGGTGAGGGGACAATGAACAAAACATTCAAGAATTCAAAGTCAGGCGTTGACTCCTCCAGGGCGGCCAGTTGCACCACAGCACTAGCCTTCAAGTGACATTTCTTCATCATAATGTTCAGTCTGAACTTTCCAAGCTGTTTTATTATTGTTTTTTTCTCCAGACATTTTCCAATCTGCTTCCCACTATCAAGGAAATCTCTTGGCCGTCCCACAGTGTTGGGAACAATATAACCTTGTCTATCAGGACAGACTGGAATGTGAGGAAGTGGGGACTGGCCTGAGGAGAAGAGCCTGGGTGTTAGGAGCAAGGCCATATGAGCCAGTGGTGCGTGTGCATGTGAATAAGGTGTAAGGGACTGTTTTGGAGTGTGTTTGTCTCAACATGGTGGCTGTACCATTTAGGACTTCTTGACCTTCCTATTGCTGTTAGCAATATGGAAATGTAGAATGCAAGAGAAGATGACAAACAGCTCGTCCTAGAGACCATCTCTAGGCACATGAAGGAAAAGAGGGGGCTCAGGAGTAGTCAGTGTGGATTCCCCAAAAGGGAGTCATGACTGGCTGGTTGGATGAGAGGAGAGCGGTGGATGTTGTCTCCTTTGACTTCAGCAAGGCTTTCGACATTGTCTCGCACAACATCCATGTGGGCAAGCTCAGGAAGTGCGGGTTAGACGAGTGCACAGTGAGGTGGACGGAGAACTGGCTGGACGGCAGCACTCAGAGGGTTGTGATAAATGGTGCCTAATCTAGTTGGAGGCCTGTGGCCAGTGGCGTCCCTGAGGGGTCAGTACTGGGCCCAGTGCTGTTCAATATATTCATCAGTGCTGTGCAATTTATTCATCAATGACTTGGAGGTGTGGACAGAGTGGCCCCTCAGCAAGTTTGCAGATGATACCAAACTGGATGGAGTGGTTAACACTCCAGGAAGCTGTGCTGCCCTTCAGAGGGACCTCGACATGTTGGAGAGTTGTTCAAAGAGGAAGCTCATGAGGTTCAACAAGGACAAGTGCAGCTCCTGCACCTAGGGAGGATTAACCCCAGGCAGCAGTGCAGGTTAGGGGCTGACCTGCTGGAAAGCAGCTCTGGGGAGAGGGATTGGGAGTTTTGGTGTGCAACAAATTCACCATGAGCTAGTAGTGTGCCCTTGTGGCCAAGAATGCCAATGGGATTGAGGCCTGCATTAGAGCAACCAAAAGGATCAAGGGACTCGAGCGTCTATCTTACAAGGAAAGACTAAGCGAGCTTGGCCTGTTTAGCCTGTTTAGGAGAAGACTGAGACCTTCTCAACATGTACAGGCACCTGAAGGGAAGATGTAGAGAGGATGGGGCCAAACTGTTTTTGGTGACGACCAGTGCCAGAACAAGGGGTAATGGGTACAAACTGAAACACAGGAAGTTTCATCTCTATGTGAGGAAGAACTTCTACTACCGTGAGGGTGACAAAGCTCTGGAACACGCTGCCCAGGCAGGTTGTGGATTCTCCTTCTCTGGAGATATTCAAAAACTGTGTGGATGCAACCCTGCGCCACGTGCTCTGTGGTGTCCCTGCTAGAGCAAGGGGTGTTGGACTAGGTGATCTGTAGTGGTCCTTTCTGACCTCAACCATTCCATGATTCTGGGATTCTGGGAAGGAGCCTTGCTCCTTGTGCTCTTGGCCCTGTGGCCAGTGCGGAGCTGAGCGTATGCGATGCCCTGTGCTCCCTTCTCAAGGGGACGCCTGGAGTGCCCGCTCTTAGGATGCTGACTAGGCCAGTGTTTGTGCTTGGGAATGCAGGAAGCAGCTGCTTCAGGCACAGGCAGACATCAGTGAGCACGTGAGCCTCCCTCCAGCTCCGTACGGGAGACGCCAGCATTGCGCTGGAGTAAGGAGGGAGTTGGGCAGCTCTGCAACACGGGCTGGCGAAGCAATGCCTTGCACAGGTGATCTCTGTTAGCCAGACCTGTAGCGTGGTGTCAGCTTATGGGTAACTGCTGACACGTGGCCGATGTCACTGTGAGCCGCTTGTGACCCTGCGTTGGTGGCAGAGGGCTGGCCGTGCCTCACAAGGGCCCGGGCTCAGTGCGCGAGTCTGCACAGCGCTGTCTGGTTGTCCTTCCTGCTTGGCACGGTCGTCTTCTTCTGAGGTACCGCAGGTACCACAGGGCGCTGACGATGGCTTGTGCTTGGAAGCAACGCTCAAAGCGCTGCTCACTGCTGGGGGAAGTAGTTGCTTTCGTCCCCGACTTGGTGTTGGCTGAGGACTTGAAGCATGAGATCCGCCTTGCTCAGGGCTTCCATGGAGTCCTGCTCTTTGCGGATGTCTCAGGTGGGTGCAAGTGTTACGATGGGTAGGCATTGAGGAGAAGTCAGCGGCCCGTGCCACTGGGATTTAGTGGGCCTTTTGGAGCATCGTAGCGAATGGCTCAAAGGTGATCTCTTTGCTGCTGAGGTCTTCCCTTTGGGAGAAGTACCACTTGGATATTGCATGGCCATAGGCATGAGGTGAGGTGGCTGTGGGACATGCTAGAGAGCCCCAGCCAAGGGCTGGCGCTTGCTTATAATGTCTAGGGGTGAGAAGGGGCAAGCCATGCGCTCATGAGTGCGGGTGGAATGAGGCGGCTGTGCCCGCTGCCAGGGGTCCCTGCCTGTTCTCCTGACTTGTGTCTCTCTCTTGAGTGGGTGCAAGTGATGTGGGAAGTGCCGTGTCCTTGGTCCATGGAGACACTTGCTGATTTCTCTGTGCCGCTGTGTCCTTGTTTCAGGCTTCACTGCTCTGACAGAGAAGTTCAGTCAGAGCACCAGCCTCGACCGGGGTGCGGAGGAGGTGACGCAGACCCTCAACCTCTATATGGGTGACATCTTGGAAGGTAAGTGCTGCTCTGCAGGCGTGTGTGGGATTGGGCCATGAGGAGATGATGGTGCTGGGCAGCTGCTGCTGCCTCCTTGAGCGGGCTGGGCCTTTCTGTGGCCCTGAGGGCCAGTGAGGACAGCTGGGCAATGCTTCTCCTGCTTTCTTTTGTGTGCAGAGATGTTGGCTTTTGGAGGGGACATCCTGAAGTTTGCTGGTAAAAGAGACTCAGCGCGGTGTGCTGCAGCTGCAGAGGAGCGCTGGGGGAAAGGAGGCCGGAGGCGCGGGGTGGCAGGGCCCGCAGGGGTGGCTCTCTTGGCCCCGTGGTGCTCGGGGGAGCTCTACATGGGGACCCAGGCTGGAGCTGCAGTGGGACGGCAATGACGGCAGCGGCTGTCAGGGCACCCTGGGAGCCTGGGCGTCGGGGCAGCCCGTGGGAGAGGAGGGGTGGGGGTTGTGTCTGTGCTGCATGGCACCGGCTAGGAGGGAGGCCCATGTTCATCCAGCCGCCCGGGGCACCCTCTTCCTCTGCCCATGTGGCTGCTGCTGCAGCTGGCCAGGACGCGGGGAGGGTGTCCCCGTGCACAGGGTGCTGCAGTTTGGGAGCAGGTCTTCACCCAAACACTGTTTCCTCCGCGTGCCTGCTGGCTTCTGCTGTCGCGGCAGCTGCGGGAGGACTGTGTCTGATGGGAGCCTTCCCTGTGCCCTTGCTTTCCCTAGGGGATGCTGTGCTAGTGCTGTGGCGAGTAAATGAAGCCCAGCTGAGCAACACCATCAGCTTGGTGCTGCACTGTAGCCAGCGGATCCAGCAGATGTACAGGGTGCGAAAGACAGATGTGGGCCTGAAGCTGCGCCTCAAGATAGGTATGGGGAGTGCTGGGCTGGCTGCAGTAGGCGCAGAGGCGTGCGTGGGGCTGTGCAGAGCCGCAGGGCACTTTGCAGCGTCGGGGAGAGGTGCTGATCCCTCCCTGCTCGGGCGGCTGCAGGTCTTTGCTGTGGGAGGCCCCTGTGTGTTCTCAGGCAGCCGTTTAGGAGCTGCCTGCATGCAAACCATGCAGAGAGTGAGCACAAGTGCCAGTGTGCTGAGCCCATGGTGGAGTTTCCAATGGAGCCTGGGAAGAGTCCAACTGTGGGGGGCTGGGGAGGTGCAAAGGCTGTGTGCCTCAGCTCTGCCTGTCTCTCCCCAACAGGGATCTCCGCAGGGCACATGTCCTATGTGACTGTGGGAGATGAAAAGGAGAGGCGCTTCCTGATCCTTGGCCAGGCTGTGGATGACGTTTGGCAGGCCCAACATGCTGCCAATGCGAGCGACGTTATCCTGTCAGCCCACTGCTGGGAGCTCTGTGACCAGAGCAGGATCAGGACAAGGAGACTTGATGGATGTACAGTGAAGGTGGGTGGGATGGCCTCTAGAGCCATTTGGAGGCCCTAGACATGGGCCTGAGTTTGGAAGGTGTGAGAAGGCTGAGGAGGTGAAGGTGGATGGAGTTGCAGGTGTTGATGTAGATGGGGAGCTGTAGCTATTGCCCTTCTGTCTCAGGGATAACACGGGACTCTGCTTACTGGGTCTGAGGAGGGGGTCGGGGCACGTGGAAGGCTTTGGCCTTCGTCCACTGTGGGTCACGGAGATGTTCTTGACCCCTTCTTGTTCTCTGTGCCTTTAGGTTACAGGCATGGACCAGATGTCTGAGAGTGAATATGAAGACATCTTGCATCACGTGAAGCGAGGCCGGCTGAACTCCTCTGTGCCTCAACAAACAGGTAAGGGTCAACTCCGTGCTCTTCTGGGGCCACCCAGAAAGATAGGGATGGGCTTCTTCAGGGGCCAGCGAGGAATGCCCTGTGCCCTCTCTCGCTTGCGCTTAATGCTCATGCCTGTGAGCTTCATCCAGGGGCTGGCTGCTCCCTCCTCCTAGAAGGGGGCTGCTCTGGCTGAGCACCTGCAAGAGGAACAGAGATGCCAGTGGAGAAGAATTGTTTTCCCTGCGTTCCCGTGCCAGCCCCTGCTTCCCAGCACCCTCCTAGGCAGGCTCATGGCACCATGGCACCAGTGACCATGTGGCTCTTCCTCCCTTAGGCATCCTGAGGCCTGCTGTAACCCTGCCCCCTTATAACATTCTGGGGAAGCAGCTGCACAAGTACATCCCAGCAACTGTTGTGCGGAAGGTAAGCCTGAGCTGCTGGGAGATGCATTTTGGGAGGGGAGGAGGGCTTGTGCACTGCACAGAGGGAGTTCTCGAGAAAGCAGGCAAAGAAAAGGCTGGCTTAGGGAGACCCTGGTGCTACTGGGCACTGAGTGGCCCGTGCCAGAAGCCTGCCCGCCCAATGCTCCTGCTGAGAGAGGTAGGTGGTGGGAGGTGGATTTCCCTCTGCGTTTTCCAGTGCTACGGCTCTGGACATGCCTGTAGGGTAACAGGGAGCTTCCCCTGGAGTCCTAAGAGCATCACTGAGGGTGGCCTGTTGTGTCCATACCTGTAGCAAGGTGGTGTGTTCCTGGCAGTCATTTCTCTGCTTAGTGATTCATTGCAGGATTGTGTTGCTTGTGCTGATGCTGGCTTTGCCCAGAGGGGAGGATTTATTCCTTGCTCTGATAGCACCTGCTCCTGCCCAGCTGTGTGCTCTCCTCTAGCCACTGCTGCAGGCAGCAGGGGCTCAGGCAGAGGTGGCTGCTGAAACTCTCCTGCTCTTGTCCTCCAGATCAATGACGGACAGACGCTGGACTGCTTATCTGAGCTGCGTCCGGTCAGCTGCCTCTTTGTCAAGCTGCACTTTGCAAGGGACGTCAGCTTACAGCACATGTGCAAGGGGATCCAGGACAGCAGCGTCATTATATCGCGTATCATCTGTCCTTACAAGGGCCAGATCAACAAAATCTGCCTGTTTGACAAAGTGAGTGTGGGGCAGCTGTGCACCCCACAAAAGTGTGGGCAGCAAAGCAAAGGGAAGTGGCTCTGTGTCTTGAGCAGTGGGCAAAAGCAAAGCAGCTCTGCCTTGGTGCTGGGATCAGCAGCCTCGCGCTTGACGCTGCCCTGAAGTTCTACTGGGCTCCACGGAGCCTGGAATCGCTTGGAAAGAGCCGATTGCTGTCGCCCTTGTCTCAAGGTGCGCTGCCTCCATCCTTGGCAGGGCTGCACGCTGCTGTGTGTGTTTGGACTCCCTGGAGACAAGGTGCCCAGCGAGAGCATCCACGCCTTGGAAAGTGCTCTCCGAATCTCCAAGGCGTGCGTCTCGAGGTTCACGAAGATTGAGTGAGTGGGCAGGCGTGAAGGGAGGTGGGCAGGCGTGAAGGGAGGTGGGCAGGTGTGAAGGGAGGTGGGCAGGCAGGGCTGTGCCCGGACCCTGCTGAATCCCTGTCCCTCTCTGTGTGTGCCAGGGCGGTGTCCGTTGGGGTCACGACCGGGACGGTGTTCTGTGGAGTCGTCGGCCACCGCGTGAGGCACGAGTACACAGGTAGGACTGGGTCACCCGAGGAGCGCCTGGGGGCTCTGTGCAGGCAGAGCCGCGCGCCAAAGGAAGCGGCGGAGCGGCAGGGAGCAGCCCGTGGCCCGTGTCTGCTGGGCCGGGCCTAGGGCTGGGCCTGTGGTCTAGCGGGGATGGCAGAGCAGAGCGGGGGCACTGTGGTGGGGGGAATGGGGCCTTGCTGCCCTTTGGGCTGTGCTCCCAGGGGTCGGGGGCTTGCCTGTGCTGCAGGCCAGGCAGCCGTTGGCCCTGGAGGCTGCAGTGGGTTGGTCTCCTAAGCATGTCGATGTGCGCTCTCTCTCTGTGGCAGTCATCGGCCAGAAGGTGAACTTGGCAGCCCGGCTGATGGAGTGCTATCCTGGGGTAGTGTCGTGCGACACAGCGACCTACGCTGCCTCTCAGCTGCCCCATAGCTGCTTCAAGGAGCTGCCCGAGGTGAAGATGAAGGGGGTTGTTGATCCTGGCACCATCCATCAATACCTGGGCATCTCGGAAGAGCTGTGAGTGTCCTTGTTGAGCAGGCTGCTTGGGAGCACGTGGAGCCGCGGGTCAACTCTTGGTCAGCACAGAACAGCTGTGCAGAAAGAGAGCAAGCTGGGCCCTGCCTGGGCCTCCGTCCCTGGGGTTGAGAACATGGAAAGCCGGGGCATGGCTCTGCTTTTGGCCTGCCTAGCCATGGGACTCCTGCTCTTAGGAGACTAGGAGTGATGCCGTAGGGAGAGAGAAGGCTGCTGGGTGTCTGTAGGCACAGGGGGCCTTGCAGCCCCTCTCCAGGTAGCAGGGGCTTTCTGCTTGTTGTGCTTGCTGCATTTGAATGTTATCCTGGCTTGAACAGATAGTTTTTTTTCTTGCTCATCTTCACCTTCTCAGCATCTGCTGTAAGGCCCTGCTTCTCCAAGTTGTTCCTTGTGAGCAAAGTCCAGGGAAGCAGTTGGCAGGAACAATGGATGGAGTGTGGGCAGCACACGAGGTCACTGCAAAGAAGAGTGGGCACCCAAGAGCACACCCACAGCTCCATGCGTGACACTACACCCTCCAGCTTCTGCCTACTGAATTGACTTTATTTTTTCTCTTTCTCCTGCTAGCATATTTGGCATGGAGCTCAAAAAGGAGAGGCCCAAGAATTCCCCCTTGCTCGGTAGGTGGAGAACACCTGGGTCTCCTGAACGCCCATCTCCTGCCCTTGAGACCAGCTAGTCCCACGGAGGGAAATGGGGAGGCAGGGAGGGAGGGCAGGTGCCATGATGGCAAGAGGGAAGGGTGCCAATGGTTCTTTGCTTTTGAGCTTGCTGCAACTGCCTGCTCTCTTGCTTGCCTTTGCAGGCCGGGAGAAGGAGATTGCCCTCTTTCAAAGCTATGTGCAAGGCTACGTGGCTAGGAAGGAAAGCCACATCCTGGCACTTGAGGGCATGAAAGGCTCTGGAAAGAGCCATTTACTCTCCGAGCTTGCCAATTTAGGCCGGGCTGCTGGGCACAGGTGAGTGCAGTTGAGCAGTGTGGGTGCATTGCCTCCCCTGCCCTCCTACTGATACTCACAGGATCTTCAAGGTCCCCTGCCAGTGTGCCTGGCCCTTGGGCTGTAGCAGCCCTCGTAAGGCAACGTCTCCATGCACCTGGGAGCAGAGTAGCCGCGTGCTCCCCTCCTAGCTCTTGAGGGAGCTAGAAGGGTCTTCTGCAGCCCCTGCTGTTGAGCTTTGGGCCAGGCACAAAGCAAAGTAGAGCCTGAGCCCATGGCATTTCCTGCAGCTGCAGACTGAAGGGAATAAGCCCAAGTGGCCTGCCTGACAAATGCTGCTGGCATTGAGGGGCTGGCCTGGGGCTGTTATGTCCAGAGTGCCCTTGCTCTCAGCCCCAGATTGTGCCTCTCCCTAAGAGCGGTGCTTTGGAGGTCTGGGGCTCTTTGGGGCCCTCTCTGAAGCTCGGTGCCTTTTGCTTTTGCATGGCAGGGTAGTGGCTGTGGAGCTGACGGAGCTCAGCCTGAAGCAGGACTACTCTGTTGTGCGAGTGATGATAGCCATGGCAATGGGTCTGCAGGCCTGCAAATCCTGCAGCGCCAGGCAACTCGTGCTGCAGGAGAAACTCCAAGGAGTCCTGGAAGAGAGCAGCTACTGCCTCCTCAATGCCCGTTTCCTGGTGAAGGTGAGAGCGAGAGCCCTCTCTGGCCGGGGCCAAGGTCTGCTTGTGAGACGTCCTGTGGCAGTGGTCATTTGGCTGCTCTCCTGGGCAGTGGCCTTAGCTTCTGGTGGAAAGAGCTGGGGATAGCACAGACTTGTGTGTGGTCCCAGCGTGCAGCTCCCTGTTTGGAGTGAGTTCAAGCACCAGGCTGCTGCCGGCAGTTCAGCGGCCTGGCAAGGCCATTGCAGAGAGGCTTTGAGATGGGGCTGATGAGCTGGTGCTGAGCTTGCCACTGCCTGAGCACTCTGCCCCCTCCCAGAATACCCACTGTGAGGAAACAAGCTCTTCTCCTTTTGCCTCTTCTCCTCTTCTCCTCCTCCTTCCTCCCTCACCTCCAACACACTGGCTAGAAGCCCTCTGCCAGAGAGCCTCAGCAGGAGCTCTTCTCTAGGCTCAAGCTGGCGTCCACACTGTCTCCTCCCCATTGTGTGGAGGAGAGCTAAGATGCTGAGGGCAGCGGAGTTTTGCTTGGTTGGGCTTGTGTGCTGGGTTGTCTTGCTGAAATACCCTGAAAGGCTGTTTCTCTGTGCCTGTGCTTTTTGGGCAGTTTCCTGTCTCAGAGAAGATTTCACGGATGAGTGGAGCTCAAAGGGCACTGGAAGAGGAGCTGGTTTTTAAGAAAGTGCTGCAGAAGGTGAGCAATTCTCTCCCTCACGGACCAGAGAAGGAAAGCAAGCCAACAGGTTGAGGGTTCCGCAGCAGAGTGCTGGGAGGTGGCAGGAGGATGATGTACTGGAGTCATTGCCCATCAGAGGCTAAACGTCCCGTGCCAACCCCCGGGTAACTTTCCTCCTGTCAAGACAGAGGACTCGTAGTCAGGAGGAGGAATGGAGTCTTTCTGCACCCCCTTGTCCGAGAGACCTTCAAGTCTCAGAGAAAGAAAGAGTTGGGGAGATACTGAACCGCTAAGTAGCTAGGGAGAGGAAAGTGGCTGCAGAGCGTTCTCTGTCTGGAGAGGGGCTGGCCAAAGTCCCTCCCAGTGAAGATGCATGAGAATTGCTCAGAATCCAGCTTGAATAACCTGTTTGTTTCAGACTTTTGAAGACAACATCCTCTTTCTTGTTGACAACGCGCACCACATCGACTCTTCCTCCTGGGCTGTTATGTCACACGTGCTCAGAGACGTCCCAAGTTTTATGGTCATGGGCTTTGCTCCTGATCCCTGCAGAGGACAGAGGCTCTGCAAAGCTGCAGCAGACATCATGAAGTTGCAGCAAACAACCTGTATTCATCTGGAGGAGCTGAACCCTGCAGCAGTCGTGCAGAAAGCCTGCCAGTACCTCGGAGTGGTCAGTGTGCCCCATGACCTAGAGACGTAAGTGGCAGGCAGGGCCGCTGAGCTCTGTTTTTTCTGTGGCTTTCAGCAAGCGCTGTGTCTTCAGGACAGCTCACGTGCCAAAGACAGGGGGAGTCGCAGCTGGTGAAGAGGCTGCTCTGAGGAGGGTCCTGCCTTCCTTTGCCTGTGTCACTCCCAGCTGCATCTGCTCCTTTCCAGGTTCCTGATGCAGAGAAGCAGTGGGATGCCCTACTACTGTGAGGAACTGCTGCGCTACCTCCACGAGCACAACATGCTCTTGCTCCGTCCCTTACGGAAGGATGATGGAACGGAGGCCAAGTGGGAGACCCTCTTCAGTAAGCACCTTTGTGTCTGACTGCCTAGTTGGTGTGGTCCATCTTTCACTGCCCCTTCTTGTCGTGTTCCCCTGTGAGTTTGGCACGGCCAGATGGGGCAGGAGTCCAGAGCCTGGTCTCCATCAGGTGTGGGTTCCTGTGTGCCTTGCTGCTGCAATAGGCCAAGCACATGCTGGGGACTGGGGTGGCTTTGCGAGGGTCAACAGCAATGCCAATGTGGCAGAAAATGTCAAATGGCGAGAAGAGGTGCTCCCTGGCACTAAGCTAAGCCCTGCTTTGGTCAGGAACGAGCATGAGCTGAGGTGGTTCATACCTGGAGCAGTGCTGCGAGTCCCGTGGCTGCAGTTTCCCTTGTCTGCAGCCCTGCAGCCAAACGTGGCAGGATTCATCCTGCTGCTGCCAGGCCTCGGCTGCTCTAAGCCCTGCTGGGGGTGAATGCAAAAGAGAGGAGGATGGAGGGAGGGAAGATCCGTAATCCTCGCAAGCCTAAGCTGCGGGACGAAGGGTCTCCCTCATGATAACCGCTTTATCCTGCTCTCTTGCTCCACTCAGCTTCTGTGATGGAGGCTCCTCGTGTCGGCCCATCCAGAAGGTCCAGCATGCGCCAGGACTGCAGGGTGTGTACCATCAAACCTGATGTGAACCTGCAGCACACCGTGCTTCCACCCACCCTGAAAGGTGAGGGGCTGAGCCCTGCTGTACCTGCAGCATTCGCTCGGGTGTTTCTCCTTTCCCCGGTCCCTGCTCCGTGTGATTGCAGGGGAGCTGCGCCGTGTTCAAGATGTGTGCCTTGCATTGCCCTTGACCAATGGGTTTGGTCCCAAGGAAGCAAGGCTAAATGCCAGTGCTTCCTGCATTGAAGAGAATGCAGCCTCGCTGGGCTCAGCCTTGGGAGAGGGCAGGAGACAGATGCGTGTCCTGTTTTTGTCAGGGATTGCGCTGACTGAGCTGGACAGCATGAATTTCTCAGAACGGATGGTTCTGAAGTGTGCAGCCATCATTGGGCCGATGTTCACCACGGAGCTGCTGTTCCACATCCTTCCCAAGTGGACCAGGGCCAAGATGAATCAGATCCTGACCATGTTGGTGAAAAGCAACATCTTGAGGTGGCAGAATTCCAAAACGGTGGCAGAAGACAGCAGTGTTTCCCTCAAGTGGTCTGCCACAACTCAGGAGGAACAGAAAGGTAAGTGGTGATAAGAGGAGCCCAGGAGCACCATGGGCTTCTGCTGCTCCTGGCACTGCTCCTGCTGGGGCTCCGCAGGGCACGGCGCACTGCCCCTCTGGCCGTGTGTAATGGCCAGGGCAGCCTCACCGTTGGGGTTGGGTTGGGATGGGGAGCATAGCAGGGAGGGACTGCCCTTCAGAGATTGCAAAGCAGGAGCTGGCTGAGGCTTCCTTGTGCTGATGGTTGCAGTGCAGCTGACTGCTGTCTGTTGGGACGCAGAGCAGAGCAGCAGCCTGTTGCATGGGCCATGCTAGTCTCAGCGAGGCAAGGGGACCCTTTTGCTCGAGTGCGGCGGGGCACTGAGTGCAGGAGCGCTGCTTTCCTGCCAAGGATCCCCGCCGAGGGCTCCCCGTCCTTCATGCGCTGGCTGTGACGGCCCTGAGCCGTGGCCCCAGCTCTGGCTGTTGCAGCACCCCGTTGCCTTTCAGAGGAGCAGCAGAGCGAGGAGCTGCAGGCCGACGTCCTGGCCTTCCGCGCGCCGCTGCTGCGGGAGGCCGCCTACGAGCTGTGGCCCAAGGCGCAGAGGGCGGCCATGCACCGCAAGTGCGCAGCCTTCCTGGAGGAGCAGGCGCACAAGTGCCAGTGCTGCGGCGGAGGGGACTTTGTGGCCTTCCACCGCTTGGCCGTCAGCAGCACCCAGGAGGGAGAGAGCTGGGACAACGATGCTGGCAAAGGCTGCTCTGCCAGCTGGACAAACGTGGAGACCGTGGGGGATGAGCTCCCTGCCACTACGGGTATGCTGCCTGCGTGCTCTGCAGCCTGGGCCTTCCCACGGTGCTTGCACTATTCCTGGGGGTGCTCCTCTGTCTCCAGCCGTGTCTGCAGAAGCAGTTCCCTGAAACACAGGGGTGCTTTCAGTGCAGTGCAGTTGCTTTCCCAAGACTAGCTGAGTCCTCCCCTGAGCACAGCTGCACAGCTCAAGGCATGCTGTGCACAGAGCAGAGAGCATCTGTCCCCTTGGGCACCCTCGTGCCTTTCCCTGGAATCACCAGAGAGCAGCCCCTCTCCCGGCAGTGACAAGAGCCTTGGGGTGCACCCCGCAGCCCAGCAGGTCAAGGTGCATTTCCTGGTGGGCGTGCTACCCTTGCCCAAAACATAACACACCTGCAGAGAAGGGAGATCTTGGGGAAAAGTGGCCAGGAAAAGAGGTGCCGTCCATGCCGTGGCTCTCCTTTCTTGCTGACACATTATGCAAGATGCAACTTGTGCCCCTTGAGAACTGAGGGAATATTTAACTCATGCTTTGTTTGCAGATCCTGCAGGATCCCAGCAGAATAAAATGAGCTTCTGGGATGAGACCTTACGGTGAGGAGAGCAGCATTTGATTATTAGTGGAAGTCAGTGGCCTCAGGGTCTCCAGCGGGGCATTGGAGTTCCCAGCTTTGCCTACTGGCTGTGACCCCAGCCGAGGAAAGGGCCAGCCTGCTGGGTGGGAGCTGGGATGTGATGGCTTGAGGAAGCCGGGGGGATCACAGTGAGGACCGTCCCATTGTGGTGCAGCAGCCCTGGCATCCTAGGGTTTTCTGGCTGTAAGAGAGCCCTGCTGCAAGCTGGGCATTGCAGTGCTAGAATGCGAGTGTCAGGTGCGCTAGGACGTGCTCTTCCTCGAGGCAGGCAGAGCAGGGCAGGTGATGCTAGCGTGTCTCCTCTTTCTCTGTGATCTTGTCTCCAAACAGAACCACGGAACAGTTTATGGCCAGGACAGAGCCGACGGTGCCCAACAAGACCAAAGAGATGCCCGGTGCCACCTGCTTCTGTGAATGCAAGGCCACTGTGGACTTGGTGCTCGTGCCCTTGGCTCACCACCACCTGGAAATGGGCAACGATGCCAGGGCAATTTATTACCTGCTGGAGAGTGCTGCTGCCTACTTGCACGTCTCCAACAACTACCTGGTGAGCCGGCCTGCTTGCCAGAGCCCCATGCACATGGAGTCCTCCCAGTTGCCTTGCCCTGGGAAAGCCCATTTCCCCCTTGAGAAAGGACAGGCCTCTGTGGCACCTGGGCATGAATGACTGTGCTCAGACCCAGGCTCTTCCTCCTGCTTGCCTCTCCTGTGGGAAGAGGAGCACGACCTTGGCACGAGGTGCACCTGCAAGGAGTGCTGTGCTGTGTGTGAGGGTGGGCATTGCTGGGGCAGAGGTGACCCGTCCTCAGAGAGATGCGGGAGGCAAGCAGGTGGCAGTGGTGGGGCTTCATGCAGGATCCGCACCGACGCTCACCTGCTCTCCGTGTGCTTGTCCAAAGGCCTTCACCAGCCTGAAGAAAGCCGAGGCCCTGAGGAGCTCCTTGAGTAAGGAAGGCAAGGGGCTGGCCAGCTTTGAAGAAGCCGCCTTCCTCAGCCTGAAAGGGGAGGTAAAGTGACAGGGAGGACCTGAGGGCTCTGCTGGCGGGAGGACTTGCACAGCCTCCTGGGGGCCCTGGGGCGGTTGTGGTGACATTCCTGGCATTTGGAAGCACGGGCGGCTGCTCTGCACAGTGTCTTCTGTGAGCCCTTCGCCCTCCAGCCAAAGGCAGTCAAGGCCCTTGGCCCTGAATCAGCCACAGCCTTGAAAGTTGGTGTGTCCTCAGTGGGAGCCCCTTGGGACTGTCCTTACAGCCCTTCTCCCATGCAGGTCTGCTACAATATGGGGTGCATGGACTTGGCAGAGAAGACCATCAGAAAGGCACTGAGCCTGCTGAAGAGGAAATTCCCAGTCACCTCGGCGGGTGTCTTCTTCAAGTCTCTGCTGGAGAAGTCGCCCCATGGCTCTTATAGGAAGAGCAGAGACTCCTCCACCCCTCAAGAAGCAGGGTAAGACCCTGACGGGAAAGGGAAGGCAAGAACGAGCCATTTCCGTGCTGGCCTGAGGCCCTTGACCCACAACTGCCTCAGCTTCACTGCAGAGCGTAGCTTTTAGCATGGGGAAAGGTGCAGAAGGCCCTGGAGGCTGATGGATGGTGGGGTGGCCTGTGCTGGGTGTTCGGGATGGTGTGGGTGAGAGCAGGGAGCTGTTAGCCGGGGTAGAGGCTGCAAAGGCAGTAGCCAGTAACCAGGCTGCCATGCAGCAGCCCTTTTGCTCCCTGCGCCGTGGTGCCAGCACGTCCTTGTGAGCAGTCATCTTTCCCCGGTGCTGCTTATTGCCCCCCCTCCCACAAGCCCTGCCTGCCTGAGCAGCCTCCTGTGCTCCCCGGCTGCCCCTGGCCCCCTCACTCAGCCCCCTGTAGCTCGTGGCTGGGCCCAGCAGCTTTTCTTGTGCGGCAGGAGGGAGAGGCTCCCCTGGCTGTTCCGGCAGAGCCGCTGCCTTGCCCTCCTGCGGCAGCTCTTCAGCCAGCGGAACACGTCCAGCGGGCAGAGGCTCTCGCGCCTGGCAGCGCGCATGAAGCTCCGCGCGGACGTGGAGTCTGCACACGCGAGTCACGTGAGTGCTGTCTCTCTGCAGCAGTAGCAGACGTGTTTCTGACAGAGCTCCTTTGCCCTGCTGGCAAGAAGAGGCCAAATGCCACGGGGATGGCCACATGGTTGAGGTTTTTTTTTTGCAAGCCTCTAGGAGGCATGGGTGTTGTTGGTTTGGGTTGCTCCTCCCATGGGACTGGTTTCCTGATTGTGACCAGTTTCTGTACTGTGGGATTTCCTTGTGACCATTTATATAAACCTAGTGTTTAGAAGCACCCTGTGGCCCTTGTCGTGACATGGCCATAATCAGAAGAGCATAAGAAGAGTTGGTCATCTGAGACCAACTCTTGGGTGAGAGGCTTGTGAGTAAAAGAGAAGAGGGAAAGCGCCCATTGGGTTCATGGCCTGTGTCCCCTAGGCCAGAGAATCCCCTTGGGGAGATTTAGTGTTTTGCACACTCACCTCTTTGGACCATTTCAGATCCTGCGGTCCTACATGGAGCACGCGCAGCACTGCCAGGAGCTGGGCAGCCTGGATGAGTGGCTGCAGTATGGGTGGGCGGCCGTGCGGCTCAGCGCTGACGTGGAGCCTTTTGAAGGAGGGGTGCTCAGTGCTGCGGAAAGGGCCCAGGCCCTGTCCCATCTGAACCTCAGCCTGGGAAATCTGCCCCTCTCTGTCACCGTCGGTAGGTAGTGCCCGCACTCCCTGTGAGAAGAGCTCTCTGCAGAGAGAGCCTGTGCGAGTCTGCTTCTGTCTCGCCAGGCTATCGCGCCATGAGCCTGAGCATGGAGCTGGAGAAGCCCGACCTGGACTCCAAGGTCCTCAACCCGCTCTTCACCGCGCTCTTTCTGCAGATGAGGTAATCCTGCTGCTGCACACCCTGCCCTTGCGCGCTGTCAGGGTGTCACTGCAAAGGCCAATGGAGTTGGCAGAAAGAGCAAAGGAGGGAAAGGGCGGGAAGATGGGAGGGGAATGGGAAGCATTTGGAGGTGCTGGCTTGGATGCCACACCAAGGAGGTGCTCCATGGAGGCTCGTTGTGTTCCTCCGCAGGTACCCAGAGTGTGCAGAAGTGCTCTCCAGGCTAGAGAAGCAGGTGGCTGGAGAGCACAGGATCGCTGGGCAGGCCTGCTTCTTCTCCTGCTGCCTCGACCTCCTGCTTTATGCTGGTAAGTGCTCAGTGAGGAGGTCTGCAGAGAGGCAGGAGGCTTGCAGAAATGGCTTTTCTCCTGATACAACACTGGGCTCCAAGCAATCCTTTGGCTCCTTCAGCAGTGTGCTTGCCCATTTGGCTCTGTGGGTGTCTCTCTTTCCTTCCCTCTCCCGCTTCCTCTCTCTTTTTCTGCATTGTATACAGATGATCCCAGAGTAAGGTCAAAATGCTTGCAATTCCCATCTTTGCTTGGTGTGTTTCGGGAGGTTCTCCCTTCTGAAAATTCTTCTCAGGCTCCCTCTGCTCTGGCTCCTGGGGAAGCGGGCACAGTTGTGCTCGTGTGTGCCTGACCAGGAGGTCCCTTGGAGCCCATGCGCTGCAGTCACTCTCATTTGCTGATCAATGGCAGCAGCTCTCGGTTGGTGCTAGCAAGCTGCTCCTTAAAAGGACACTGATGTGAAGATTGAATAGCCCTGAGGAGCTGGGGGAGAGCTCCAGGCCTTGCATCGCTCCTCTTAGTTTTTGCTTGCCCTCTGAGTGCTTCCCAATCCTAAAATGGGCCAGCTGTGCTTGAGCTTTCTCCTACTATGAGGGCCTGAGGAAAAGCAAGGCAGCGGAGGGCAGTGCTGCTTCTCTGAGATATGTTTGTATTACACAGGCTGGGAGTACAAGTCATTTGAGGAGTGCTGGAGATTCATAGAGAAGAATAAAGACAACTGCACCCTCAAGTCTCAGAATAGCATCCTGCTGCGGCTGTATTCGTCCCTGGCTCTTTGGTACGTTACACACTTGCTCTGAGTGGAGTGGCAAGAGGCCCCCAGCAGTGAGTGATTCTCATGGGGGAGGTGGGAGCTGTGGGTTTTTCATGTCACTCGTCCTGTGTCCAACAAGGCGGCTGTCCCTGGAGATGAAAAGGACTAGTGGGGAGAGGCTTTGCACTGGGAGCAAGATGGCCGGGAGAGAGCCCAGAAGAGAGCCCAATTCCTGCTCGTCTCTACACAATGTGTGCCTGTTTCTCTGTAGGTTTGCGAGGCTTGGGCAGTGGGACAGCTTCCAGCAGCCCTTTGAAAAGGCCAAGTGGCTGCTGAAGAGAGCCGACAGCTCCTTTTTGGCTACCCAAGCCCGCACGCGGATGCTGGAGTGCTACACCCTGGTGCTGAAGAATGACCTGGAGCACAGCTTGTCGAGGGCCCGTGAGAGCAGCCGAGGGGCTCTAAGGGTGAGGGACCAGGAGGAAGGGCATGTGCTGTGAGGGGGTGCAGGGAAAGCTGCCGTGGCCTAACAAGGCCGGGTGGAAGCAGCTGTGATGGGATGGAGCCAGGGCACAGGCAGAACAGAGTGGCTTAAGAGAAGACCATGGCAAAAGCCTCCTGCTGTAATGCCTGCTCTAAAGGAGGGCTTGTGGCTCCGCAGAGCTTCGTGCACTTTGCCTGCCTTGCCAGCTGTGCACTCCTGGTTGCTTTGTGGCTGCTTTTCTCCTTGGGGAACAGGTGCTGCAGTGGAGCTCCATGCCTTATCCTGACGTTCCTCTCCCTTGTTCTCTCGGTAGCTTGCAGAAGAGGTTCTCTGTCGCTGCTCTGCATGCCCCGTCTTCTACCCCAGAGTCCAACACCTGAGAGCCTACCTTTTCCATGTGCTGGGGAACAAAGCAGAGAGCCTTGCATGCCTCAACCAGGCCCTCCAAGCCTCTAAGGTGCATGGCAACCTTCTGGAGAAGACATGGCTGGAGATGAGCACCGTAAGTTGATGTTCCTTGTCTCTGAGTTGCTTCCTGGGCAGAGGAGCAGCATGCCCTAGGAGAAGGTGGCACCAAGAGCACTGCAGCAGGTGGATGTAGGGCCAGCACCCAAGAGAGCCTCAAGAGCAGGCTCTGACAGCCCTTGGGGAGCCCCTCAGCAGGAGGGCAGTGGCAGCTGCGCTGTGTCTCACGCAGGCAGGGCTGGAAGGGCACCTGAGGAAGCAGCAGGCACTGCAGCTGCTCCTCTGCGGCATCTCTGCTGCGCTGAGGAGAGGTGAAGCTGAATCTTTGCCTCTCCCTTAAGGCAGCTGTGGGAGCCCAGCAGTCGTCACTTGCTTTCCCTCTCCTTGCCCTCCCTCATGGGCTTTTGCAGTATGGCAAGAGGGTTGGGGGAAGGAACAAGCTCCCACGAGAGGCTGTGCTTCCTTTTCCAGACAGCAGTTACAGCTCCGGGGCTCTCCTGTTCTTCTCAGCTATCACTTTTTTTTTTTATTTTTCCTTAGGAGTTGTGGTTCAGTGAACGGGGCCCTGTGGAAGATCTGTGGCTGAAGACAGCACCCCATTTTCCACATCTGTTTGAAGCAGAGCCAGAAGAGTGCAGCTGCAGGTACCTGCTGAAGCTGCCCACACTGCAGCATGAGGATGCGTTCTGAGGAATTAAATAATTAAACCATGCCGTTCTCTCTGTGGTCTGTGGATCCAGGCAGAACACTGAAAGAGGACGCTGAAGGCGTGCAAGGAGTGTCTGGGGCCTGGGTGGTTTATGGAGAAAGCTAGACTGTGGGGAAGCTGTCACTGAATCTTGGAGTCTTTAAGAGATCCAAGAACGGCTGTAAAGCAGTTCAAAGTATTGTCCCCCCCGTCACTGCCTCTGTCCATTGGGAAAAAGGCACCACAAAGCAGGTGGGCTCTGAGGGCTGCCTGTCTGTGTGGTGTGGATGCTCACACATCAAAGACATCCATACATCATTGCACAGAAGGCCCCCATGGAAGGCTCCAAATAGCCTGCAGCCGTGCGGTTTTGTACTCTAAGCGCGAGGCTACTGTCTGGGACAGTTGACTTCAAGGTGGCACCCTGGAGAGCTGGCTTTTTCAGACTTTCTTTTGGGCAAGAAATCTGTAATAAACTGCTCCCAGGTAGAGGAAGGCTGCTCCAAGAAGAAACAGGGAAGCCTTCCAAGTGTGGGCGCAATCCTATGTGTTGTACTCCATGTAAACTAGCTGTGAAGTGGAGAAGCCGCTAGCTTTCTATGCCAAAGAAGGATGCTAAAGAAGGATGGCCAAGAAGTGGGAAAAAGGGCACAGTCCTGCAGCGTATGATGTGCATGGACTCCGGTATAATGAACCAAAGATGTTTTATCAAGCATCAGATACAACTTATATACCATACTAAACCAAATATAATTCCTTATTTGCAAAAAGCATGCGAAGTGCAGTTACTAAATAAGCCAATAGTATAAAGAATCCATCAAAATTATCTAATAAGCTTCTTAATCACATGCCATGTGTGCGGTTGCAGTTTTCCTCTTTTTTTTGCTTTGTTCCTTATCTGTTGATAAGATGTTCTGTACTGTCGTCCCTGAGGTGAATTAACAAGACACCTGGACTGCCACCCTTGAGGTTGGTTATCTGCTAACAAGGCATCCTGTACTGCTGTTCTTGAGGTGGGCCTCCACACTTGGGGAGATCTCTGGCCCCGGGGAGATCTCCTTCCCCATCTGCCCTCGGCTTTTGCATCGTTACCTCAAGGCTGGGAATTGCGCTCCCTCGGAAAGCCAACCTTTCAGCACAGTGCTCAGCAGAGCTGCAGCAGCTGCAGGGCCCTGCTGCTTGGGGCATGTATGTGCCTGCCCTCCCCTCTGCAGCCCCACCAAGCCAGGCCATGGGCAGGAGGGCAGGACCAGACCAAGGCTGGGCTCAGCCACAGGCCACGGTGCCTGCAAGGTGCCCGGCAGCTGAAGAGAAGGAGACCAGTTTTACATCAGGGCTCCCAGGCCACTACCAACCCACAAGGGCTCTGCTGAGGACATGCACACCTCCCAGCTGGCCACAGTTGCCCTTTGGGCTCATTGGGCTACCAGGAAACATGTCTCCACCATGGAACACAAACCTTTCTGGAGGAATCACATGGGAAGGGCCATACTGGAACAGGGACGAAGGAGCAAAAAGATGAAGAATGCTTGTGGAGGCCGAAGCATCACGCCAAGTGGAGCTCAGTCTCGGAGGCAGGCACCCACCAACACCATCATGGGACTGCGTGAGGAGACCCCATGGCCAGCCGGCAAGCCCAAGCCCACGCATTACTCTCTGCCACCGTGCTCATCAGTGTGGGGTGAGTCCAGCACACAAACACCCTTCCTCACTGCATCCCCCTGTCCCCTGCCGCTGCCCTCTTCCCTCCCCACCTCGATGCTGGAACATCCCAGAGGGGCAGTTATCGCCATGGGAACACGGATGCTTCCCAGGGCTCCGTCCCGCTCTGCCCCGGGGCTGCCCAGGCAGCAGCAAGGCCACATGTGGAGCAGGGCCACACAGCACCAGAGGCCACCAGTGGTGCCCAGGAGATGCAGGGAGCTGCTGGGCTCCAGGGCAGCCTGCACGATGGCTCACAAGGTAGGACCCAAATCCACCGCGGGTCTCATGGCCCTCAGACCACTGACATTTCCCTTTTCTCTCCTCCACTTTTCCCTCGTTCCCTTCCTGCAAAAGGGGCTGTCCATGGCAGGGAGGGAGGGAGGGAGGGAGGCTGATGCAGCCGAGCATGATCTCGGCCATGCCACACTGCTTGAGAGTGTTTTTGTTGTTGTTACCCTGGATGTTGTTTAGTTGATGATTTTTTTGATGTTTCTAAAATATCTATTAGTTACATATTTATTAAAGATATAATCTTGCAGTGTTGTGTGTTGATTCCAAGTGAGCTCTAGCACAAAAGCCTTTGCCACTGCAGGTATGTCCACAAAGACCCATTGTCACCATTTGGAACAATGGTAGAAATGTGTTAGCAGAACACCTGGTGGTTGAAAGTGCTCTTACAAGGGAAACTATGGCCTGGATGAATTAACTGAAAACTCATCAAAACTGAAAAAGGAAGCTGAATAGAGCAGCCTGAGCAAAACAAAACCATACATGGAAATAAGCAGCAAAAAGTTCATGAAAAGGACATCCGGAACCGTAATAAAGAGAATGCTTCCTAAATCTACCCTGGTGTTAATAGTTTTATTCCTGATTAGGGTGACAAGCTGTTTCTTGTGCCTAACAGATAGATGACTGCAATAAACAGTTCTTTTTCTCTAATTTCAAACAACTTACATGACTGCTGTCAGGGGGACCATTCTCTTAGGTACCAACCAACAGCACCATCTTCTAAGGCACCAGGATTCAAAGGGAAGGCTAAGCACCGGATGGGGAGGTGGACTGCTCCAGGCTGTTGTCATTGCAGTTACAGTTGGCAAAACTTGTGCTTGTCTTCATATAACTGAACACTTCTGAGAACCAGATCTTTTCTCTTAATACTTCTGGACTGCAGGAGACCAGAATGGTCCTTTTGTTCAAATTCCCCCACAGCTCCAGTTCTAAGGAGCTCTCCTCCCATCATCCATTTCAGGGGAGCTTCCTGGCAAGTGCCTCGTCCCCCAGCCGAGCAGTTCTACATGCGGCATAAGGGGGATCACAGTGCTGGCAGAAGGAGTGGGCAAGAGCAATCCTCCTGCGAGGTGAGAGCCTGGGAGGAGGCAATGGAGCAAATCCTGTGCTCTGCTACTTGTGGGAGGCAGATGCGTCTCTCGGAGTGGTTGCTCCGTCCCACCACACGCTGGGCTTTCTTGCTGCACAACCAGCAGGTAGCAGTGTCAGGATCATCTCTCTCTCTTCTTCTTCATTCCAGGGGCGCATGCAAGCTCTTGCCAAGACTGCCACCACTGAGAGCAGTCAGTTCACATGGAAGACTG
Source organism: Tinamus guttatus (assembly GCF_059628265.1). Taxonomy (NCBI): domain Eukaryota; kingdom Metazoa; phylum Chordata; class Aves; order Tinamiformes; family Tinamidae; genus Tinamus; species Tinamus guttatus. Next base: position 81,614 of record NW_028288565.1, on the reverse strand, counting down.
AACCCAAAGAAGAGTGGGCAAGAAGAGGCTGGTGATGACAACATCAGCAAAGGTAATGTAAGACCCGGTAGGAACTTGTTCAGAGGTTTGCTCCCCTTGCTAGGAAATTCTAGTCAAGGCACTAAAGTCATGCATGGACTAGCACAGGTGTTCAGCTCTCTCTTATCCCCACTTTCAGGAAGCTCTCTTGGGTAGAGCCTGCTTCCCCAGCAGAGCCACTGTTCAGGGAGTCTGAGTGGGGTCACAGCACCAGCTGAAAGAGAAGGGAAGAGCAAGGCTCCCGTGAGGTGAGAACCTGGGAGAGGGCCCTTGACCTAATACTGTGCGCTGGTACTTGTGGCACGGGGATGTGTTTCCTGCACACATTGTCCTTCTGAATTAAGAAGGGTGGTTACCCCCTCCCACCATGCCCTGTGCTTTCTTGCTGCAGGATGAGCACGTACCTGGAAACAGTGAGTCTCTCCTCTTAGGCTGCTTTTTCTCTTCTGGCTTCCAGGTCCAAATACAAGCTCTTCCCAAGACCTCCAGCAGCAGTAGCAGCAGTGGCCCGTGCTCCTGTTATTCCCAGCACCCAAAGGAAGGTGGAAGTAGCGGCTGGTAAGGACAGTTCCAGCAAAGGGAATATAACACCTGACAAGATTTTTTAGTCCTCTTTGCAGAGTATTCAAGCCAGGACAGAAATGGTAGAGTATGGCTGATGTTCTCTCTCCTATGCCCTTTCAGGGAATCTTTCTGGGAAGACCCTCTTTTCCCATCAGAGCCATTCTTCCAGAGACGTAGTGGGCTCATGGTGACAGCAGAAGGGAGAGAGAAGAGCAAGTGTCCCAGGAGGTGAGAGCCTTGGAGAAGGCAAGAGGGCTGCTGCTGTGCTCTGATCCTTGTGGATGGGAGATGTGTGACTGGGGTGTAAAGCCCTTCTTGACTCGGAAATGCTGTTACGTGCTGCCACCATGCCCTCTGCTTTCTTGCTGCATGGCAAACATCTAGCAGCATCTAATGAAACTGTCATGAAGTTTCCCTGGGACACAAAGTCTCCCTACGCTCTGGAAGGCTATTGCCTTCCTGTCACCATGACCTGGCTTTTCCTGGTGCCAGGCAGGCAAGTGCAGAGCAGCAGGCGAGTGCTGCAGATCCTCTTTCCCAGAGACTGTCCTATCTGATGCATCGTTATATGCTTCCTCTTTCCAGGTGCGAGCTTGAGAGGTTACCAGAAAGAGCAGGCTGTAAATACACCCTCGCCTATGCTTCACCTGCCCAAGGTAGTAAGCTGCCAGATGAAGGAAGCACTGCCACTTAGGTCCCGAGGGGACAGGAGCTGAGGGCCTTGGCAGAGGGGGAAGCATTGTATGACTGTCTTCAGCTACCCAATGGGCCATTTCTCCTGATCCATCCTTTCAGGGAGTCCAGCAAAGTGCGTCATTACCCTGAGGAGACTTCGTGCTCAAAAGTGGGCACAAGTTCATGTGCTGCCCACCATCCAAGAGGGAGCAAGTGAGGCAGCCAAAACAGTAGTGTTTTTTCCCAGGTGAGAGTCTTGGAAAAATGGTTATGAGGAGCCCTGTGTTTCCGTACAGTGTTTCATGCTCAGGATAACAGTGGTGCGGAAGCACCTCCTGTTGCAGAAGCAGGTGTGCTGTCCGGGAGCACAAGGAGAAGAAACTCATCCCACACGCTCATGTCCTCCTCTCCTCATATGTTTTCAGATTGCCACGCTGTCCCAGCAATTCCTGAGGGCACACAAGCCCTGCAACCCAAGGCCAGGCAGCAGCGCCTCGTTGTGAAGGACGTCCAACCACAGGACAGGTAGATCGGTTGAATGGATGGGTAGGATGTTTGTGTCAGCCTGGAGACAGCTCTGTGCACACACTTGACTGGCTGCTGAGGAGTGAGCACTTGCTTTGAGGCCACTGCAATAAGCAGTACCTTCTTCAGACTCTGATTTTCAAGATGCCACTTGTTCCAAATTTTCACGGGGTATTCTTCCTACAGATATTCTCAGGAACAACTTCAGAGCATTTTCTTTGGGCAATATTTCTCCCAGCAATATTAATCGTGAACCTTTATGTGATAGAAAATATACAGTTTCCTTGTAGATCAGTGATCATTTAGATCTCTATTCAATGCAGAACGGGGCCCTGCACTGTGCCTTGTGAGCAAAACACTGCTGACAGAAAGGCACAAAGAGAAGGCACAGAAGAACACAAGCTACCCCTCTGAAAAGGAAAAAAAAAAAAAAAAGATAAAATCTGAGACTCATATTCTGTGATATTGCCTTTCTGTGGCCTGCAGGAAATGTGCGCCCACTGCCTGAAGGAGGAGAAAAAGATCTCCTGGGCTTCAGTGGCCAAAGATATAAAAAGGAAGGAAAGGGAAGAAAGAAGAAGATGGCAGGAGGGGCGCAGAGCAATGTTAAATAGAAGCAATCTTCAAACAAACAGTATGTTCTCCTCTGTCCTTTTCCATTGAAGTGTTTCCTGCTTGCTCGAGAGATGGGTTAGAGAGCTTTCCAGCTGAAGGGCCTTGGTGCTGCTCACTGGAACGCCCAGTCTGTGGCAACAAAAAATTGGGAGGTCACTGGGGAACCTGGGAGGACTGTTAGAGAACCTGGGCTAAGGGAGGAACTCCTGGCCTTAGGGGCTGTTAACATGAAGTGGGGCTAAAGAGAACATTCTCCCTTGGAATTATTTATTTATCAGTCTAAACCTTTCTAAATTATCGAGTAAAGTCAAAAGAGTAAAGTGAAAGGAGCAGTAAAGACAGAGGAGCATCTCCATCAAAGCAACCTGTTTCCATTGCATTGGAATAGGATGCAGATGTCCCTCAACTAGAAAAAAACTCTTGGTTTCTGTATCTGTTGGTGTGTACAGTGTGTGTGGGGTGCCTAGACACTCTGAGAAGAAAGGTAGGTGAGATGTCTGAGAGAGAAGAAACAAAAGAGAAGCCAAAGAAGCGGTGAGGGCAATGCCTGTGCCTGGCTACCACAGGAAGGCTGTATTTTGGCCACGAAGGCCCTTCCTTGACAAGCCTCAATCTACTTGCTTTTCTTAGTCCAAGCGGGTGTAAAAGCCCTTTGAGCCTTTCGTTTGCCTTCAGTGGGGTCAAGCACTCTCAGTGTTTCTTCTGCATTGTGCTTGCCTCTTTCACCAGCAGTCCCTCTGGATGTGGGGCAGCTTGGGTTTGCAAGAATTGGGAGGGACTTTTCTGTAGACTTCTGTAGTGTGTGTGGGGGGCACTTAGTTCCACTCTGCATGTGGAAAGACTTTCTCTTGCAAGAAACACTGCTATGGCAGTGATGCTGCGTGAAGAAAAATACTGGAGAGGCTGGTGCTGAAGTCCCATTGAGCTCTGTAAATGCAGGAAATAGCACCAGTCACTGGGGCTGAGGAGTGAGGAGGAAGAACAAACATGAGGGGAACGTGACAACTACGGAGCTGCTCTCATTCCTGTGGGATATTCTCCTTCCTTCCTCAGGGAGGTGGAGCACTGCTGAGGACATGGAACACTTCTAGGGTTTACTTTGTGTTGTGAGATAGGAAATTGTAAAGAAAGAGGGTAAGGGCAGTTGCTTGTCGTGTAGCACTCCTGAACTGAGAGCCTCTGCAGCTTCTCTTGGCAGTCTGAGGAAGTTCCGTGGGCAGATCCATATGGTCCAGCAAGTATAGGAATATGTAGGAAGAAAGGTAGGTGTAGCCAGGGATGAAAACAGTGGCCTAATTACTTGATGGATAAAGGATTTTCTGAGGCCAACCAATATGGGAACATATAGGATGAGAGAGAAAGAGCTGTGAGGATATAAAGGTCACCTGGGAAGGTTGTTGAAATACCCTGGATCCTGGGTCTAGAGGGAGCCTCAGTGTCAGTCCTGCTCCTCTGGCTCCCCACAATCAAGTGCCTAATGCTCCTGGATTTCAGAGGCACCTGAGAGTCACCTACTTGATAGTGAGCATTTGGAGCCACTTTCTTGCCTAGCCAGAATGGATAGCATTTCATCGCCCTTTCCCATCTCCTGCTGGTCATGGACATGGTTAACAGTCGGGAGTCTGCCTGTCTGCAAAGCCTTTATCCAAAGCAGTGCAGAGCAAAGGAAAGCAGATAGAGAGCACGCTGTCCTTGTGCTGCCCATGGGAGTGAGAGATTTAGGTGCGGGAGGGCAGAACGGTGCCTCTCTTGGTGCCGTCTCCGTGCTGCGCTGGAGGCAGCTTTCCTGCTCTCAGCAGAGAAGTGGGTGGTGGCAGGGGGACGAGGAAGAGGCGACCCGACCTGCGCAAGCTTGGCTTCCTGCAAGAAAGCTGCAAGGCTGCAGAATGGAGAGGCCTCTCATTTAGGTCCTTTCACCATTTTAGAGCTCTCGTTTGGATGGTATTCCCAGTGCCTTGACTCATGGCAGCTCTACGAGCTTTTTTTTGGGACTGGAATTGACGGATCCTCTTCTGACATCAGCTTGAGGAATCCCACCTATATGCAAGCATCATTGCACAGTGTTCTTCTCATCTAACAAGGCTTTTATTTGAAAATTCTAACCTTTGTTTTTAAAACTAATGTAATTTTAATTAATTTAATCCTGGCACTTAGAAAACAATTTTGATATTACAATTCTACCCCTTTGACGAAGAGCAAACTCCTTACCAGAGTTGGAGATGGAGTAGCGATGAATGAAGCTCCATTAAATCTAGCTGCTCCACTTGTAACTAGTATTTTGTGTAATGCTTTTCATGTCATTCTCTTCTCATTCATGCTCTCATATCATTCACTCTAATCCTCAGAGTCATTTGAGCCTAATTTAAAGAAAGGCTTAATTATTTGACTGGAATGCCATTCTTCTAGGTGTGGCAGAATGTCCCTGTACCCTCCTCCTCCTCCCCCAAGAGCTTGCTTAGGAGCAGTTTTTACATAGCCGATAGTCGACAGACAAAGGAACACACACGAGAGGGTAAGTTGATAACAACACCAGTCATTTTATTTGGAAAATGAAAGGGACTACCTAGAAAGGAAGGGGAAAAATAAAAAAAAATGAGAGTTTCTGGAGGTGGTTGAGGCGGCAGTGCTGGGAAGGGCAGGCTGGGTGCAGATGCTCAGAGGCTGGCACGTTGCAAGAGAGCGGCAGCTCGCCGTAGCAGAGGGAAACCCTTGCTTCCCTCCTGGCAGCAGGAGCGATAGCGCTTCTTCGGCGGGAGCTGTTCAGGACACCTTTCCTCTGGAGACTGCTCCGTAGGTGTGGGAGGGGAGGAGGGGGAAGCGAGGCTCCTCTTGCGATTCCCTCTTGGATTGTGCTTGTGGCTGCTGCCTGCTGCTGCTCCCAGCTCAGGCTGAGGGTGGTCGGTGTCTTTGCTGGCCACAGTCCATAGCACATTGTGTGGCTGAGCAGCAGTACTGGGTGTGCTGCAGCCTCAACACGACAGCAGTGCTCTGGTGGGAGTGGAGTGCTGTTTTTCACCTCTGCGGCCCTTTCTTTGTCACGACGCACCTCAATATACATCTTCCTGTTGTGGGGTAACAGCCTTGGTCTCTTCTTGGTGGAGGTTGAAAGCATCAAATCTGTAATGCAGATTTGGACAAGCTCCTCCTTTTCCAAGGGATCTTTGAATTCTTCCTTGGAGATGTCTTGCAAATCCTCTTTGCAGGAAGGGATGTTTAGTGGCTTGTCGCCTGTTGGAAAGGGGTCGGTCTGGTGAGCCGATGTGCCATCTGTATGTTTGGGAGAGCCCGGTGATTCTGAAAGAGATGGGGGTGTCAGATCCCAGGGCTCTTCTAATTCTTCTTCAGAAATTTCTTCCAAATCCTCAATGCGGTTGAAGACAATATTCATGGGGTCATTGCCTGTGGGATCGGATGCATCTCGGGAGGCAATGTGCCATGTGTGTGCTTGGCAGAGCCCGGTGCTCCTGGCAAAGCTGTGGGCGCCAGATGCCAGGGCTCTTGTGGAGCTGGCACCTGGAGGCAGTGGTCAGCCCTTGTGGTGGAGCTGCAGCTGGGCTGCTGCCCCTCACGGGCAGCACAGAGAGGTGCAGGCACGGGTGCTGGCTGCAGCTCTTGCGTGGAGGTGCCGCTGGCTGCCTGGCTGGCTGTCAGCGGAGGAGCAGAGGAGCTCTCGCCCGGCTCCTGCTCCTGCTCTCCAGGGCAGGCACGCATGCTGGCACCTGCTGCACCTCGGCCGCTGCGCTCCGTTTGCTCAGCCCTTGCTTTAGCCAGGCTGCCTGTCCCTTGGAAGGCTCTTGCTGACTTGAGATGGTAGGAAAAAGGAGCAGTTGTCCTTTAAAGAAGGCAGGGCAAAGTAGGGATGCTCCAGCTTAGGGAGGAAACGGTGTCGAAGCACAAGCGCTGTCCAGGGAGACTGCAGGTTCCAGAGCAAACATTCCGCCAGAGCCGCTGGCAACCAGCTGCCGGGGCCAAGCAGCCCTTTGAGCCTTGGATGTCACAAACATAGAGCCATCGGTGTGGTGCCTTTGCGACGTGCCATCCCTGAGCAACGGCCTCTCCAGTAGGATGGAGGCTGCTCCCGGCCATAGCAAGTGCTTTGCCACCAAAGGCACCTCTGTCAATTCCACAACAACAGCTCTCTGCTGTGTTTTGTTTCAAAAGGCCAGTCCAGCTCCCCACTGCAGGACTGAAAGTTACCCCGACCATGTCTAAGGGACTTGTCTAAGGGTAGCTTAACCTTTAGCTTCAGTGCTTCCATATTTCATTGACTTAAAACAATTCTGTATGAAACCTATCTAGCTTCCAGCTAGAGAGAAGCTGCCCTAGCTATAAAACGTGCTGGAAGGAAAACAGGGAGTGCGTCTGCCTTAAAGCCACCCTCATGCCTCAGTGTGTGCAGGGGAAAGAGAGGAGGATTGAAACACAAGAAAGCACATGCCCTTTAGCCGTGCTCTCCCTAACACAGGACTCAAGAGGCAGGAGGATGCCATTGAATTACCCTTGGGCCTTTTTAGAAATGCTCCAGAAATGTTCCCACTGCTCTCATCACTCCATCAGTTACTCACTAGGGTTATGGCTGTGGTTACTGATCTGGCAGGATTAAAGTGAGTCAAGGTTTGCAGGGCACCTATCTTCCCTTTGCTCTTTTTCTGCACTCATTCAACACAGAGGAGCAAAAGGGATTTTTTGTATCCGATAGCCACAAGAAGGAACAAACACGAGAGTGTAACTTGAGAACACCAGTTGTTTTATTTAGAAAACATAAGGGACGACCCAGAAAGGGAAGAGAAGAAAAAAAAAAAAGAGAGTTTGCTGGAGGTAGCTGAGGCCACATGACATATGGCAGGAACACATTGGGACTGTCTATGAATACTGTGATAGTAAAATCCAAGCAAAACAAGACACACACACCCAGCAAAGAAAAGAAAACGGAGCAACACTGGCTCCCATCACCCCCAGCTAACACCAAACAGGAGTGCTGTGCATCTATGCACAGTGTCCTCATTCTGATTAGAAAATTGACATTCAACATGGGGAAGTACAAGTAAGCTCGTCATTCCAAGGCCCTTTGGCCCTAAAGCCCTAGGGCTTTATCCTGAGCCTTTAGCCTTATCCCTTTAGCCTAAATTTCTCTTTCTTCCTATCTCTTTAGCCCCAAGCTGTAGCCCTAGCCCTTTCATCCTAGCCCTTTCCCACTGCTTCTCCCATCCTAACCCATGGGGAAATCACAGAGGAGCAGGAACAGCCCTGCAGCCCATTCTAACTTCAGGGTTTCGGTATTTATACAACCTTCTTACCTGGGGTGCCAATAACCCAGTGACCAATCCCAGAGAAGGGCACTCCCTAATCTTCTACAGGTGACCTCTATATCCCCACATCTCTTTACCTTCACCAGGTGATCCTTATTAACCTTTCCTCCTAGCTATTCCCATAATTATTGGCCTCAGAAAATCCTTTATCCACCAAGCAAGCAGATAATTGTTTTCATCCTTGGCCATAACAACCTTTAATCTATATATTCCTATACCCACCTTTTTGCCCTTCATTCCTGTCCTAGCCCTTTAGGCCTAAGCCCTAGCCCTTTAGCCCTAGTACTAGAGCTTTTTACCACCAGCCTTTTAGCCCTGGACTTTTAATCACAGATCTAGTGCCCTAAGCCCTTTAGCCCTGGGCCTTTGGCCCTAAGATCTTGTTAGCCTTAGCCCTTTAGCCATTCCCTATAGCCCTTTACCACTAAGTCTTTCTTCCTAACCACTACTCCTTTACCCCTAAGGCCTTTAGCCCTAAGCCCTTTTCCCCATAACCATAAGCTCTTTAGTCCTAAGTCCTTTAGTCCTCGCACTTTAGCCCTAAGGCCTTTAGCGCTAACTCCCTTAGCCCTTTAAGCCTAGCCCTTTAGCCCTGAGTCCTAGGCCTTTAGCACTGGCCCTAAGCCCCTCAGCCCTAAACCCCTTTAGTCCCAAGTGCTAGCCCTTTAATCCTAGCCATTTAAAGCTAGCATTGAATGCTACCCTTTTAAGTCTAACCCTATAGCTTTTTAGGCATTTAGTCCTAACTGTTTAGCGCTAAGCCCTAGCTTTTTATACCTGGAGCATTTAGCCTTTTCCCTTTAGCCCCTGCCCTTTAGTCCTAGCCCTTTAATCTTTGCCCTTTAGCCCTATAGCTTGCTATCACTAGCCCTCTAACCCGAAGCCCTAGCCATCCAGCTCTACCCCTTTAAGCCCTTTAGCCCTTGGCCCTTTAACTGTTGCCCTTTAATCCTCAACACTAGCACTTTAGCCCAAACCTCTTTAGCCCTAGACCTGCAGCCATAAACCCTTGAATCCCAGCCCTTTAAGACTAGCCCTTGAATCCTAGCTTTTTAACCCGAGCCCTTCAGCCGTTGGGCCCTTTAGACCAAGCCCTTTGGCCCTGAGCTCTAGCCCTTTGGCCCTATCCCTTTAGGGCAGCAGCTACTGCAATAAAGCCAACAAAACACCACCTCTATCTTTATTTGAAATGAGACACCACACAACCATCTTTATTTGAAATGAGACACCACACAACCATGTTTACCATCTTTATTTCTCAAAAGAATGTACAACCGTGCCATCCTCGCAACCTATTTTGCAAATCTAAACTTACCCTATAGATTTAGGAGGATCCTATAGGGATACTATAAACCTTATGGCTATGGACCTAAAGGGCTAAAGGGCTGATGCCTGTCGGACTAGGGCGAAGGGCTTGGCCTGAAGGGCTAGGGCTGGAAGGCTGAGGCCTATAGGGCTGAGGATCCTCCTTTCCATCTCGACTCTCATCTACTGCACCTGCAAAAACAAACAACAGGTCAGTCACGCTCTACATTAAAAAGGAACACGCACGATAACAACCTGCCAGGCTGCATCAGCAGCACATCCCTCGCAGCAGCTGCCTCTGCAGCCTCACCACTACTACTCACAGCCCCCGGCACACACTCTGCCTTCCTGCTCTAATGGACAAAGGCCACCGGATTCCCAGATGGCACCTGGGAACGGGGTAACCAAGCGCCTCCAAAACCTCCCTGCTTAGAAAACCCCAGCTCCAGGACGGAGCTCCCTGCAGGCGCTGGAGACGATCGACACCTCGCAGAGCAGCCGGGACAGAGGGAAAAACCCAGACGGAGGTTAAAAAAAAATCTCTTTCTTACCTTATTTTTAAATGTTTAAACAATTCTAAATGCTATCTACAACCTAGAAAAGAAAAAAAAATCATTGCACACAAAGTTAGACAAAACAACCTGCAACACCCATCCATCCCCACAGTATCATAACCACCAGCACTCTACCTTCCTGCTCTAAGGGGCAAACACCACCAGATTTGCAGAGAGCACCCAGGAACGGGCTGACCAAGCGCCTCCGAAAACCGCCCTGCCTAGAAAACCCAGATCCAGGACCCAGATCCGTGCAGACACGTTCAGTACCAAAAGCAGCCAAAGAGCAACTGCCCACCAAAGCTCAGCATAACTCCTGCTATTAGATCCACCTGCTTCCAGCATTTGCTACTAAGACTGTGCTGGCATGGTGGGGAACACCCCAAAATCACAACCAAAGATCAGTCAAACAAACAAAATGTTTAACCGCAACCTAAACCCTAACCTAACCCTAGCCCTAAACCCTAATTCTCCAATGGCTTTTGCTCCAAGGCAAAAAGGATAACAATGCTGCTCGGTTCTTCTTGTCTGGGAAGAGGGATCACTCCTCTGCCGACCTGTGGTCCCGCTCGTCAATCTCCAAAAATCCACAGCACGTTGACTCCTGAGGCACCGAGACTGACGCGCCTGCAAAAAGAACACCGCAGTCACAAACCAGCGGCAAGTTAAAGCTCCTGTTTACACCCCATCTTCCTTACAAGAAAAACTTCTTCATCTGCTGCTGGCACAAGACCAAAGAGAAACCTAAAACATTTCCCGTGTACTCACGCTCACCCAACTGACACAGTCCTACAGAACGGCTGCCCTTACTTAAAACGCCAGCAGGATTTTAATCCCGTCACTGCTGTCCCACGGAGCAGCCTCACGGCACCTCAGCACCCAAAGCTGCTGCTCAGCTCTCGCCGGCAGCGCGAGGGGACCCATGGGGCGACACTTACCCGAGCATGCCCGATTCCCTGCTCTTGATGATGTAGAGGAACAGGAGCAACACGTGGAGCAGGTTGTTTCTGCCCTGAATGCATGGGAAGAGAGAAGACTTTGGGAGCGACTGCAGGGACAAGCACTCACACCACTATCTTAGAGAGAATGTCTTATGCAAACCAACGGGCACATCCTGCCCTTAGCTTAGCCACAGCTGTACAGCTTTTCCTTCAAATCTTTTGGCAAGGTACGTATGCAGGGGGCGTGCACCATAATAGAAAAGGTTTAATAACCTGAGATGAGGAAAGACTATAATAGAAACCTCAAAAAAATGGTACAACAGCCTGGGGGATTGCCTCAATATTTACGTCTCACTTAGCCAAGCATCAGAAAAAAATGATTTTTGAGGAGTTTTTTTTGATGGAGTACCATCCTCAAATACTTGGGAGTTCTTACAGCATTTTTCTGAAATTGGCGACCAAGTCACAACCCAGAGCTCAAGAGAGTATTAAAACGTGCAGGAAAAATCTGGTAGCTTGGCATTGAGACGAGATGGTTCCCTCCACAAACTCCTAGAAGGAACCCTCTGGCTTGCTGGCATTCGGGAATAAAAGCTCACATCAGAGCTTACAGAAATTAGGGTCTTAGAAGAAGTCATGAGAAAATGCACAGGAAGCTGCTTTTGCACTGAGCCAGCCTACATCTAAATGTAGATGTGGCTAGTTACAATAAATAAATAAATAAATAGAACAAAAAACAAACCCAAATCAGTTCTGCTGAACATTTCCTGTCAGCAGAACACACCTAACATGCTCCTACCTCCTGCACATTGTAGACGTGGCCGTGGTAGATGACCTGGTAGTGCGGTGGGTTGATGCTGCTCTGGTAGATGCAGAAGAGCTTCTCATCCGTCAGGTCTGGGAATGAAGGTCAGAAAAGAAAAGAGGGATTTTAAGGGTGCCCATGGGATGCAAGGGGCAAACAGCAGCTAAAGCAGCAGCCCAAGAATGCCAGTACCTGGTTCATGGGGTGTCTGGATGAAGTGCTGGGCAGTGAAGGTTTTGCCATCGGGATATTGGATGTTCCATGGCAGCCTGGAGTCCAAGTAGGTGCAGAAGATGTGCATAAGGATCTGTGCAAAAAAACCCAGATTTCACTTGAATGCCATCAGAAAGACCGAGGAACCAAAGGCTACAACGCAGCAGCAACTCTCTTGCCATAATCTCAGGTATGAGAACAAACACAGGACACAGTCACTGATTTCATGCTAGTTTAATTGGTTTCATGCCTTTTTTTTTTTTTTTCAATGCTGGTTTTCCTTCAAATATAGTCAAAGAGGGACAGTGTAAAGATTGTTTTCCACTCCCTGGCTTATCCTGTAGTCTCTCTTTTAACTATTTCAGGTGAATTATCTCAGGCTGCTGCCCTCAGTTACCTGTGGGACATCTCACAGGAGTCTAAAGAAGAGGCTGCCCCCAGACTAACACAAGCAAGGTCATTTTTGTGATCTGCACCACGTCCAGGCCCCTTTGCATTATTCAAAACTACACTGAGATCCTGAGGATAAGCGAGGCAAAGAGGATTTGGACTTCTTGCAGCCACCCACAAATGCCTCATCCTGAAAGACGAGCAGCTTTAGGAAGTTTTACCAAGGCATCTTTGAAAACTTACAGCGGAGTCCGTGGGCAAGTCAGCTCCCCACTGCCGGCCTCTGAAATCCCCTCCTCTGCCCCAGCGGAAGCTTCCCTGGGACAGCTCTGGAAACAACAACACCTATTCAGGTACTGGCGGTGGAAGGTGCAAGAAAGATCTATTTTGCACTAGCTTTGGGAACCCCAAACCTCCGTGTGCACTGCCAGGGCACCACATTCACTGGGAGGAACAACTGAACTCATTAAATGCTTGTATATATTATATATACTCAAGGCAGTTGAGTTTACAAGGGAAATTTTATTCCTAATTAACAAACGGATTGAATAGGACACTTCTTGCCCCGCTCTGATTGAAATGAGAAATAAAACCTTCTAAAACCAGTCCCGGGCCCACACCACCACATTGCTACGAGCAGAGAAAGCTGTCAAAACACCCAGCGCTGCTCCTTGCAAAGCAGCCCTCTGCCCTGCTGGGACTGCAGCCCGAGCGTCTCCACTGACGGGGCATCTGGCACCACCAGTGCTTGACCCAGCTCAGCGAAACGCTCCCGAGTCTCCAAGCGGAGACTGTTTCAGTTTGCGGCCGTTTCCTCTCGCTCTGTCGGTGCCACCGCTGGGCAGAGGCCGCCCCCTCCCCCCGCCGTCCCCCGCGCCCCAGGAGCGGCGCCGCCACGTGGGGGGGGGGGGGTGCGCGCATGCGCAGTGCGCTCTGCCGCGCTCGCTGCTGCCCCCGCGTGTCGGGGCGGAGGCGCTGCAGGAGCGGGGCGCGTGCGCGTGCGCAGTGCGGTCGGCGGCCCCTTGTGGCGCGCGGCGCATGCGCGGCGGGCGGCAGGTGCGCGGCGGCGGCGGGAGCGCGCGGGAAGGGCGCGGGGGGGCGGCGCTCGCGGCCCGTGGGGCGGCCGCGGCCGCGTCCTGCCGGCGGGGGCAGCGCCGCGCGGAGGCGGCGGCGGGGCCGGGGGGCCGGGGCGCGGGGCCGGCCTGCCCGTGTGCGGGGTGTCCCGGGAGGGCTGCGCGCGGGGCCGGGGCGGGGGGAGGCCGGGGAGCAGCGAGAGGGGGGGCGGCGGCGGGGGAGGACGTGGCCCCGGCGCTCGGCGTCCTTGGGCCGGGCGGCTCCTGCCGCTGCAGAGCGCTGGGGGCTGGTGACAGGAACCCGAGCCCTCGTTGGGGTGGGTTTGCAGGGCAGCTCCGCGGAGGGGGCCGCGCTGCAGAGAAGCGGCCGGGGCGTCGCGATGCCGTCGCTGCTGGTGTCGGGATCTGGGAGCTGCTGCCTTTGTAGAGGTGTTGATTGAGCAGACATTGGAAACGGAGCAATGTATTAGCTGGTAAAGTGTCTTTCGTGGACGTGTTCATGTTCATTTGTGATCCCCAAATGCAGAGGACGGAAGCGTGTCCGAAGAGGATGTCCTGTGTGCAGCGGGTGGGAGCGTTTCTGCCGTTGCCGTTGCCCTGGGCTCAGTGCGGGCTCAGGGCCGACCTGTGGGCAGCCCCAGTGGAGCGGAGTGAGCTCGGCCGTGGGGCCACAAAAGTGGCCACCAAAGTAAGTTTGCTCCAGCAGAGAGCGGGGCTGACACAGATCCGAGCAGCAGCTCCGTGGTCTGTTTTTTCCTGGTACAAACTGGAAAGAGCAGTAACCACTTTGGTGGTGTAAGACTTTTGGAGGGGAAAAATTCTTTGGAATGGAAATGATTTTGGCAGAGGAAAAAAAATAAGGGTGGATGGGTGACTTTTTCAGAAGCTAAAAAGATTTGGAGGGAAAAAATCAGAAGGAAACATTTGGGGGTAAACATTCCTCTTTTTAGAAGGAATATTTTTTGAGGGAATTTTTGAGCTGGGAATAGGAAAATGTTTTGGGGGAAATTTTCTTGGGAGATGTTGAGAGATAATTATTTTATGGGGGGAAGTTATTGGGAAAGAATAACTTTCTAGTTGGATAAGTTGGGGGAAGATAAATAATATAGGCTCTATAAATAATATTTTGAAGCAAACATATTCTTTTAGAGATAGTGGGGTTTTTTTGGCTTTGTTTCATATTTGCAACATCTAAAGCAGGCTCCACTTAAATGAATGTAGCAAAATAACTTTGGAGAAATATATAACTCTTCTTAAAAGTTATTGGTGTGTACTAGGCAAATATCTGAAGTTGGGATTTTTTTTTTCCCTTTGCTATCACTGTTGTCAAAGAGAAGCCATTTACTGCTGTTCTTCCTGTGGCCCAAATAAAAATAAAAGCTTTCTCATGGTTCTTTCTTGCAGTAGTAAGGTAGCGTTATGTTCTTGCTGAAGTGAGTGGAATTGTTGGAATGAGTGTCCAGGCAGTGACATTAAGGAGGAGACCTGCTAAAATGAGGGCTGGGGGGCAGCATTGCTCTGGGGAGCAAGTAGATAATATTTTCAACCTGTGGAGTTAGTGGAAGAAGTTCCCTGTCCTTGTCCTTGAATTACTAAATCCCGTCTCTCAGAAATTCTAATGAAGAAAAAGGTAATGAAGACCTTTTAAGTTTGGCTATCCTTCAGTGTTCTTTAAGTGTTTCCTTTAGTGGGTCCAGATGTTAACTTTGAAAGAAAAAGTAGAAAAAATAGCAATCGTTCCTCTTGCAAAGCTGGCTCAAGCTGCAACGTTTAAATAGCCAGGTTGAGGGTGTTAGTAATCTTAGAGCCTTGAGTCACTTTGTTTCTCCTTTACAGAGCTCCTATAGCCACCAGTAAATTCTGCTGGGAGGATCCGTCGGGGAGATTTCCTACAGAAGGGATGAGGGCAGACGGCTTTGGGAACGGGAGGAATGCGCCGTTGTGGCCTGCTCAGTGCCAGGACGCAGCTGGGTCCTTCGCTAGCGGCGTTTTCATTTTCGCATGTCCCAGTCTGAGCTGCTTCTGCTGATGCCAAAAGCAGTGGTGCAGGTGGAGCGCCGCCAGCTCAGCAGGGCCGGTGAAGCAAAGAGCAGGAGAGAGCAGGTGAGAGCCGGGCCCGGCTCGGTGGGGGTCAGGCCCCAGCCCACGGGGAGGTGGTTCTTCCAGGGCTGCAGTGGGCATGGGAGGCAGGGGCTCCCCTGAGAGTGGGCCAAAGACTGGGATGTGTGAATTTTGGAGAATCTCTTGGCCAAAGTCATCTCTGTTTTCCTGTTAAGGTAAGGTGTAAAATGGGTGCATGCTTTGGGAAGAGCTCCTGCTAGTGTATTTGGTGAGGGGCCTTAATTTCCCTGCCTAGCCGAGGCGTCCGGCCTCGGGGAATTCTGTGTGCGTGGGCGAGCTGAGCTCAGCACTTAGTGCCCAGCGTGGCCTGCAGCGGTGCCGGCAGGCTGGAGTTAACGCTCCGCTTCCCCAGATTTCCTAGATTAGGCCTAGATTTGCTGTAATGCAGGACTCTTCCCTTTTCTTAATGGGCAGTCTTGACCTCAGATCAGCCTGGGAAGCTGAGCCAACACTCGCTTGCCCTGGTGCGAGAGTCAAAATCCCAAAAACGTAACCTGCAGAGCCAGCTAGAGGAGAAACACAAGGGCAGGGAAAAAGCGAACAAGGAGGGGAACAAAAATGGACATTTTCTGTGTGTGCTCTCTCAGGCTTCTCAGAAGCTACTTTCAGGCATCATTCCTGTAATTTCTCAGCTTCGCTCCTTTTGCACAGGGTTTATTTATTTATTTATTTAAAGCCATCCTATTCTCGAAGATCCCTATAGACCAATCTTGTCAATCTATGGCAGCAGCCAGCTAAGCTAGAGATCAAGCCAAGGCAAGGTGAGAGCTGCCTGTTTCCTTCACTATCCTTTTTTTTCTTATTTGCCTTGGTCATATAAGTGAAAAACCAAGAATGGCGTAAATTGTTTGTCAGTTTAATGTACCGGTAATATACCAGTAGGAGCCTATAAGACTGCCAAGAAAGATTTTTAATGTTCTAATTATTCTACAGTTTAAACACGCAAACACAAATGATGTTTTACTTTTTAGTAAAATATATTCAAACAATGCATATAGAAGCTACAGAGAGAAGATGCAGATATTCTGCATAGTACGCAAATGCTTGGACATACCTTAAGAGATAAAGACGACATGACAGCTCAAACTGGCATACAGAGATTGCACAGTTGGACATTCACCATCTCTAGGTGCTATGTCCCATGCCATGTACAACAGCAGCATGATACACGTTCTTTATTGGTTTTCATGTGATTCCATTTTCAAAAAATGCATATGTGTATCTTATTCTCAGTTGGGTTTTTTTTTTTTTTTTTGACTGCTGGATTGAAGAGGTGTCCATCTCCACATCTCCATGCCAGGAGCCCTGGGCGCAGGTGACGGCATCGCCTCGGGACAGGGAGAGGCCGGAGGGGCCAGGGAACCTCAGCACGGGCCAGCCGCAGGTGAAAGGAAGGTGAATCTCAGATATATATATATATATGTATATATTGTGTGTGTGTGTGTGTGTGTAATGGTTAGGGGTAGCATCGCTGTCCCGTCCCCACGAGTCCGAGATTGCAGCAGTTCCCCCACGTCTGTCAGCTGGGAGGGGAGTTCGGGAGGGCCCAGACCCACCACCCCTGGCCTTTAACAAACTGGCCCAGAATTAAAGATTTAGGAGGGAAAAAAACCTACAAATCCAAAAGACATTTCTGGTTACACCTACTGAGAACTGAGAGGACCTCTTCAGTTAATACGCACTCAGAGGGTCAGTTTTAGCATTTAGCTTAGGGTTTAGTTTTAGCTACTACCCTGCGTTCTTCCTGCAGTGCTGTGTTTCTACTCGCTGTTTTTAGCAGGATTATGGGATTTTGAGGTCAGACACCCAACTCTGCTACTGTTCCCAGAGGTAGGAAAAAAAAAAAAAGGTAACTTGTAGGAAGTGTCACTCCCCAGTAGCATCACATGAGGGAAGACCAAAGCTTTGAAGAGCCAAAGTTTTATCAGAAGATTGTTTCTGGGTCTGCTTTCCCACCCCGTCCCTTCTTTTTCAGTGTAAGAAGTTTCCCTGTTACCAGAGAATGAGCCAACGGCAACTACCTGGTGAAAGGTGCATTTAAGATGTCAGGATTTCAACATCATCTTCAAGGGATAAGCAATGCATTTTTACTTCAGTAATTTTTTCCCTCTCCTCTCCCTGGAGGTGCAAGGAAAATTTCCTGGTACCCACTGTTGCAAGCATGTCCGGGACGGGGCTTTCACACCAAGACAAGACTTGTGTTCCTGTAACTTACAGGCATCTACTTACGTCCAGAAATTTGGACGTTTTATTTTCCATGTTTAAGTGAAGCCTGGACAAAACTTGCATCTGTAACACGTCCAAGAAAACAACTGAGATATAGTCTCGGTAATAGGCTCCTTTTTTTTTTTTTTTTTTTTTTTTTTTTTTTTTGTCTAAGATCCAGACAGACCAGTCTCGTCAATCTATGGCAACAGCCAGCTAAGCTGGAGATCAAGCTGCCAAGGCAAGGTGAGAGCTTCCTGTATTGTTCACTATGCATTTTTGTTGTTTGCCTTAGTTATGTAACTGATAAACCAAGAAGGGGGTAAACTTTCACATGAGGTACTTAATATACCAGTAAGAAGAAAGATTTTTAATGCTCAGATTATTCTGCAATTAAAACAGACGAGCTCAAATGATGTTTTACTTTTTATTAAAACATATTCAAAAAATATAAAATATGTATATGCTTTATATATATCTATACATATAAAATAAGCATATCAATCTGTTTTCTACATGGATGTATATAAAATATATATATGGATATAAAATATATCCATATATATCATATATATGTTTAGAAGTACTCTTGATTGAACTGTACACAGCTAACAGAAGAGAATGCAATTAAAATATTATTTTTAATCAAGTAGAAATGAAGTGTTCTGAAGAGCGCATTATGAAGCACTGTAGAGGTTTCTAATTATTTTTTTTCATTTCCTGATAATAAAAAAACAAATTATCAATAAGCACAAATAGAAGTTTAAGAACCTGATAGTTTATTTCTTCACACAAAGTTAAAGAATCTGTAAATACATCCAACTGTTGGTGATATTTAGCAAGAACATGTGCTAAAAGCATCACAGTGCTTCTATATTCTCTGTAGTTTCAGAGACATCCCTATGTGTCCAGAAGAGTAGAGGATACAGAGCCTGGTGCAACAGTTGTTTCAAGAGTTAGGAAGAGATCCTCCCTGAGAAAGCACAACTAAAAGCTGAGAAAGTTACTTTGTGACTGCACAATAGTTAATTTACCTTTGCTACTTGCCCAGAGCACTCAGAAGAAGAGAGAACTGTACTTAAAGCTGAAGGAAAAGGGAGAAAGCAAAGAAATCCAGGCACGTTTAATATGAGCATTCCAATATTAAGTTCCAGAAGCCCACAAGTCCTGGATAACATAAATATTTTCCTTTCTCAAGCTAGTATGTGGCATTACAGGAGATGAGAAGGGAACGTTTTTCAGGCATGACCTCCCTGAATCCAGAATATCCTCACTCCTGCAGAGTGAGAACAGAGCATCCATTCTAACTCTTAATCTGATGTGAAAGAAGAGATTGAGGTACCAGTGCCTAAGCAAAGAGGCTCCCTCTTTTCAAGGTGAACTGCAGAAGGACCAAGAATTGTATCTATTCTCACACACAAGCGCTCAGGGACGAGTGGCCTCATGGCCCTTTGCATCTGAGGACTCGATTTTCAACATGCCTAAATCAAATCAACACTGGGATTGCCTGGCTTGGGTGGTGGGTGCCTCCTGAAGACATTTGCTGACTGCTGACAACTCCTAAATCCTCTTTTACAGGGAAAGGACAGAGAACCTGAATAATTACTGTAAAACCTGCCCAGGCAGAAACCTCCCTTTGTATCAAATTGGAGACACTTGAACTTCAAAGTTCAGAAGAGATGATTGGGAAACTGAAGAAAAATCTCCAACTCTTCTTATGTTTTGTAATTATTTTAAAGCTGTTGAAGAAAGGAAGGACTTAAGTATTCCCGTGTTTGCCTGCTTGTAGGGGGAGAAAGAAGAAGTAAGAGACTGAGAAGAGCACCCTCCTTTCATGATACCCCAATCCCTAAGGAGAGAAAGAAAGAGAGAGAGAGAAAAAGAAAAAAAAGAGCAAGAAAAGCTTTCCACAGCCTCCAAGGTTAATTGCTTTGAAGGAGTTGTGCGGGTGGAACCATTGTCTTCAAGTCCAATCTTTTTTTTCTCCTGCTGATACTGCAAATAACGATGCCAAATTTGACAATGGTTTTGCAATATGGATAAATGTCTTCCATACGAAAACGACTAAGTCTTATGACAACTAAGCACTAAAGCAGTTAATATGAAATAAGCATGATATCCAGAGTGCATGCGGAATGTGTAACAGTGATAGAATACTATATATAACCATTAGAAAATATATATAAAATTGACCATAAAGAGTTTAGTTTTGTCATAATTGTTCCAGTGCTGGTAAATGCACTGGCTGAAGAGAGCATATATTTTTTCCAGGTAAAAGATGTTGAAGTTCCTTGCTAGCTTAGTGACACCATCCAGCAGATGCCGAAAACAAAATGGAGACAACACAAGTTTAAAATAGCATGAGACCTTCTGGAAAAGCTCTTTAAGTCTTCAGGAGCTAAACAATCACATCACAGCACAACTGACTGCCAACACTGTTCAGGAGCTGTGCGTGGAGTGAGGCTGTTGGACCCACAGACAGCAACCGGGCAAGTGGAAATAGTGCAAGTGGAAATAGCAGCGAGGGGAGAGAGTTCCCCACTTTGTTGTAAAGAACACTGAGAACAGACATTGCACAAGCTTGCTGTAATCCCTCACAACTGGGGCATCTGGCTCTTCAGGAATTCCCACGGCTTTCTCCCTGTTCATCCGTTGCTGCTGTTCTGCCTGAGAACATCCCGCTGGACTCTCGCAACGCATGTAAGTTTCTGGAATGAAAACACTTTCTTAGATGATGATTTCTGTTTGTCTGGCACATGGCTATCCTTCAGCTATCCCACAAGGGGCATCCAGTCTTTCTCTGCAGTTCCCTGTTATTTGTTCACTGAGAAATACTTGGCTTCTACTTTCTCCTCCATAAAAAATAGGAACCAAGATGAAAAAAGAAGTAGAAGTGAAAAGCCCAGGGTTGAGAGGAGAAAAAAAGCAATAGTCATACATTGCCATTACAGCAGGACATACTTAAGGAAGTTGAATGTTAAGAAAACGCATCTCCCATTTGAAGCAAGCATTAGGGTATAAGTCATCACTGCTACATTATGACTAAATGTACACAGGTTACAGTTTCTTATTCTAAGCTGCTCGTTATCAGAAAGATGCACATGCAATAAAAGAAAGCAAATGATTGTTGGTTTGCAAGGAGATCATAGAATCATAGAATCCTTAAGGTTGGAAGGGACCTCTAGGGATCATTTAGTCCAACCCCCCTGCACACACAAGGGTCACTAGAGCACGTGGCACAGGACTGCGTCCAGGCAGCCCTTGGAGATCTCCAGAGAAGGAGACTCCACAACCTCTCTTGGCAGCCTGTTCCAGTGCTCTGTCACCCTCACTGTTAAGAAAATTTTCCTTAAGTTCCTGTGGAATGTTTGATGCTTTGGTTTGTGGCCGTTTCCTCTAGTCCTGTCACTGTGCCAGGTCAAAGCACAATAAACGATCCTCTTGTCTTTTATACCTAATGCTTTGAAGAGCAAAGGCTTTATCAGCATTTTTAGAGCACTCACCTTTTTTAGTTCTCTCTCAGTATAGATTAGCATAGATCCGCTCATACCCTCCTTCGCAGAGGCAAGATTACCCCTCATAGTCTTATTCTCTAGTCATTGTCTATGTAAAAGAGGTATCAGCTGCCACGATGGGAAAGTACCACTGAGGTGGATACAAGCGCAAAATTCAGGAGAAAACCAGAACGTAGTCCAAAGCAAGTGTCTGCCTGTTAAGAAGTCCTTAAAACTTACTACCCAATTTAGGCAAGAACGACTAATGAAGTTAAACATGGAGGAGCATTTATTTGAAAAGTACATAGCACAGAGTAAAATAAGTGCGAGATACAATATCCCACCTTGCTCATCTAACAAGATAAACCATATTTTTTCCCATGTATTATTCTCTTTGTGAGCCCCAAATGCGAGTGATGTCTCCTCTGAGCCGGAAATGGATGGGATGAAATAAGTAAAATTTCCCAATAGCTGCTCCCACCTTCAACCTTGTGATATTTGAAAAGACAAAAAGCAACAGTAGTGACTCCAACCCTAAGCTGAGATACTGCAACTAATCTTTCTTTTCTTGGCATGTGCTGTGAAGTTTGTCTGCGATGTAAGTGAAGGGAAAGATTTTCACAAGCTTACAGTGCATCTGTCTCATTGCAACTTCAGTGTTCTTGGCTTTGTCGAGTGTGATTTCAGAATAATTTTCCTGAGTTGGCCACTCAATGCTTTGACAATATTTTGGCAGGATTGTACTCAGGGTTGAGAAAAACAGGATTTTTAGGGGTTGGCAAAGTAAGGCATTCTTCAGAAAGGAGACTGCAGATGTAAAAAGCCACTGGCGTGAGGTCTCATAACCATAAGACAGGACATAGAAGACAATGAAAAACGATGATAGCCCCATAACAACAATAATGAAAGAAAGAGGGAGAGAAGAGGGAAGAACCTCTCTCCCATTTTAATTTTCACCAAAGGGTTGTGGAAGTCTGCTCCTGTCTGTCTTGTCTTTGTGCACTCCCAAAATGACATTTTCTTGAGGTAAGCTAGGGAAGAGTGTTGAAGCAGTTGGAGAGAATAGTGCCAAGTTAGGCCAGTGCACAAGGTATTTCTGTTATTTTCATGTTGAACTGGATGAACTGCTGATGTGTTTGATGTCTAATGTAGCTTCTGGACTCAGCAGTGATAGTTGCATTTAAGAAGTGATTCCTCCCTGCCTTTTCTGGGTATGTGGAGGGTTGGACTGAATTGCCCTCATCCAAGTGGTATCTTTCTCCAGCAGCTCCCTGGGCAACTGTAGACTACACATGTATATTTTAGAGACTCTAGATGTATATTTCAGCGGAGACTGACGTGGCTGTCCTTACAGATAGGTCTCTTCTCTCCCTGTCCCCCGAAAAAGAAATGACCCAAAAGGATGAAATAATGTGATGCATCGAAATGCAGTCCCTCTCTGGAAAATGATGTGGGGAAAGCATTGTTTTTGAGGAATCTCTTTAAATAGCCACAGAAAGCCAACATATCATGGGAGAAGTTATGGTGGGCACCTGGTGTAAAGTTTTGTCCATTCTCTCTCATGAAGTATTAGCTTTTATTGACTGGAAAAAAAGGCTGACTGGATAGATTTAAAATGGGAATTTATCTTGTAAATATATGTATATATATTTTCCCTGCCAGAACAGTGATATGCTTGCTTGTCGTAATTACTGGCACTGGGCTTTCTATTTTATGGAAAAGGTATGAGATGTCTTCGTCTATCTGTTTTTTGGTGTCTGAATAGATAATTCTCTATTGAAAAGGCAGCTGTAGAGGGCATGGCATGGTTAACTCGGTTAACTCTTGTGAAATGAAGTGGGATAGAGCAACGGTGAATGCTGATGAGATGAGGGCGATGCACTGTGAGCTTGTCAAGCTCAAAGGAGGAAGCAGTATAAGCTTTTAGAAGCTGATGCAATTGCAGTGAGGTTGAGAGGGCCAAACCTAAAAAGAAAGCTCTTGTTTTTCTAAAAGATGTCATCATTGTCGTGGTAGTTTTCACACTGCCATTAAATGATGCCTATTCCATTGGGAACAGCTATGGTTTTTGCTACAACCTATTCATGATCAGTTCTCTGCCAGAGTTTGCAGTGTAGATAAGGTAGCACATATTTACAGGTGGGTGAGTGGTATCTTCTGCCTTTGCTCCATAATGACATTCGGCCAAACTTTCTTTCTGATGGCGGCTCCAAAATAATTGGTTTCCCTTGGATGAGGCAAGTACGGGCTAAAGGTACAGAGAAAAAATGTTTCTCTCCTCACAGCTTGGTAAATTCCTATATGATCAGTAAAAGCCACTGTCTTCACACGTATGGCAGTGACACCCAAGAGAAAGGTGGCTGTGCTGGCCCTTGGATAAGGACTGCCAGGGAACACGTTCCCAAGGAGCCACGCCGCACAAAGAGCCATCTGCTGCCAGAAAAGCACACTGCCTTGGTGGCACTCGTGTCTGCTTTGTAGATGAGAGGTAGAACTTGAAGCACAGCATCAAGAGCTAGTGAAGACTCCAGGCCTATCAACTCCTGATTCTACTTGGTCTCTTAAACAAAGACGGGGGGATTCACAGCACTTTTGCCACTGGTGCTACCCATGTCTGACATGTACTTTCCAGACTCTACACTAGGCGGAAGGTTTATGAGAATAAAGGGCTTAGAGATTCACACACCGCAACAGCCATGTCATCAAAGCAGGGCTGCTCTTCTGAAGGAAGGAAAATATTCTCTGTCTCATAGACACTCTTTTTTAAATGAATTGTGTCTAGCATTGCCACTTCTAGCTACAGTTACCTTCCCTTTTTCTATCAAAAGGCACTCACTTGACAAGAAGAGAGATGGTTTTCTTAGGTCAGCATGCCAATTAATCAAGAGGTGTGAAATACCTGACACAATGTGGAAAAAATGCTTTTCTAAGTACATATGAAAAAAAAGGGGAGGGATACCTAAGTGGGAGGAACCGGCGTAGAGAGCACACACACAGACAGAACAAGATACTGGCATTCCACACAGAAAACCTTAATCCAAGAGTCTTGAAGAGGGGAGTGAGAGTAAAGCAAAACGTGCAGCACAAAGCAGGAGAAGAGGAGCAGCTCTGGAGTTTACACCGTAGGAAGTGGCACTCCTGTTGCTCATAGTACTCCCAGCGTAACTCCATTCACAGAGCGCTGCAAATATTTTTCAATCCTAGTGACAATAATGCTTTCTGTCTGCCATTCTTTGAGGCTACAGGCTATGCTGAGGTTTGTGATGTGTGTGACAGTGGAGGCAGTGAACTCTAGAGCCTGGAGACCTTCGTTTTCTCTAGCTTTCCAGGCCAAAGCTGATCCCTTGACAAGTATGAGAGGAGTGCTCTTGTTTGGCTTTCTTCTGGTCAATGCAGCCAGGGCTTCTTCTGGGCCCAAGTGCTTCATGATGATGGCACTTGTATCAGTGGACTCTGGAGTCCTGAATTTGTGTCTTTGCATGTAGAGCGATGCTTAAAAAGACAGGTGAAGTCCACAAGAGTTTGTCACCTTTTTTCAGAAGCTCTTTGGAAGTTCTCTAGATCTCTAGCACGTGCATCCAAAACAAAGAAAGTAATTGTTGTCACATTTTAGCAGCTAACCCTAGTGATGTCTTCACTGAAACAGTGACCCCCTTCCTAGCGTGCCTTTTCATTGGAATGGCAAAGGAAGGGAAAAAGCTGCCTTATATCCCAAGTCAAGTAGTGCAGCTTGATCCCAGTGGACAGGGCAGTTTGGATCTGCAAGAGAAGAATCCTGTTGTCTCTTTCCAAAAAAAAAAGAGACAGAGATGGGATTGCTAATACTAATTGTAGTCCAGCTCTGAGCTTTGAAAGTGGCAGCATCCCCTTTGATGAGCTCCAACCACCTCTGCCCAGAACGCTTCCCCCGCTCCCCAAAGAAAGCAAACTATCCTCCGTGCGCCACAAAGAACTGGGGAGCTGCTGCGCGCATCCTGTGACTCCCTCTCTGGAATGGGCCAGAAGGAAAAGCATCAGCTATGCCACTTAAGGCCAGGACAGACAGTAAGCCCTGCAGAAAGGCTTGTGAGTATACATGTGTCCATTGATGAATTTTCTTTTTAATCAAAAGCTAAAAGATATCTTTAAAAAGGCATTGTGCTGGTGCGCCTCTTACCGACCAAAGGGTTTTGCTCTGTGTTTTTCCCAGGGAAACAGCAAGAGGACAAGAAAGGAGGTTTTGCACTTGGTTCTCCTGTCCTGGTGGATCCCTGTTGGAGAGTTGACTCCTTCACTAAGGATTGGTAAGGGTATGTTGCCATGTGGTCTCCTTTTCTGCTTTTATTCCTTTTCCTGGAGTCTCTGTATTTGCCCTATGGGAGCAGGGGCTTGCTTGGAGAAGGAGGCTGTGCAGATTTATTTTGGAAAAAATGTTTGGGGCAGATGCAAGGTTAGGACTAGACTAGTGCTGGGGAAGATGAGCGGTTGCACTGCAGACGTGGCTGCTCCGAATGGCAGGAGTTAAGGCACTGGGCTTGACTGACTGCAGCTGGCTTCATGAGCTGCCAAATAAGAGAGGATGCTACAGTGATAGCAGAATCAAATGTTTGTTTGTGTTAGGGTATAGTCAAGCAACGGCCTTTTATGCCTTTCAGGGTAAAACAAATGCTTCCATTAACCTGCCCTTGTAGCTTTCTTTGAGAAGCAGCATTCTCCGGAAAGGCCATTTTATCCTATTTGTACCATTTTAGAGTCTAACATCAGTGAGCTGCAAAAGTAAAATGTGTATCAGTTTCACACACATAGAAATGTAAATGCAGTGTTAAGAAGTCCTATTTTCAGTGTGCCAGGCCAAAGCACAATAAATGATCCTCTTGTCTTTTATGCCTAATGCTTTGAGGAGCAAAGGTTTTATGAGCATTTTTAGAGCATTCACCTTTTTTAGTCCTCTCTCAGTATAGATTAGCGTAGATGTGCTCATACCCTCTTTGGCAGAGGCAAGATTACCCCTCATAGTCCTATTCTCTAGTCATTGTCTATGTAAAAGAGGTATCACCTCCCACGATGGGAAAGTACCACTGAGGTGGATACAAGACCAAAATTCAGGAGAAAACCAGAACATAGTCCAAAGCAAGTGTCTGAGTGTTAAGAAGTTCTTAAAACTTACTACCCAATTTAGGCAAGAACGACTAATGAAGGTAAACATGGAGAAGCATTTATTTGAAAAGTACATAGCACAGGGTAAAATAAGTGTGATATACAATATCCCACCTTGCTCATCCAACAAGATAAACCATATTTTTTCCCATGTATTATTCTGTTTGTGAGCCCCAAATGTCGGTGATGTCTCCTCTGATCCTGAAATAGGTGGGATTGTGTAAAATTTCCCAATATTTGCTCCCATCTTAGACCTGGTGACCTTTAAAAAACCAGAAAGCAACAATAGTGACTTGAAACCTAAGCTGAGATACTGGAACTAATCTTTCTTTTCTTAGCATATGCTGTGAAGTTTGTCAGCGATAAAAGTGAAGGGAAAAATTTTCACAAGCTTACAGTGCATCTCTCCCATTTCACCTTTAATCTCCGTGGTAATTCCAGAGTAATTTTCCTGGGTTGGCCACTCAATGCTATGACAATATTTTGGCAGAATTGCACTGAGGGCTGAGAAAAACAGGATTTTTAGGGGTTGGCAAAGTAAGGCATTCTTCAGAAAGGTGACGGCAGATGTAAAAAGCCACTGGCGTGAGGTCTCATAGCCATAAGACAGGCCATAGAAGACGATGAAAAATGATGTTAGCCCCATGGCAACAATAATGAGTGTCCAGGAGAAGGAGGCACATCTCCGGCATAAAACTGAGTGCGATGGCTTGCGACAGAGCAGGGGGACAGTGCTTTGTATTTTCTTCTGCCTCTGCAAGTTGTCCCCTTCTGGTGTCTTGAGAGGTTCCTCCTGCTGATACTTAAATGAGGCAGTTATGAGCATGTGTAGGGGAATGCTCATCAAAGCCCTTTCAGCTGCTAATATTATTGATCTCCAAAAGCTTGTGGGTGCTGGGGATTCTTCCCTTTTGTCAACATTGAAGAATATAAAGTTGACAAGCAGCTCTAGGAGCAGTGTGGCCAAAGCGCATGATAATCTTTGGAGCCTGCTGAAGGTGCCGGTGCCAGTGTGAGTAAAAACCGAGAACCACAGGTGACCATCTCTGAGGTTTGCTGCAAGCTTAATCCAAAAATAGTCAATTCTGCTGAGCCGTGCATTTGTGTTCATGGCAAAGAATGTCCTTTGGACTAAGTGGTCATCCTTGTTGAGAACGAACCAATTGCGGCAAATAAAGAAGCAGGTCTTGTGAGCGTGCAGATTTTCAACTTTTGCTCTACTTAAGAACCAGCTTGGAGAAGGGCCTTGGTTATTGTGCCAGACTCTCAAGGCACAGATATCTCCTATGTCTTTCTTAGTAGTTAACAAAAAGGTGTCTGTGCTTCCTTGCCTGAAAGAGGGAAAATGTGGGTGTTGTAAGCAATAGACATCACTGTTGCCATCCTGGCCCACGAGTTGAAGAAAAACATCTGCAGTGGTTCCAGCTCCCCAGCGACTGCCTGTGTATAAGGTGACCACAAAGGGCACTTTATGAACAGGGTCATTGTGTGGCTGAACGCTAATCTTGTCCTTGGTGAGTCTGTCAGCCTTGTCTCTTTTCAGTGCCCAGAGGGCCAAAGCAAGGTAGGCAAGAAAAATGACCACAAGGGTTAAGAGGGTCACAGGGTTTTCAGTTATGGGCGCTCTCATAGCTTTTCCCATGTTCAGAGTGTTGGGCGTCACTATTACCTTGGCTGCCAGCAATGTGATGTTGAAAGTGCGTATTTTTGACAGCGCCTCTTTCACAAGTGTTTTGTGCCCCAGCAGCGCTCTCTCCATTTCTGGTGGATATCGTATTGGAGGGAAAACGTTCTTGCCAATTTGGTAAAGGGCAGTGGAAATGGCAGCATTGGTGGCCAATTTGGAAGAATTCCCCTCTTCCAGCTTTGGATAGAAAGAGTTCTTCCATTTTCTTATGATAGAGAAAGCATTTTCAGCAATGCTATTTTCCTTTTTGGTGAGAGGGATAGTCCATTTTTTGCCTTCCATTTGGGTTTCCGTTTCTGCAGAGATTTTTCCTGGGAAAAACTTTCTAGCTTTCCTAGAGGTCAAGACTGAGGCTTTAAGGTCAGTCAAATTAAACCCAGCATTAAAAGGGTCTCCAGTTTGGACGTGAGGTGTCGTTGGAACACTTGAAGCACTTAGTGAGGCAAGTAGCTCGTGAAACACACGAGCTACTGGTCGACTTTCAAGTGGGTCCTGCTCTTTTACATATAAAGGCACTTGTTGAAGTGCTCCAAGAGAATTATATACATACATTTTCCATGGATACTCTGGAGAGCATGCTCCAACTGGGAGAAAAGGAGGAGGAGTTCCAGGCTGAGAAGCAAAATGCAGAACTGTAGCAAATGTCTTTTCCTCTGAAGAACGACTTCCAGTACCTCTGGTACCTTTTGATACTTCAGAAGCTACTATTACTTTATAGGTCAAAGGCAAATAGACCCCCGAAAACCCACTGCATCGAAGCACAAGTTTTGTCCCAAATGTGGGAGCCCAGCGTGGTGTGATGGTCCACTTTCCAGTCTTTGGAGAGGAATGTAATTTAAATGAGTATCTGTAGTTTGATGACTTAGCGTCCCAAGTAGTTACTGTTAAGAGCAGTATATGTGATTGATGCACAGTATTCATAAAAGTCAGAACATCAATAGAAAGATAAGCCCCAGAGCTCCCTGGTGAGGTTATTTTGAGAAAGAAATGAAACACATGCAGGCCGGAATCTAAAGCAGAGCTGGCAAGAGTTATGCATAAGGTATTCATAGCATAGATCCTAGCTGGGTTTATAGGTGTTGAGCAGTGTGAGCTGCTCTTGTCACGGTGGTGGTTGACGTAGGGCAGAGTTTCTCCAGCTGCAGTTAAGCCCAGTGCCTTGAGGTGTGCATGACAGCCCAGCTCTAGCGGCTGCCCCGCGTGGCTCAGGTAAACGCGTGGCCCAAGCCCTGGCAGCTGCATATCCTGCACAGACATCTCCATGGTCAAGCTGTGATGAAGGCACGCAGGAGCAGCGCATGGAGCTGATGAGCAGTGCATTGTCATGAAGCTGGAGGCTGTGGCTGGTGGTGTTCTTCCTGGCAGGAGGGCTGGCTGCAGCACAGACTTCCCCGAGCAGTGAGCTGTGTTCTTGACGCAGGCAGGGTTCATGGAGCAGGAGCATTGTGGTGGGGCCTGTGGCTGCCGCTTTGCTGCGGGGGCTGTCTGGTACCGCCGATTGCTAGTTTTGCTCTGTAAGCAGGAGCTGCAGTGCTCTGTGTCCAGTCTGTGCGAGACGTGTCCATGAGGGCCCAGGGAGCTGAGCAGCAGGGCCGGGGGTTGCAGGAGGGGAGAAGCGTCCCGCAAGTCTGGAGGGTTGTAGGCGGGAAGCCAGAGGAGCAGAAGGGCGAGCACTGGCCCTGCCACTGCTTGTCCAAGGGAGAGCCGTAGGCCAAGAGCCATTGGTGCTGCTGCAGCACAAAGCAGCCGCGCTGGGCTCCAGAGGTGCCCTGAGGGCCGCTTGCCCTGCGCTGGGCACCTTGGGTCCCGAGGGCATCACGGAACCAGGTGGCCCCTGGCGACGACACCCAACAATGGGGCTTCCCATCCTCCCCAAGGCGTGGGGGGGGGCCTGCCAGGCTCCTTCTATAGCCCCCCGCTCTGGAACAAACCTCCCCCTGAAAGCTGCTTTCCCAAAGCCTTAGCTCTGCCCACGTCCCAGGCGGCCCTGACCCTGGCTGGCCACTGGCGGCCCCCAGCGGCTCCTCCTTCATGGGGCTGGAGGTGTTGGGGATGCTGTGGAAGTGCTGTGGGAGCACTCTTGGGCGGATGGAGCTGGGAAAGGAGGGTCATGGTGCCCCTGAGGGAGTGCCGGATGCGGGCCGCTGTCCTGATTTCAGGGGGATGTGAGGGCGCCTGCATCCCTTTTAACCAAGGGCTTTTGGAACTCCATCATCCTAGTCAGGGCCCAAATGGAAACAGCTGAAGTCCTCGGTAGGACTTTTTAAACAGCTAGGACTAGCAGCATCTTCAAGAGGATGCTGAGGCACTTGAGCTGCTCTGCCGAAGGATCATGTAAGCTTAGATGAGCTTGTTCATTTCTCTTCCATGCAGTGTCCCTCCATGCAGGAGGACTAACTTGTCCGGTTGAATCCTCATGAGTGCTGGAAAAGAACAGTTATGTTTTATCTCTTGCATATGACACGGCTATGAAGAGGAACAGAACTACTTAATTTCTTTTTAAGAGTGGAAGAGATCGATGACCATTTTTTCATATGTGATGAGCTTTGTCTTCTTCCTGCAATACAACTAGTTGTTGTATGTCTTTGTATATTTTAATTTGCCTTTCCCTTCTTAAATGTGAGAGAGGCAGAAAAAAAGGCATTTTAGGAGGGTTATGCGTTTTGCATGAGCTTCCACCATCCTTTCTACGAATGCTGCAGTTACCTAAAGAGCAAAGAAGTTATTAGGCCGGGGCCACCCGACGCCTGTCCTTTCACACCGTCTATCCTTCCAAGGAAGAGGGAGAGAAGAGGAAAGAACCTCTCTCCCATTTTAATTTTCACCAAAGGGTTGTGGAAGTGTGCTCCTGTCTGTCTTGTCTTTGTGCACTCCCAAAATGACATTTTCTTGAGGTAAGCTAGGGAAGTGTGTTGAAGCAGTTGGAGAGAATAGTGCCAAGTTTGGCCAGTGCACAAGGTGTTTCTGTTATTTTCATGTTGAACTGGATGAACTGCTGATGTGTTTGGTGTCTAATGTAGCTTCTGGACTCAGCAGTGATAGTTGCATTTAAGAAGTGATTCCTCCCTCCCTTTTCTGGGTATGTGGAGAGTTGGCCTGAATTGCCCTCATCCAAGTGGTATCTTTCTCCAGCAGCTCCCTGGGCAACTGTAGACTACACTTGTATATTTTGGAGACTCTAGATGTGTATTTCAGCGGAGACTGACGTGACTGTCCTTACAGATAGGTCTCTTCTCTCCCTCTCCCCCGAAAAAGAAATGACCCAAAAGGATGAAATAATGTGATGCATTGAAATTCAGTCCCTCTCTGGAAAATGATGTGGGGAAAGCACTGTTTTTGAGGAATCTCTTTAAATAGCCACAGAAAGCCAACATATCATGGGAGAAGTTATGGTGGGCACCTGGTGTAAAGTTTTGTCCATTCTCTCTCATGAAGTATTAGCTTTTATTAACTGGAAAAAAAGGCTGACTGGATAGATTTAAAATGGGAATTTATCTTGTAAATATATGTATATATATTTTCCCTGCCAGAACAGTGATATGCTTGCTTGTCGTAATTACTGGCACTGGGCCTTCTATTTTATGGAAAAGGTATGAGATGTCTTCGTCTATCTGTTTTTTGGTGTCTGAATAGATAATTCTCTATTGAAAAGGCAGCTGTAGAGGGCATGGCATGGTTAACTCGGTTAACTCTTGTGAAATGAAGTGGGATAGAGCAACGGTGAATGCTGATGAGATGAGGGCGATGCACTGTGAGCTTGTCAAGCTCAAAGGAGGAAGCAGTATAAGCTTTTAGAAGCTGATGCAATTGCAGTGAGGTTGAGAGGGCCAAACCTAAAAAGAAAGCTCTTGTTTTTCTAAAAGATGTCATCATTGTCGTGGTAGTTTTCACACTGCCATTAAATGATGCCTATTCCATTGGGAACAGCTATGGTTTTTGCTACAACCTATTCATGATCAGTTCTCTGCCAGAGTTTGCAGTGTAGATAAGGTAGCACATATTTACAGGTGGGTGAGTGGTATCTTCTGCCTTTGCTCCATAATGACATTCGGCCAAACTTTCTTTCTGATGGCGGCTCCAAAATAATTGGTTTCCCTTGGATGAGGCAAGTACGGGCTAAAGGTACAGAGAAAAAATGTTTCTCTCCTCACAGCTTGGTAAATTCCTATATGATCAGTAAAAGCCACTGTCTTCACACGTATGGCAGTGACACCCAAGAGAAAGGTGGCTGTGCTGGCCCTTGGATAAGGACTGCCAGGGAACACGTTCCCAAGGAGCCACGCCGCACAAAGAGCCATCTGCTGCCAGAAAAGCACACTGCCTTGGTGGCACTCGTGTCTGCTTTGTAGATGAGAGGTAGAACTTGAAGCACAGCATCAAGAGCTAGTGAAGACTCCAGGCCTATCAACTCCTGATTCTACTTGGTCTCTTAAACAAAGACGGGGGGATTCACAGCACTTTTGCCACTGGTGCTACCCATGTCTGACATGTACTTTCCAGACTCTACACTAGGCGGAAGGTTTATGAGAATAAAGGGCTTAGAGATTCACACACTGCAACAGCCATGTCATCAAAGCAGGGCTGCTCTTCTGAAGGAAGGAAAATATTCTCTGTCTCATAGACACTCTTTTTTAAATGAATTGTGTCTAGCATTGCCACTTCTAGCTACAGTTACCTTCCCTTTTTCTATCAAAAGGCACTCACTTGACAAGAAGAGAGATGGTTTTCTTAGGTCAGCATGCCAATTAATCAAGAGGTGTGAAATACCTGACACAATGTGGAAAAAATGCTTTTCTAAGTACATTTGAAAAAAAAGGGGAGGGATACCTAAGTGGGAGGAACCGGCGTAGAGAGCACACACACAGACAGAACAAGATACTGGCATTCCACACAGAAAACCTTAATCCAAGAGTCTTGAAGAGGGGAGTGAGAGTAAAGCAAAACGTGCAGCACAAAGCAGGAGAAGAGGAGCAGCTCTGGAGTTTACACCGTAGGAAGTGGCACTCCTGTTGCTCATAGTACTCCCAGCGTAACTCCATTCACAGAGCGCTGCAAATATTTTTCAATCCTAGTGACAATAATGCTTTCTGTCTGCCATTCTTTGAGGCTACAGGCTATGCTGAGGTTTGTGATGTGTGTGACAGTGGAGGCAGTGAACTCTAGAGCCTGGAGACCTTCGTTTTCTCTAGCTTTCCAGGCCAAAGCTGATCCCTTGACAAGTATGAGAGGAGTGCTCTTGTTTGGCTTTCTTCTGGTCAATGCAGCCAGGGCTTCTTCTGGGCCCAAGTGCTTCATGATGATGGCACTTGTATCAGTGGACTCTGGAGTCCTGAATTTGTGTCTTTGCATGTAGAGCGATGCTTAAAAAGACAGGTGAAGTCCACAAGAGTTTGTCACCTTTTTTCAGAAGCTCTTTGGAAGTTCTCTAGATCTCTAGCACGTGCATCCAAAACAAAGAAAGTAATTGTTGTCACATTTTAGCAGCTAACCCTAGTGATGTCTTCACTGAAACAGTGACCCCCTTCCTAGCGTGCCTTTTCATTGGAATGGCAAAGGAAGGGAAAAAGCTGCCTTATATCCCAAGTCAAGTAGTGCAGCTTGATCCCAGTGGACAGGGCAGTTTGGATCTGCAAGAGAAGAATCCTGTTGTCTCTTTCCAAAAAAAAAAGAGACAGAGATGGGATTGCTAATACTAATTGTAGTCCAGCTCTGAGCTTTGAAAGTGGCAGCATCCCCTTTGATGAGCTCCAACCACCTCTGCCCAGAACGCTTCCCCCGCTCCCCAAAGAAAGCAAACTATCCTCCGTGCGCCACAAAGAACTGGGGAGCTGCTGCGCGCATCCTGTGACTCCCTCTCTGGAATGGGCCAGAAGGAAAAGCATCAGCTATGCCACTTAAGGCCAGGACAGACAGTAAGCCCTGCAGAAAGGCTTGTGAGTATACATGTGTCCATTGATGAATTTTCTTTTTAATCAAAAGCTAAAAGATATCTTTAAAAAGGCATTGTGCTGGTGCGCCTCTTACCGACCAAAGGGTTTTGCTCTGTGTTTTTCCCAGGGAAACAGCAAGAGGACAAGAAAGGAGGTTTTGCACTTGGTTCTCCTGTCCTGGTGGATCCCTGTTGGAGAGTTGACTCCTTCACTAAGGATTGGTAAGGGTGTGTTGCCATGTGGTCTCCTTTTCTGCTTTTATTCCTTTTCCTGGAGTCTCTGTATTTGCCCTATGGGAGCAGGGGCTTGCTTGGAGAAGGAGGCTGTGCAGATTTATTTTGGAAAAAATGTTTGGGGCAGATGCAAGGTTAGGACTAGACTAGTGCTGGGGAAGATGAGCGGTTGCACTGCAGACGTGGCTGCTCCGAATGGCAGGAGTTAAGGCACTGGGCTTGACTGACTGCAGCTGGCTTCATGAGCTGCCAAATAAGAGAGGATGCTACAGTGATAGCAGAATCAAATGTTTGTTTGTGTTAGGGTATAGTCAAGCAACGGCCTTTTATGCCTTTCAGGGTAAAACAAATGCTTCCATTAACCTGCCCTTGTAGCTTTCTTTGAGAAGCAGCATTCTCCGGAAAGGCCATTTTATCCTATTTGTACCATTTTAGAGTCTAACATCAGTGAGCTGCAAAAGTAAAATGTGTATCAGTTTCACACACATAGAAATGTAAATGCAGTGTTAAGAAGTCCTATTTTCAGTGTGCCAGGCCAAAGCACAATAAATGATCCTCTTGTCTTTTATGCCTAATGCTTTGAGGAGCAAAGGTTTTATGAGCATTTTTAGAGCATTCACCTTTTTTAGTCCTCTCTCAGTATAGATTAGCGTAGATGTGCTCATACCCTCTTTGGCAGAGGCAAGATTACCCCTCATAGTCCTATTCTCTAGTCATTGTCTATGTAAAAGAGGTATCACCTCCCACGATGGGAAAGTACCACTGAGGTGGATACAAGACCAAAATTCAGGAGAAAACCAGAACATAGTCCAAAGCAAGTGTCTGAGTGTTAAGAAGTTCTTAAAACTTACTACCCAATTTAGGCAAGAACGACTAATGAAGGTAAACATGGAGAAGCATTTATTTGAAAAGTACATAGCACAGGGTAAAATAAGTGTGATATACAATATCCCACCTTGCTCATCTAACAAGATAAACCATATTTTTTCCCATGTATTATTCTGTTTGTGAGCCCCAAATGTCGGTGATGTCTCCTCTGATCCTGAAATAGGTGGGATTGTGTAAAATTTCCCAATATTTGCTCCCATCTTAGACCTGGTGACCTTTAAAAAACCAGAAAGCAACAACAGTGACTTGAAACCTAAGCTGAGATACTGGAACTAATCTTTCTTTTCTTAGCATATGCTGTGAAGTTTGTCAGCGATAAAAGTGAAGGGAAAAATTTTCACAAGCTTACAGTGCATCTCTCCCATTTCACCTTTAATCTCCGTGGTAATTCCAGAATAATTTTCCTGGGTTGGCCACTCAATGCTATGACAATATTTTGGCAGAATTGCACTGAGGGCTGAGAAAAACAGGATTTTTAGGGGTTGGCAAAGTAAGGCATTCTTCAGAAAGGTGACGGCAGATGTAAAAAGCCACTGGCGTGAGGTCTCATAGCCATAAGACAGGCCATAGAAGACGATGAAAAATGATGTTAGCCCCATGGCAACAATAATGAGTGTCCAGGAGAAGGAGGCACATCTCCGGCATAAAACTGAGTGCGATGGCTTGCGACAGAGCAGGGGGACAGTGCTTTGTATTTTCTTCTGCCTCTGCAAGTTGTCCCCTTCTGGTGTCTTGAGAGGTTCCTCCTGCTGATACTTAAATGAGGCAGTTATGAGCATGTGTAGGGGAATGCTCATCAAAGCCCTTTCAGCTGCTAATATTATTGATCTCCAAAAGCTTGTGGGTGCTGGGGATTCTTCCCTTTTGTCAACATTGAAGAATATAAAGTTGACAAGCAGCTCTAGGAGCAGTGTGGCCAAAGCGCATGATAATCTTTGGAGCCTGCTGAAGGTGCCGGTGCCAGTGTGAGTAAAAACCGAGAACCACAGGTGACCATCTCTGAGGTTTGCTGCAAGCTTAATCCAAAAATAGTCAATTCTGCTGAGCCGTGCATTTGTGTTCATGGCAAAGAATGTCCTTTGGACTAAGTGGTCATCCTTGTTGAGAACGAACCAGTTGCGGCAAATAAAGAAGCAGGTCTTGTGAGCGTGCAGATTTTCAACTTTTGCTCTACTTAAGAACCAGCTTGGAGAAGGGCCTTGGTTATTGTGCCAGACTCTCAAGGCACAGATATCTCCTATGTCTTTCTTAGTAGTTAACAAAAAGGTGTCTGTGCTTCCTTGCCTGAAAGAGGGAAAATGTGGGTGTTGTAAGCAATAGACATCACTGTTGCCATCCTGGCCCACGAGTTGAAGAAAAACATCTGCAGTGGTTCCAGCTCCCCAGCGACTGCCTGTGTATAAGGTGACCACAAAGGGCACTTTATGAACAGGGTCATTGTGTGGCTGAACGCTAATCTTGTCCTTGGTGAGTCTGTCAGCCTTGTCTCTTTTCAGTGCCCAGAGGGCCAAAGCAAGGTAGGCAAGAAAAATGACCACAAGGGTTAAGAGGGTCACAGGGTTTTCAGTTATGGGCGCTCTCATAGCTTTTCCCATGTTCAGAGTGTTGGGCGTCACTATTACCTTGGCTGCCAGCAATGTGATGTTGAAAGTGCGTATTTTTGACAGCGCCTCTTTCACAAGTGTTTTGTGCCCCAGCAGCGCTCTCTCCATTTCTGGTGGATATCGTATTGGAGGGAAAACGTTCTTGCCAATTTGGTAAAGGGCAGTGGAAATGGCAGCATTGGTGGCCAATTTGGAAGAATTCCCCTCTTCCAGCTTTGGATAGAAAGAGTTCTTCCATTTTCTTATGATAGAGAAAGCATTTTCAGCAATGCTATTTTCCTTTTTGGTGAGAGGGATAGTCCATTTTTTGCCTTCCATTTGGGTTTCCGTTTCTGCAGAGATTTTTCCTGGGAAAAACTTTCTAGCTTTCCTAGAGGTCAAGACTGAGGCTTTAAGGTCAGTCAAATTAAACCCAGCATTAAAAGGGTCTCCAGTTTGGACGTGAGGTGTCGTTGGAACACTTGAAGCACTTAGTGAGGCAAGTAGCTCGTGAAACACACGAGCTACTGGTCGACTTTCAAGTGGGTCCTGCTCTTTTACATATAAAGGCACTTGTTGAAGTGCTCCAAGAGAATTATATACATACATTTTCCATGGATACTCTGGAGAGCATGCTCCAACTGGGAGAAAAGGAGGAGGAGTTCCAGGCTGAGAAGCAAAATGCAGAATTGTAGCAAATGTCTTTTCCTCTGAAGAACGACTTCCAGTACCTCTGGTACCTTTTGATACTTCAGAAGCTACTATTACTTTATAGGTCAAAGGCAAATAGACCCCCGAAAACCCACTGCATCGAAGCACAAGTTTTGTCCCAAATGTGGGAGCCCAGCGTGGTGTGATGGTCCACTTTCCAGTCTTTGGAGAGGAATGTAATTTAAATGAGTATCTGTAGTTTGATGACTTAGCGTCCCAAGTAGTTACTGTTAAGAGCAGTATATGTGATTGATGCACAGTATTCATAAAAGTCAGAACATCAATAGAAAGATAAGCCCCAGAGCTCCCTGGTGAGGTTATTTTGAGAAAGAAATGAAACACATGCAGGCCGGAATCTAAAGCAGAGCTGGCAAGAGTTATGCGTAAGGTATTCATAGCATAGATCCTAGCTGGGTTTATAGGTGTTGAGCAGTGTGAGCTGCTCTTGTCACGGTGGTGGTTGACGTAGGGCAGAGTTTCTCCAGCTGCAGTTAAGCCCGGTGCCTTGAGGTGTGCATGACAGCCCAGCTCTAGCGGCTGCCCCGCGTGGCTCAGGTAAACGCGTGGCCCAAGCCCTGGCAGCTGCATATCCTGCACAGACATCTCCATGGTCAAGCTGTGATGAAGGCACGCAGGAGCAGCGCATGGAGCTGATGAGCAGTGCATTGTCATGAAGCTGGAGGCTGTGGCTGGTGGTGTTCTTCCTGGCAGGAGGGCTGGCTGCAGCACAGACTTCCCCGAGCAGTGAGCTGTGTTCTTGACGCAGGCAGGGTTCATGGAGCAGGAGCATTGTGGTGGGGCCTGTGGCTGCCGCTTTGCTGCGGGGGCTGTCTGGTACCGCCGATTGCTAGTTTTGCTCTGTAAGCAGGAGCTGCAGTGCTCTGTGTCCAGTCTGTGCGAGACGTGTCCATGAGGGCCCAGGGAGCTGAGCAGCAGGGCCGGGGGTTGCAGGAGGGGAGAAGCGTCCCGCAAGTCTGGAGGGTTGTAGGCGGGAAGCCAGAGGAGCAGAAGGGCGAGCACTGGCCCTGCCACTGCTTGTCCAAGGGAGAGCCGTAGGCCAAGAGCCATTGGTGCTGCTGCAGCACAAAGCAGCCGCGCTGGGCTCCAGAGGTGCCCTGAGGGCCGCTTGCCCTGCGCTGGGCACCTTGGGTCCCGAGGGCATCACGGAACCAGGTGGCCCCTGGCGACGACACCCAACAATGGGGCTTCCCATCCTCCCCAAGGCGTGGGGGGGGGCCTGCCAGGCTCCTTCTATAGCCCCCCGCTCTGGAACAAACCTCCCCCTGAAAGCTGCTTTCCCAAAGCCTTAGCTCTGCCCACGTCCCAGGCGGCCCTGACCCTGGCTGGCCACTGGCGGCCCCCAGCGGCTCCTCCTTCATGGGGCTGGAGGTGTTGGGGATGCTGTGGAAGTGCTGTGGGAGCACTCTTGGGCGGATGGAGCTGGGAAAGGAGGGTCATGGTGCCCCTGAGGGAGTGCCGGATGCGGGCCGCTGTCCTGATTTCAGGGGGATGTGAGGGCGCCTGCATCCCTTTTAACCAAGGGCTTTTGGAACTCCATCATCCTAGTCAGGGCCCAAATGGAAACAGCTGAAGTCCTCGGTAGGACTTTTTAAACAGCTAGGACTAGCAGCATCTTCAAGAGGATGCTGAGGCACTTGAGCTGCTCTGCCGAAGGATCATGTAAGCTTAGATGAGCTTGTTCATTTCTCTTCCATGCAGTGTCCCTCCATGCAGGAGGACTAACTTGTCCGGTTGAATCCTCATGAGTGCTGGAAAAGAACAGTTATGTTTTATCTCTTGCATATGACACGGCTATGAAGAGGAACAGAACTACTTAATTTCTTTTTAAGAGTGGAAGAGATCGATGACCATTTTTTCATATGTGATGAGCTTTGTCTTCTTCCTGCAATACAACTAGTTGTTGTATGTCTTTGTATATTTTAATTTGCCTTTCCCTTCTTAAATGTGAGAGAGGCAGAAAAAAAGGCATTTTAGGAGGGTTATGCGTTTTGCATGAGCTTCCACCATCCTTTCTACGAATGCTGCAGTTACCTAAAGAGCAAAGAAGTTATTAGGCCGGGGCCACCCGACGCCTGTCCTTTCACACCGTCTATCCTTCCAAGGAAGAGGGAGAGAAGAGGAAAGAACCTCTCTCCCATTTTAATTTTCACCAAAGGGTTGTGGAAGTGTGCTCCTGTCTGTCTTGTCTTTGTGCACTCCCAAAATGACATTTTCTTGAGGTAAGCTAGGGAAGTGTGTTGAAGCAGTTGGAGAGAATAGTGCCAAGTTTGGCCAGTGCACAAGGTGTTTCTGTTATTTTCATGTTGAACTGGATGAACTGCTGATGTGTTTGGTGTCTAATGTAGCTTCTGGACTCAGCAGTGTGTTGCCTGACATTGGCAATCGACTCCGTCCGCCGAGGCGGCCAGGCACGTCCCACCCGTGCCTGGGCCAGAGAGCACAGACACCAATATGAGGATGCTGCAAATGGCGTTTAATATACGCAGGCTGGATCTTATAAAGGTAGCGAAGGCGGAAGCATGCCTATATAGCCAATAAGCGTTGCTCTTTACCTAATATGGCATATGCCTTAGTTCCCTATTCTTCCCGTACATCGCGAGATCTTCCGAGCGCCGTACCCTACAGCAGTGATAGTTGCATTTAAGAAGTGATTCCTCCCTCCCTTTTCTGGGTATGTGGAGAGTTGGCCTGAATTGCCCTCATCCAAGTGGTATCTTTCTCCAGCAGCTCCCTGGGCAACTGTAGACTACACTTGTATATTTTGGAGACTCTAGATGTGTATTTCAGCGGAGACTGACGTGACTGTCCTTACAGATAGGTCTCTTCTCTCCCTCTCCCCCGAAAAAGAAATGACCCAAAAGGATGAAATAATGTGATGCATTGAAATTCAGTCCCTCTCTGGAAAATGATGTGGGGAAAGCACTGTTTTTGAGGAATCTCTTTAAATAGCCACAGAAAGCCAACATATCATGGGAGAAGTTATGGTGGGCACCTGGTGTAAAGTTTTGTCCATTCTCTCTCATGAAGTATTAGCTTTTATTGACTGGAAAAAAAGGCTGACTGGATAGATTTAAAATGGGAATTTATCTTGTAAATATATGTATATATATTTTCCCTGCCAGAACAGTGATATGCTTGCTTGTCGTAATTACTGGCACTGGGCCTTCTATTTTATGGAAAAGGTATGAGATGTCTTCGTCTATCTGTTTTTTGGTGTCTGAATAGATAATTCTCTATTGAAAAGGCAGCTGTAGAGGGCATGGCATGGTTAACTCGGTTAACTCTTGTGAAATGAAGTGGGATAGAGCAACGGTGAATGCTGATGAGATGAGGGCGATGCACTGTGAGCTTGTCAAGCTCAAAGGAGGAAGCAGTATAAGCTTTTAGAAGCTGATGCAATTGCAGTGAGGTTGAGAGGGCCAAACCTAAAAAGAAAGCTCTTGTTTTTCTAAAAGATGTCATCATTGTCGTGGTAGTTTTCACACTGCCATTAAATGATGCCTATTCCATTGGGAACAGCTATGGTTTTTGCTACAACCTATTCATGATCAGTTCTCTGCCAGAGTTTGCAGTGTAGATAAGGTAGCACATATTTACAGGTGGGTGAGTGGTATCTTCTGCCTTTGCTCCATAATGACATTCGGCCAAACTTTCTTTCTGATGGCGGCTCCAAAATAATTGGTTTCCCTTGGATGAGGCAAGTACGGGCTAAAGGTACAGAGAAAAAATGTTTCTCTCCTCACAGCTTGGTAAATTCCTATATGATCAGTAAAAGCCACTGTCTTCACACGTATGGCAGTGACACCCAAGAGAAAGGTGGCTGTGCTGGCCCTTGGATAAGGACTGCCAGGGAACACGTTCCCAAGGAGCCACGCCGCACAAAGAGCCATCTGCTGCCAGAAAAGCACACTGCCTTGGTGGCACTCGTGTCTGCTTTGTAGATGAGAGGTAGAACTTGAAGCACAGCATCAAGAGCTAGTGAAGACTCCAGGCCTATCAACTCCTGATTCTACTTGGTCTCTTAAACAAAGACGGGGGGATTCACAGCACTTTTGCCACTGGTGCTACCCATGTCTGACATGTACTTTCCAGACTCTACACTAGGCGGAAGGTTTATGAGAATAAAGGGCTTAGAGATTCACACACCGCAACAGCCATGTCATCAAAGCAGGGCTGCTCTTCTGAAGGAAGGAAAATATTCTCTGTCTCATAGACACTCTTTTTTAAATGAATTGTGTCTAGCATTGCCACTTCTAGCTACAGTTACCTTCCCTTTTTCTATCAAAAGGCACTCACTTGACAAGAAGAGAGATGGTTTTCTTAGGTCAGCATGCCAATTAATCAAGAGGTGTGAAATACCTGACACAATGTGGAAAAAATGCTTTTCTAAGTACATATGAAAAAAAAGGGGAGGGATACCTAAGTGGGAGGAACCGGCGTAGAGAGCACACACACAGACAGAACAAGATACTGGCATTCCACACAGAAAACCTTAATCCAAGAGTCTTGAAGAGGGGAGTGAGAGTAAAGCAAAACGTGCAGCACAAAGCAGGAGAAGAGGAGCAGCTCTGGAGTTTACACCGTAGGAAGTGGCACTCCTGTTGCTCATAGTACTCCCAGCGTAACTCCATTCACAGAGCGCTGCAAATATT
This sequence comes from Tinamus guttatus, assembly GCF_059628265.1. NCBI lineage: Eukaryota > Metazoa > Chordata > Aves > Tinamiformes > Tinamidae > Tinamus > Tinamus guttatus. The sequence goes on along the minus strand of NW_028288565.1, from coordinate 39,945 downwards.
TTTCAATCCTAGTGACAATAATGCTTTCTGTCTGCCATTCTTTGAGGCTACAGGCTATGCTGAGGTTTGTGATGTGTGTGACAGTGGAGGCAGTGAACTCTAGAGCCTGGAGACCTTCGTTTTCTCTAGCTTTCCAGGCCAAAGCTGATCCCTTGACAAGTATGAGAGGAGTGCTCTTGTTTGGCTTTCTTCTGGTCAATGCAGCCAGGGCTTCTTCTGGGCCCAAGTGCTTCATGATGATGGCACTTGTATCAGTGGACTCTGGAGTCCTGAATTTGTGTCTTTGCATGTAGAGCGATGCTTAAAAAGACAGGTGAAGTCCACAAGAGTTTGTCACCTTTTTTCAGAAGCTCTTTGGAAGTTCTCTAGATCTCTAGCACGTGCATCCAAAACAAAGAAAGTAATTGTTGTCACATTTTAGCAGCTAACCCTAGTGATGTCTTCACTGAAACAGTGACCCCCTTCCTAGCGTGCCTTTTCATTGGAATGGCAAAGGAAGGGAAAAAGCTGCCTTATATCCCAAGTCAAGTAGTGCAGCTTGATCCCAGTGGACAGGGCAGTTTGGATCTGCAAGAGAAGAATCCTGTTGTCTCTTTCCAAAAAAAAAAGAGACAGAGATGGGATTGCTAATACTAATTGTAGTCCAGCTCTGAGCTTTGAAAGTGGCAGCATCCCCTTTGATGAGCTCCAACCACCTCTGCCCAGAACGCTTCCCCCGCTCCCCAAAGAAAGCAAACTATCCTCCGTGCGCCACAAAGAACTGGGGAGCTGCTGCGCGCATCCTGTGACTCCCTCTCTGGAATGGGCCAGAAGGAAAAGCATCAGCTATGCCACTTAAGGCCAGGACAGACAGTAAGCCCTGCAGAAAGGCTTGTGAGTATACATGTGTCCATTGATGAATTTTCTTTTTAATCAAAAGCTAAAAGATATCTTTAAAAAGGCATTGTGCTGGTGCGCCTCTTACCGACCAAAGGGTTTTGCTCTGTGTTTTTCCCAGGGAAACAGCAAGAGGACAAGAAAGGAGGTTTTGCACTTGGTTCTCCTGTCCTGGTGGATCCCTGTTGGAGAGTTGACTCCTTCACTAAGGATTGGTAAGGGTGTGTTGCCATGTGGTCTCCTTTTCTGCTTTTATTCCTTTTCCTGGAGTCTCTGTATTTGCCCTATGGGAGCAGGGGCTTGCTTGGAGAAGGAGGCTGTGCAGATTTATTTTGGAATAAATGTTTGGGGCAGATGCAAGGTTAGGACTAGACTAGTGCTGGGGAAGATGAGCGGTTGCACTGCAGACGTGGCTGCTCCGAATGGCAGGAGTTAAGGCACTGGGCTTGACTGACTGCAGCTGGCTTCATGAGCTGCCAAATAAGAGAGGATGCTACAGTGATAGCAGAATCAAATGTTTGTTTGTGTTAGGGTATAGTCAAGCAACGGCCTTTTATGCCTTTCAGGGTAAAACAAATGCTTCCATTAACCTGCCCTTGTAGCTTTCTTTGAGAAGCAGCATTCTCCGGAAAGGCCATTTTATCCTATTTGTACCATTTTAGAGTCTAACATCAGTGAGCTGCAAAAGTAAAATGTGTATCAGTTTCACACACATAGAAATGTAAATGCAGTGTTAAGAAGTCCTATTTTCAGTGTGCCAGGCCAAAGCACAATAAATGATCCTCTTGTCTTTTATGCCTAATGCTTTGAGGAGCAAAGGTTTTATGAGCATTTTTAGAGCATTCACCTTTTTTAGTCCTCTCTCAGTATAGATTAGCGTAGATGTGCTCATACCCTCTTTGGCAGAGGCAAGATTACCCCTCATAGTCCTATTCTCTAGTCATTGTCTATGTAAAAGAGGTATCACCTCCCACGATGGGAAAGTACCACTGAGGTGGATACAAGACCAAAATTCAGGAGAAAACCAGAACATAGTCCAAAGCAAGTGTCTGAGTGTTAAGAAGTTCTTAAAACTTACTACCCAATTTAGGCAAGAACGACTAATGAAGGTAAACATGGAGAAGCATTTATTTGAAAAGTACATAGCACAGGGTAAAATAAGTGTGATATACAATATCCCACCTTGCTCATCTAACAAGATAAACCATATTTTTTCCCATGTATTATTCTGTTTGTGAGCCCCAAATGTCGGTGATGTCTCCTCTGATCCTGAAATAGGTGGGATTGTGTAAAATTTCCCAATATTTGCTCCCATCTTAGACCTGGTGACCTTTAAAAAACCAGAAAGCAACAATAGTGACTTGAAACCTAAGCTGAGATACTGGAACTAATCTTTCTTTTCTTAGCATATGCTGTGAAGTTTGTCAGCGATAAAAGTGAAGGGAAAAATTTTCACAAGCTTACAGTGCATCTCTCCCATTTCACCTTTAATCTCCGTGGTTATTCCAGAGTAATTTTCCTGGGTTGGCCACTCAATGCTATGACAATATTTTGGCAGAATTGCACTGAGGGCTGAGAAAAACAGGATTTTTAGGGGTTGGCAAAGTAAGGCATTCTTCAGAAAGGTGACGGCAGATGTAAAAAGCCACTGGCGTGAGGTCTCATAGCCATAAGACAGGCCATAGAAGACGATGAAAAATGATGTTAGCCCCATGGCAACAATAATGAGTGTCCAGGAGAAGGAGGCACATCTCCGGCATAAAACTGAGTGCGATGGCTTGCGACAGAGCAGGGGGACAGTGCTTTGTATTTTCTTCTGCCTCTGCAAGTTGTCCCCTTCTGGTGTCTTGAGAGGTTCCTCCTGCTGATACTTAAATGAGGCAGTTATGAGCATGTGTAGGGGAATGCTCATCAAAGCCCTTTCAGCTGCTAATATTATTGATCTCCAAAAGCTTGTGGGTGCTGGGGATTCTTCCCTTTTGTCAACATTGAAGAATATAAAGTTGACAAGCAGCTCTAGGAGCAGTGTGGCCAAAGCGCATGATAATCTTTGGAGCCTGCTGAAGGTGCCGGTGCCAGTGTGAGTAAAAACCGAGAACCACAGGTGACCATCTCTGAGGTTTGCTGCAAGCTTAATCCAAAAATAGTCAATTCTGCTGAGCCGTGCATTTGTGTTCATGGCAAAGAATGTCCTTTGGACTAAGTGGTCATCCTTGTTGAGAACGAACCAATTGCGGCAAATAAAGAAGCAGGTCTTGTGAGCGTGCAGATTTTCAACTTTTGCTCTACTTAAGAACCAGCTTGGAGAAGGGCCTTGGTTATTGTGCCAGACTCTCAAGGCACAGATATCTCCTATGTCTTTCTTAGTAGTTAACAAAAAGGTGTCTGTGCTTCCTTGCCTGAAAGAGGGAAAATGTGGGTGTTGTAAGCAATAGACATCACTGTTGCCATCCTGGCCCACGAGTTGAAGAAAAACATCTGCAGTGGTTCCAGCTCCCCAGCGACTGCCTGTGTATAAGGTGACCACAAAGGGCACTTTATGAACAGGGTCATTGTGTGGCTGAACGCTAATCTTGTCCTTGGTGAGTCTGTCAGCCTTGTCTCTTTTCAGTGCCCAGAGGGCCAAAGCAAGGTAGGCAAGAAAAATGACCACAAGGGTTAAGAGGGTCACAGGGTTTTCAGTTATGGGCGCTCTCATAGCTTTTCCCATGTTCAGAGTGTTGGGCGTCACTATTACCTTGGCTGCCAGCAATGTGATGTTGAAAGTGCGTATTTTTGACAGCGCCTCTTTCACAAGTGTTTTGTGCCCCAGCAGCGCTCTCTCCATTTCTGGTGGATATCGTATTGGAGGGAAAACGTTCTTGCCAATTTGGTAAAGGGCAGTGGAAATGGCAGCATTGGTGGCCAATTTGGAAGAATTCCCCTCTTCCAGCTTTGGATAGAAAGAGTTCTTCCATTTTCTTATGATAGAGAAAGCATTTTCAGCAATGCTATTTTCCTTTTTGGTGAGAGGGATAGTCCATTTTTTGCCTTCCATTTGGGTTTCCGTTTCTGCAGAGATTTTTCCTGGGAAAAACTTTCTAGCTTTCCTAGAGGTCAAGACTGAGGCTTTAAGGTCAGTCAAATTAAACCCAGCATTAAAAGGGTCTCCAGTTTGGACGTGAGGTGTCGTTGGAACACTTGAAGCACTTAGTGAGGCAAGTAGCTCGTGAAACACACGAGCTACTGGTCGACTTTCAAGTGGGTCCTGCTCTTTTACATATAAAGGCACTTGTTGAAGTGCTCCAAGAGAATTATATACATACATTTTCCATGGATACTCTGGAGAGCATGCTCCAACTGGGAGAAAAGGAGGAGGAGTTCCAGGCTGAGAAGCAAAATGCAGAATTGTAGCAAATGTCTTTTCCTCTGAAGAACGACTTCCAGTACCTCTGGTACCTTTTGATACTTCAGAAGCTACTATTACTTTATAGGTCAAAGGCAAATAGACCCCCGAAAACCCACTGCATCGAAGCACAAGTTTTGTCCCAAATGTGGGAGCCCAGCGTGGTGTGATGGTCCACTTTCCAGTCTTTGGAGAGGAATGTAATTTAAATGAGTATCTGTAGTTTGATGACTTAGCGTCCCAAGTAGTTACTGTTAAGAGCAGTATATGTGATTGATGCACAGTATTCATAAAAGTCAGAACATCAATAGAAAGATAAGCCCCAGAGCTCCCTGGTGAGGTTATTTTGAGAAAGAAATGAAACACATGCAGGCCGGAATCTAAAGCAGAGCTGGCAAGAGTTATGCATAAGGTATTCATAGCATAGATCCTAGCTGGGTTTATAGGTGTTGAGCAGTGTGAGCTGCTCTTGTCACGGTGGTGGTTGACGTAGGGCAGAGTTTCTCCAGCTGCAGTTAAGCCCGGTGCCTTGAGGTGTGCATGACAGCCCAGCTCTAGCGGCTGCCCCGCGTGGCTCAGGTAAACGCGTGGCCCAAGCCCTGGCAGCTGCATATCCTGCGCAGACATCTCCATGGTCAAGCTGTGATGAAGGCACGCAGGAGCAGCGCATGGAGCTGATGAGCAGTGCATTGTCATGAAGCTGGAGGCTGTGGCTGGTGGTGTTCTTCCTGGCAGGAGGGCTGGCTGCAGCACAGACTTCCCCGAGCAGTGAGCTGTGTTCTTGACGCAGGCAGGGTTCATGGAGCAGGAGCATTGTGGTGGGGCCTGTGGCTGCCGCTTTGCTGCGGGGGCTGTCTGGTACCGCCGATTGCTAGTTTTGCTCTGTAAGCAGGAGCTGCAGTGCTCTGTGTCCAGTCTGTGCGAGACGTGTCCATGAGGGCCCAGGGAGCTGAGCAGCAGGGCCGGGGGTTGCAGGAGGGGAGAAGCGTCCCGCAAGTCTGGAGGGTTGTAGGCGGGAAGCCAGAGGAGCAGAAGGGCGAGCACTGGCCCTGCCACTGCTTGTCCAAGGGAGAGCCGTAGGCCAAGAGCCATTGGTGCTGCTGCAGCACAAAGCAGCCGCGCTGGGCTCCAGAGGTGCCCTGAGGGCCGCTTGCCCTGCGCTGGGCACCTTGGGTCCCGAGGGCATCACGGAACCAGGTGGCCCCTGGCGACGACACCCAACAATGGGGCTTCCCATCCTCCCCAAGGCGTGGGGGGGGGCCTGCCAGGCTCCTTCTATAGCCCCCCGCTCTGGAACAAACCTCCCCCTGAAAGCTGCTTTCCCAAAGCCTTAGCTCTGCCCACGTCCCAGGCGGCCCTGACCCTGGCTGGCCACTGGCGGCCCCCAGCGGCTCCTCCTTCATGGGGCTGGAGGTGTTGGGGATGCTGTGGAAGTGCTGTGGGAGCACTCTTGGGCGGATGGAGCTGGGAAAGGAGGGTCATGGTGCCCCTGAGGGAGTGCCGGATGCGGGCCGCTGTCCTGATTTCAGGGGGATGTGAGGGCGCCTGCATCCCTTTTAACCAAGGGCTTTTGGAACTCCATCATCCTAGTCAGGGCCCAAATGGAAACAGCTGAAGTCCTCGGTAGGACTTTTTAAACAGCTAGGACTAGCAGCATCTTCAAGAGGATGCTGAGGCACTTGAGCTGCTCTGCCGAAGGATCATGTAAGCTTAGATGAGCTTGTTCATTTCTCTTCCATGCAGTGTCCCTCCATGCAGGAGGACTAACTTGTCCGGTTGAATCCTCATGAGTGCTGGAAAAGAACAGTTATGTTTTATCTCTTGCATATGACACGGCTATGAAGAGGAACAGAACTACTTAATTTCTTTTTAAGAGTGGAAGAGATCGATGACCATTTTTTCATATGTGATGAGCTTTGTCTTCTTCCTGCAATACAACTAGTTGTTGTATGTCTTTGTATATTTTAATTTGCCTTTCCCTTCTTAAATGTGAGAGAGGCAGAAAAAAAGGCATTTTAGGAGGGTTATGCGTTTTGCATGAGCTTCCACCATCCTTTCTACGAATGCTGCAGTTACCTAAAGAGCAAAGAAGTTATTAGGCCGGGGCCACCCGACGCCTGTCCTTTCACACCGTCTATCCTTCCAAGGAAGAGGGAGAGAAGAGGAAAGAACCTCTCTCCCATTTTAATTTTCACCAAAGGGTTGTGGAAGTGTGCTCCTGTCTGTCTTGTCTTTGTGCACTCCCAAAATGACATTTTCTTGAGGTAAGCTAGGGAAGTGTGTTGAAGCAGTTGGAGAGAATAGTGCCAAGTTTGGCCAGTGCACAAGGTGTTTCTGTTATTTTCATGTTGAACTGGATGAACTGCGGATGTGTTTGGTGTCTAATGTAGCTTCTGGACTCAGCAGTGATAGTTGCATTTAAGAAGTGATTCCTCCCTCCCTTTTCTGGGTATGTGGAGAGTTGGCCTGAATTGCCCTCATCCAAGTGGTATCTTTCTCCAGCAGCTCCCTGGGCAACTGTAGACTACACTTGTATATTTTGGAGACTCTAGATGTGTATTTCAGCGGAGACTGACGTGACTGTCCTTACAGATAGGTCTCTTCTCTCCCTCTCCCCCGAAAAAGAAATGACCCAAAAGGATGAAATAATGTGATGCATTGAAATTCAGTCCCTCTCTGGAAAATGATGTGGGGAAAGCACTGTTTTTGAGGAATCTCTTTAAATAGCCACAGAAAGCCAACATATCATGGGAGAAGTTATGGTGGGCACCTGGTGTAAAGTTTTGTCCATTCTCTCTCATGAAGTATTAGCTTTTATTGACTGGAAAAAAAGGCTGACTGGATAGATTTAAAATGGGAATTTATCTTGTAAATATATGTATATATATTTTCCCTGCCAGAACAGTGATATGCTTGCTTGTCGTAATTACTGGCACTGGGCCTTCTATTTTATGGAAAAGGTATGAGATGTCTTCGTCTATCTGTTTTTTGGTGTCTGAATAGATAATTCTCTATTGAAAAGGCAGCTGTAGAGGGCATGGCATGGTTAACTCGGTTAACTCTTGTGAAATGAAGTGGGATAGAGCAACGGTGAATGCTGATGAGATGAGGGCGATGCACTGTGAGCTTGTCAAGCTCAAAGGAGGAAGCAGTATAAGCTTTTAGAAGCTGATGCAATTGCAGTGAGGTTGAGAGGGCCAAACCTAAAAAGAAAGCTCTTGTTTTTCTAAAAGATGTCATCATTGTCGTGGTAGTTTTCACACTGCCATTAAATGATGCCTATTCCATTGGGAACAGCTATGGTTTTTGCTACAACCTATTCATGATCAGTTCTCTGCCAGAGTTTGCAGTGTAGATAAGGTAGCACATATTTACAGGTGGGTGAGTGGTATCTTCTGCCTTTGCTCCATAATGACATTCGGCCAAACTTTCTTTCTGATGGCGGCTCCAAAATAATTGGTTTCCCTTGGATGAGGCAAGTACGGGCTAAAGGTACAGAGAAAAAATGTTTCTCTCCTCACAGCTTGGTAAATTCCTATATGATCAGTAAAAGCCACTGTCTTCACACGTATGGCAGTGACACCCAAGAGAAAGGTGGCTGTGCTGGCCCTTGGATAAGGACTGCCAGGGAACACGTTCCCAAGGAGCCACGCCGCACAAAGAGCCATCTGCTGCCAGAAAAGCACACTGCCTTGGTGGCACTCGTGTCTGCTTTGTAGATGAGAGGTAGAACTTGAAGCACAGCATCAAGAGCTAGTGAAGACTCCAGGCCTATCAACTCCTGATTCTACTTGGTCTCTTAAACAAAGACGGGGGGATTCACAGCACTTTTGCCACTGGTGCTACCCATGTCTGACATGTACTTTCCAGACTCTACACTAGGCGGAAGGTTTATGAGAATAAAGGGCTTAGAGATTCACACACCGCAACAGCCATGTCATCAAAGCAGGGCTGCTCTTCTGAAGGAAGGAAAATATTCTCTGTCTCATAGACACTCTTTTTTAAATGAATTGTGTCTAGCATTGCCACTTCTAGCTACAGTTACCTTCCCTTTTTCTATCAAAAGGCACTCACTTGACAAGAAGAGAGATGGTTTTCTTAGGTCAGCATGCCAATTAATCAAGAGGTGTGAAATACCTGACACAATGTGGAAAAAATGCTTTTCTAAGTACATATGAAAAAAAAGGGGAGGGATACCTAAGTGGGAGGAACCGGCGTAGAGAGCACACACACAGACAGAACAAGATACTGGCATTCCACACAGAAAACCTTAATCCAAGAGTCTTGAAGAGGGGAGTGAGAGTAAAGCAAAACGTGCAGCACAAAGCAGGAGAAGAGGAGCAGCTCTGGAGTTTACACCGTAGGAAGTGGCACTCCTGTTGCTCATAGTACTCCCAGCGTAACTCCATTCACAGAGCGCTGCAAATATTTTTCAATCCTAGTGACAATAATGCTTTCTGTCTGCCATTCTTTGAGGCTACAGGCTATGCTGAGGTTTGTGATGTGTGTGACAGTGGAGGCAGTGAACTCTAGAGCCTGGAGACCTTCGTTTTCTCTAGCTTTCCAGGCCAAAGCTGATCCCTTGACAAGTATGAGAGGAGTGCTCTTGTTTGGCTTTCTTCTGGTCAATGCAGCCAGGGCTTCTTCTGGGCCCAAGTGCTTCATGATGATGGCACTTGTATCAGTGGACTCTGGAGTCCTGAATTTGTGTCTTTGCATGTAGAGCGATGCTTAAAAAGACAGGTGAAGTCCACAAGAGTTTGTCACCTTTTTTCAGAAGCTCTTTGGAAGTTCTCTAGATCTCTAGCACGTGCATCCAAAACAAAGAAAGTAATTGTTGTCACATTTTAGCAGCTAACCCTAGTGATGTCTTCACTGAAACAGTGACCCCCTTCCTAGCGTGCCTTTTCATTGGAATGGCAAAGGAAGGGAAAAAGCTGCCTTATATCCCAAGTCAAGTAGTGCAGCTTGATCCCAGTGGACAGGGCAGTTTGGATCTGCAAGAGAAGAATCCTGTTGTCTCTTTCCAAAAAAAAAAGAGACAGAGATGGGATTGCTAATACTAATTGTAGTCCAGCTCTGAGCTTTGAAAGTGGCAGCATCCCCTTTGATGAGCTCCAACCACCTCTGCCCAGAACGCTTCCCCCGCTCCCCAAAGAAAGCAAACTATCCTCCGTGCGCCACAAAGAACTGGGGAGCTGCTGCGCGCATCCTGTGACTCCCTCTCTGGAATGGGCCAGAAGGAAAAGCATCAGCTATGCCACTTAAGGCCAGGACAGACAGTAAGCCCTGCAGAAAGGCTTGTGAGTATACATGTGTCCATTGATGAATTTTCTTTTTAATCAAAAGCTAAAAGATATCTTTAAAAAGGCATTGTGCTGGTGCGCCTCTTACCGACCAAAGGGTTTTGCTCTGTGTTTTTCCCAGGGAAACAGCAAGAGGACAAGAAAGGAGGTTTTGCACTTGGTTCTCCTGTCCTGGTGGATCCCTGTTGGAGAGTTGACTCCTTCACTAAGGATTGGTAAGGGTGTGTTGCCATGTGGTCTCCTTTTCTGCTTTTATTCCTTTTCCTGGAGTCTCTGTATTTGCCCTATGGGAGCAGGGGCTTGCTTGGAGAAGGAGGCTGTGCAGATTTATTTTGGAAAAAATGTTTGGGGCAGATGCAAGGTTAGGACTAGACTAGTGCTGGGGAAGATGAGCGGTTGCACTGCAGACGTGGCTGCTCCGAATGGCAGGAGTTAAGGCACTGGGCTTGACTGACTGCAGCTGGCTTCATGAGCTGCCAAATAAGAGAGGATGCTACAGTGATAGCAGAATCAAATGTTTGTTTGTGTTAGGGTATAGTCAAGCAACGGCCTTTTATGCCTTTCAGGGTAAAACAAATGCTTCCATTAACCTGCCCTTGTAGCTTTCTTTGAGAAGCAGCATTCTCCGGAAAGGCCATTTTATCCTATTTGTACCATTTTAGAGTCTAACATCAGTGAGCTGCAAAAGTAAAATGTGTATCAGTTTCACACACATAGAAATGTAAATGCAGTGTTAAGAAGTCCTATTTTCAGTGTGCCAGGCCAAAGCACAATAAATGATCCTCTTGTCTTTTATGCCTAATGCTTTGAGGAGCAAAGGTTTTATGAGCATTTTTAGAGCATTCACCTTTTTTAGTCCTCTCTCAGTATAGATTAGCGTAGATGTGCTCATACCCTCTTTGGCAGAGGCAAGATTACCCCTCATAGTCCTATTCTCTAGTCATTGTCTATGTAAAAGAGGTATCACCTCCCACGATGGGAAAGTACCACTGAGGTGGATACAAGACCAAAATTCAGGAGAAAACCAGAACATAGTCCAAAGCAAGTGTCTGAGTGTTAAGAAGTTCTTAAAACTTACTACCCAATTTAGGCAAGAACGACTAATGAAGGTAAACATGGAGAAGCATTTATTTGAAAAGTACATAGCACAGGGTAAAATAAGTGTGATATACAATATCCCACCTTGCTCATCTAACAAGATAAACCATATTTTTTCCCATGTATTATTCTGTTTGTGAGCCCCAAATGTCGGTGATGTCTCCTCTGATCCTGAAATAGGTGGGATTGTGTAAAATTTCCCAATATTTGCTCCCATCTTAGACCTGGTGACCTTTAAAAAACCAGAAAGCAACAACAGTGACTTGAAACCTAAGCTGAGATACTGGAACTAATCTTTCTTTTCTTAGCATATGCTGTGAAGTTTGTCAGCGATAAAAGTGAAGGGAAAAATTTTCACAAGCTTACAGTGCATCTCTCCCATTTCACCTTTAATCTCCGTGGTAATTCCAGAATAATTTTCCTGGGTTGGCCACTCAATGCTATGACAATATTTTGGCAGAATTGCACTGAGGGCTGAGAAAAACAGGATTTTTAGGGGTTGGCAAAGTAAGGCATTCTTCAGAAAGGTGACGGCAGATGTAAAAAGCCACTGGCGTGAGGTCTCATAGCCATAAGACAGGCCATAGAAGACGATGAAAAATGATGTTAGCCCCATGGCAACAATAATGAGTGTCCAGGAGAAGGAGGCACATCTCCGGCATAAAACTGAGTGCGATGGCTTGCGACAGAGCAGGGGGACAGTGCTTTGTATTTTCTTCTGCCTCTGCAAGTTGTCCCCTTCTGGTGTCTTGAGAGGTTCCTCCTGCTGATACTTAAATGAGGCAGTTATGAGCATGTGTAGGGGAATGCTCATCAAAGCCCTTTCAGCTGCTAATATTATTGATCTCCAAAAGCTTGTGGGTGCTGGGGATTCTTCCCTTTTGTCAACATTGAAGAATATAAAGTTGACAAGCAGCTCTAGGAGCAGTGTGGCCAAAGCGCATGATAATCTTTGGAGCCTGCTGAAGGTGCCGGTGCCAGTGTGAGTAAAAACCGAGAACCACAGGTGACCATCTCTGAGGTTTGCTGCAAGCTTAATCCAAAAATAGTCAATTCTGCTGAGCCGTGCATTTGTGTTCATGGCAAAGAATGTCCTTTGGACTAAGTGGTCATCCTTGTTGAGAACGAACCAGTTGCGGCAAATAAAGAAGCAGGTCTTGTGAGCGTGCAGATTTTCAACTTTTGCTCTACTTAAGAACCAGCTTGGAGAAGGGCCTTGGTTATTGTGCCAGACTCTCAAGGCACAGATATCTCCTATGTCTTTCTTAGTAGTTAACAAAAAGGTGTCTGTGCTTCCTTGCCTGAAAGAGGGAAAATGTGGGTGTTGTAAGCAATAGACATCACTGTTGCCATCCTGGCCCACGAGTTGAAGAAAAACATCTGCAGTGGTTCCAGCTCCCCAGCGACTGCCTGTGTATAAGGTGACCACAAAGGGCACTTTATGAACAGGGTCATTGTGTGGCTGAACGCTAATCTTGTCCTTGGTGAGTCTGTCAGCCTTGTCTCTTTTCAGTGCCCAGAGGGCCAAAGCAAGGTAGGCAAGAAAAATGACCACAAGGGTTAAGAGGGTCACAGGGTTTTCAGTTATGGGCGCTCTCATAGCTTTTCCCATGTTCAGAGTGTTGGGCGTCACTATTACCTTGGCTGCCAGCAATGTGATGTTGAAAGTGCGTATTTTTGACAGCGCCTCTTTCACAAGTGTTTTGTGCCCCAGCAGCGCTCTCTCCATTTCTGGTGGATATCGTATTGGAGGGAAAACGTTCTTGCCAATTTGGTAAAGGGCAGTGGAAATGGCAGCATTGGTGGCCAATTTGGAAGAATTCCCCTCTTCCAGCTTTGGATAGAAAGAGTTCTTCCATTTTCTTATGATAGAGAAAGCATTTTCAGCAATGCTATTTTCCTTTTTGGTGAGAGGGATAGTCCATTTTTTGCCTTCCATTTGGGTTTCCGTTTCTGCAGAGATTTTTCCTGGGAAAAACTTTCTAGCTTTCCTAGAGGTCAAGACTGAGGCTTTAAGGTCAGTCAAATTAAACCCAGCATTAAAAGGGTCTCCAGTTTGGACGTGAGGTGTCGTTGGAACACTTGAAGCACTTAGTGAGGCAAGTAGCTCGTGAAACACACGAGCTACTGGTCGACTTTCAAGTGGGTCCTGCTCTTTTACATATAAAGGCACTTGTTGAAGTGCTCCAAGAGAATTATATACATACATTTTCCATGGATACTCTGGAGAGCATGCTCCAACTGGGAGAAAAGGAGGAGGAGTTCCAGGCTGAGAAGCAAAATGCAGAATTGTAGCAAATGTCTTTTCCTCTGAAGAACGACTTCCAGTACCTCTGGTACCTTTTGATACTTCAGAAGCTACTATTACTTTATAGGTCAAAGGCAAATAGACCCCCGAAAACCCACTGCATCGAAGCACAAGTTTTGTCCCAAATGTGGGAGCCCAGCGTGGTGTGATGGTCCACTTTCCAGTCTTTGGAGAGGAATGTAATTTAAATGAGTATCTGTAGTTTGATGACTTAGCGTCCCAAGTAGTTACTGTTAAGAGCAGTATATGTGATTGATGCACAGTATTCATAAAAGTCAGAACATCAATAGAAAGATAAGCCCCAGAGCTCCCTGGTGAGGTTATTTTGAGAAAGAAATGAAACACATGCAGGCCGGAATCTAAAGCAGAGCTGGCAAGAGTTATGCATAAGGTATTCATAGCATAGATCCTAGCTGGGTTTATAGGTGTTGAGCAGTGTGAGCTGCTCTTGTCACGGTGGTGGTTGACGTAGGGCAGAGTTTCTCCAGCTGCAGTTAAGCCCGGTGCCTTGAGGTGTGCATGACAGCCCAGCTCTAGCGGCTGCCCCGCGTGGCTCAGGTAAACGCGTGGCCCAAGCCCTGGCAGCTGCATATCCTGCGCAGACATCTCCATGGTCAAGCTGTGATGAAGGCACGCAGGAGCAGCGCATGGAGCTGATGAGCAGTGCATTGTCATGAAGCTGGAGGCTGTGGCTGGTGGTGTTCTTCCTGGCAGGAGGGCTGGCTGCAGCACAGACTTCCCCGAGCAGTGAGCTGTGTTCTTGACGCAGGCAGGGTTCATGGAGCAGGAGCATTGTGGTGGGGCCTGTGGCTGCCGCTTTGCTGCGGGGGCTGTCTGGTACCGCCGATTGCTAGTTTTGCTCTGTAAGCAGGAGCTGCAGTGCTCTGTGTCCAGTCTGTGCGAGACGTGTCCATGAGGGCCCAGGGAGCTGAGCAGCAGGGCCGGGGGTTGCAGGAGGGGAGAAGCGTCCCGCAAGTCTGGAGGGTTGTAGGCGGGAAGCCAGAGGAGCAGAAGGGCGAGCACTGGCCCTGCCACTGCTTGTCCAAGGGAGAGCCGTAGGCCAAGAGCCATTGGTGCTGCTGCAGCACAAAGCAGCCGCGCTGGGCTCCAGAGGTGCCCTGAGGGCCGCTTGCCCTGCGCTGGGCACCTTGGGTCCCGAGGGCATCACGGAACCAGGTGGCCCCTGGCGACGACACCCAACAATGGGGCTTCCCATCCTCCCCAAGGCGTGGGGGGGGGCCTGCCAGGCTCCTTCTATAGCCCCCCGCTCTGGAACAAACCTCCCCCTGAAAGCTGCTTTCCCAAAGCCTTAGCTCTGCCCACGTCCCAGGCGGCCCTGACCCTGGCTGGCCACTGGCGGCCCCCAGCGGCTCCTCCTTCATGGGGCTGGAGGTGTTGGGGATGCTGTGGAAGTGCTGTGGGAGCACTCTTGGGCGGATGGAGCTGGGAAAGGAGGGTCATGGTGCCCCTGAGGGAGTGCCGGATGCGGGCCGCTGTCCTGATTTCAGGGGGATGTGAGGGCGCCTGCATCCCTTTTAACCAAGGGCTTTTGGAACTCCATCATCCTAGTCAGGGCCCAAATGGAAACAGCTGAAGTCCTCGGTAGGACTTTTTAAACAGCTAGGACTAGCAGCATCTTCAAGAGGATGCTGAGGCACTTGAGCTGCTCTGCCGAAGGATCATGTAAGCTTAGATGAGCTTGTTCATTTCTCTTCCATGCAGTGTCCCTCCATGCAGGAGGACTAACTTGTCCGGTTGAATCCTCATGAGTGCTGGAAAAGAACAGTTATGTTTTATCTCTTGCATATGACACGGCTATGAAGAGGAACAGAACTACTTAATTTCTTTTTAAGAGTGGAAGAGATCGATGACCATTTTTTCATATGTGATGAGCTTTGTCTTCTTCCTGCAATACAACTAGTTGTTGTATGTCTTTGTATATTTTAATTTGCCTTTCCCTTCTTAAATGTGAGAGAGGCAGAAAAAAAGGCATTTTAGGAGGGTTATGCGTTTTGCATGAGCTTCCACCATCCTTTCTACGAATGCTGCAGTTACCTAAAGAGCAAAGAAGTTATTAGGCCGGGGCCACCCGACGCCTGTCCTTTCACACCGTCTATCCTTCCAAGGAAGAGGGAGAGAAGAGGAAAGAACCTCTCTCCCATTTTAATTTTCACCAAAGGGTTGTGGAAGTGTGCTCCTGTCTGTCTTGTCTTTGTGCACTCCCAAAATGACATTTTCTTGAGGTAAGCTAGGGAAGTGTGTTGAAGCAGTTGGAGAGAATAGTGCCAAGTTTGGCCAGTGCACAAGGTGTTTCTGTTATTTTCATGTTGAACTGGATGAACTGCTGATGTGTTTGGTGTCTAATGTAGCTTCTGGACTCAGCAGTGATAGTTGCATTTAAGAAGTGATTCCTCCCTCCCTTTTCTGGGTATGTGGAGAGTTGGCCTGAATTGCCCTCATCCAAGTGGTATCTTTCTCCAGCAGCTCCCTGGGCAACTGTAGACTACACTTGTATATTTTGGAGACTCTAGATGTGTATTTCAGCGGAGACTGACGTGACTGTCCTTACAGATAGGTCTCTTCTCTCCCTCTCCCCCGAAAAAGAAATGACCCAAAAGGATGAAATAATGTGATGCATTGAAATTCAGTCCCTCTCTGGAAAATGATGTGGGGAAAGCACTGTTTTTGAGGAATCTCTTTAAATAGCCACAGAAAGCCAACATATCATGGGAGAAGTTATGGTGGGCACCTGGTGTAAAGTTTTGTCCATTCTCTCTCATGAAGTATTAGCTTTTATTGACTGGAAAAAAAGGCTGACTGGATAGATTTAAAATGGGAATTTATCTTGTAAATATATGTATATATATTTTCCCTGCCAGAACAGTGATATGCTTGCTTGTCGTAATTACTGGCACTGGGCCTTCTATTTTATGGAAAAGGTATGAGATGTCTTCGTCTATCTGTTTTTTGGTGTCTGAATAGATAATTCTCTATTGAAAAGGCAGCTGTAGAGGGCATGGCATGGTTAACTCGGTTAACTCTTGTGAAATGAAGTGGGATAGAGCAACGGTGAATGCTGATGAGATGAGGGCGATGCACTGTGAGCTTGTCAAGCTCAAAGGAGGAAGCAGTATAAGCTTTTAGAAGCTGATGCAATTGCAGTGAGGTTGAGAGGGCCAAACCTAAAAAGAAAGCTCTTGTTTTTCTAAAAGATGTCATCATTGTCGTGGTAGTTTTCACACTGCCATTAAATGATGCCTATTCCATTGGGAACAGCTATGGTTTTTGCTACAACCTATTCATGATCAGTTCTCTGCCAGAGTTTGCAGTGTAGATAAGGTAGCACATATTTACAGGTGGGTGAGTGGTATCTTCTGCCTTTGCTCCATAATGACATTCGGCCAAACTTTCTTTCTGATGGCGGCTCCAAAATAATTGGTTTCCCTTGGATGAGGCAAGTACGGGCTAAAGGTACAGAGAAAAAATGTTTCTCTCCTCACAGCTTGGTAAATTCCTATATGATCAGTAAAAGCCACTGTCTTCACACGTATGGCAGTGACACCCAAGAGAAAGGTGGCTGTGCTGGCCCTTGGATAAGGACTGCCAGGGAACACGTTCCCAAGGAGCCACGCCGCACAAAGAGCCATCTGCTGCCAGAAAAGCACACTGCCTTGGTGGCACTCGTGTCTGCTTTGTAGATGAGAGGTAGAACTTGAAGCACAGCATCAAGAGCTAGTGAAGACTCCAGGCCTATCAACTCCTGATTCTACTTGGTCTCTTAAACAAAGACGGGGGGATTCACAGCACTTTTGCCACTGGTGCTACCCATGTCTGACATGTACTTTCCAGACTCTACACTAGGCGGAAGGTTTATGAGAATAAAGGGCTTAGAGATTCACACACCGCAACAGCCATGTCATCAAAGCAGGGCTGCTCTTCTGAAGGAAGGAAAATATTCTCTGTCTCATAGACACTCTTTTTTAAATGAATTGTGTCTAGCATTGCCACTTCTAGCTACAGTTACCTTCCCTTTTTCTATCAAAAGGCACTCACTTGACAAGAAGAGAGATGGTTTTCTTAGGTCAGCATGCCAATTAATCAAGAGGTGTGAAATACCTGACACAATGTGGAAAAAATGCTTTTCTAAGTACATATGAAAAAAAAGGGGAGGGATACCTAAGTGGGAGGAACCGGCGTAGAGAGCACACACACAGACAGAACAAGATACTGGCATTCCACACAGAAAACCTTAATCCAAGAGTCTTGAAGAGGGGAGTGAGAGTAAAGCAAAACGTGCAGCACAAAGCAGGAGAAGAGGAGCAGCTCTGGAGTTTACACCGTAGGAAGTGGCACTCCTGTTGCTCATAGTACTCCCAGCGTAACTCCATTCACAGAGCGCTGCAAATATTTTTCAATCCTAGTGACAATAATGCTTTCTGTCTGCCATTCTTTGAGGCTACAGGCTATGCTGAGGTTTGTGATGTGTGTGACAGTGGAGGCAGTGAACTCTAGAGCCTGGAGACCTTCGTTTTCTCTAGCTTTCCAGGCCAAAGCTGATCCCTTGACAAGTATGAGAGGAGTGCTCTTGTTTGGCTTTCTTCTGGTCAATGCAGCCAGGGCTTCTTCTGGGCCCAAGTGCTTCATGATGATGGCACTTGTATCAGTGGACTCTGGAGTCCTGAATTTGTGTCTTTGCATGTAGAGCGATGCTTAAAAAGACAGGTGAAGTCCACAAGAGTTTGTCACCTTTTTTCAGAAGCTCTTTGGAAGTTCTCTAGATCTCTAGCACGTGCATCCAAAACAAAGAAAGTAATTGTTGTCACATTTTAGCAGCTAACCCTAGTGATGTCTTCACTGAAACAGTGACCCCCTTCCTAGCGTGCCTTTTCATTGGAATGGCAAAGGAAGGGAAAAAGCTGCCTTATATCCCAAGTCAAGTAGTGCAGCTTGATCCCAGTGGACAGGGCAGTTTGGATCTGCAAGAGAAGAATCCTGTTGTCTCTTTCCAAAAAAAAAAGAGACAGAGATGGGATTGCTAATACTAATTGTAGTCCAGCTCTGAGCTTTGAAAGTGGCAGCATCCCCTTTGATGAGCTCCAACCACCTCTGCCCAGAACGCTTCCCCCGCTCCCCAAAGAAAGCAAACTATCCTCCGTGCGCCACAAAGAACTGGGGAGCTGCTGCGCGCATCCTGTGACTCCCTCTCTGGAATGGGCCAGAAGGAAAAGCATCAGCTATGCCACTTAAGGCCAGGACAGACAGTAAGCCCTGCAGAAAGGCTTGTGAGTATACATGTGTCCATTGATGAATTTTCTTTTTAATCAAAAGCTAAAAGATATCTTTAAAAAGGCATTGTGCTGGTGCGCCTCTTACCGACCAAAGGGTTTTGCTCTGTGTTTTTCCCAGGGAAACAGCAAGAGGACAAGAAAGGAGGTTTTGCACTTGGTTCTCCTGTCCTGGTGGATCCCTGTTGGAGAGTTGACTCCTTCACTAAGGATTGGTAAGGGTGTGTTGCCATGTGGTCTCCTTTTCTGCTTTTATTCCTTTTCCTGGAGTCTCTGTATTTGCCCTATGGGAGCAGGGGCTTGCTTGGAGAAGGAGGCTGTGCAGATTTATTTTGGAATAAATGTTTGGGGCAGATGCAAGGTTAGGACTAGACTAGTGCTGGGGAAGATGAGCGGTTGCACTGCAGACGTGGCTGCTCCGAATGGCAGGAGTTAAGGCACTGGGCTTGACTGACTGCAGCTGGCTTCATGAGCTGCCAAATAAGAGAGGATGCTACAGTGATAGCAGAATCAAATGTTTGTTTGTGTTAGGGTATAGTCAAGCAACGGCCTTTTATGCCTTTCAGGGTAAAACAAATGCTTCCATTAACCTGCCCTTGTAGCTTTCTTTGAGAAGCAGCATTCTCCGGAAAGGCCATTTTATCCTATTTGTACCATTTTAGAGTCTAACATCAGTGAGCTGCAAAAGTAAAATGTGTATCAGTTTCACACACATAGAAATGTAAATGCAGTGTTAAGAAGTCCTATTTTCAGTGTGCCAGGCCAAAGCACAATAAATGATCCTCTTGTCTTTTATGCCTAATGCTTTGAGGAGCAAAGGTTTTATGAGCATTTTTAGAGCATTCACCTTTTTTAGTCCTCTCTCAGTATAGATTAGCGTAGATGTGCTCATACCCTCTTTGGCAGAGGCAAGATTACCCCTCATAGTCCTATTCTCTAGTCATTGTCTATGTAAAAGAGGTATCACCTCCCACGATGGGAAAGTACCACTGAGGTGGATACAAGACCAAAATTCAGGAGAAAACCAGAACATAGTCCAAAGCAAGTGTCTGAGTGTTAAGAAGTTCTTAAAACTTACTACCCAATTTAGGCAAGAACGACTAATGAAGGTAAACATGGAGAAGCATTTATTTGAAAAGTACATAGCACAGGGTAAAATAAGTGTGATATACAATATCCCACCTTGCTCATCTAACAAGATAAACCATATTTTTTCCCATGTATTATTCTGTTTGTGAGCCCCAAATGTCGGTGATGTCTCCTCTGATCCTGAAATAGGTGGGATTGTGTAAAATTTCCCAATATTTGCTCCCATCTTAGACCTGGTGACCTTTAAAAAACCAGAAAGCAACAACAGTGACTTGAAACCTAAGCTGAGATACTGGAACTAATCTTTCTTTTCTTAGCATATGCTGTGAAGTTTGTCAGCGATAAAAGTGAAGGGAAAAATTTTCACAAGCTTACAGTGCATCTCTCCCATTTCACCTTTAATCTCCGTGGTAATTCCAGAATAATTTTCCTGGGTTGGCCACTCAATGCTATGACAATATTTTGGCAGAATTGCACTGAGGGCTGAGAAAAACAGGATTTTTAGGGGTTGGCAAAGTAAGGCATTCTTCAGAAAGGTGACGGCAGATGTAAAAAGCCACTGGCGTGAGGTCTCATAGCCATAAGACAGGCCATAGAAGACGATGAAAAATGATGTTAGCCCCATGGCAACAATAATGAGTGTCCAGGAGAAGGAGGCACATCTCCGGCATAAAACTGAGTGCGATGGCTTGCGACAGAGCAGGGGGACAGTGCTTTGTATTTTCTTCTGCCTCTGCAAGTTGTCCCCTTCTGGTGTCTTGAGAGGTTCCTCCTGCTGATACTTAAATGAGGCAGTTATGAGCATGTGTAGGGGAATGCTCATCAAAGCCCTTTCAGCTGCTAATATTATTGATCTCCAAAAGCTTGTGGGTGCTGGGGATTCTTCCCTTTTGTCAACATTGAAGAATATAAAGTTGACAAGCAGCTCTAGGAGCAGTGTGGCCAAAGCGCATGATAATCTTTGGAGCCTGCTGAAGGTGCCGGTGCCAGTGTGAGTAAAAACCGAGAACCACAGGTGACCATCTCTGAGGTTTGCTGCAAGCTTAATCCAAAAATAGTCAATTCTGCTGAGCCGTGCATTTGTGTTCATGGCAAAGAATGTCCTTTGGACTAAGTGGTCATCCTTGTTGAGAACGAACCAGTTGCGGCAAATAAAGAAGCAGGTCTTGTGAGCGTGCAGATTTTCAACTTTTGCTCTACTTAAGAACCAGCTTGGAGAAGGGCCTTGGTTATTGTGCCAGACTCTCAAGGCACAGATATCTCCTATGTCTTTCTTAGTAGTTAACAAAAAGGTGTCTGTGCTTCCTTGCCTGAAAGAGGGAAAATGTGGGTGTTGTAAGCAATAGACATCACTGTTGCCATCCTGGCCCACGAGTTGAAGAAAAACATCTGCAGTGGTTCCAGCTCCCCAGCGACTGCCTGTGTATAAGGTGACCACAAAGGGCACTTTATGAACAGGGTCATTGTGTGGCTGAACGCTAATCTTGTCCTTGGTGAGTCTGTCAGCCTTGTCTCTTTTCAGTGCCCAGAGGGCCAAAGCAAGGTAGGCAAGAAAAATGACCACAAGGGTTAAGAGGGTCACAGGGTTTTCAGTTATGGGCGCTCTCATAGCTTTTCCCATGTTCAGAGTGTTGGGCGTCACTATTACCTTGGCTGCCAGCAATGTGATGTTGAAAGTGCGTATTTTTGACAGCGCCTCTTTCACAAGTGTTTTGTGCCCCAGCAGCGCTCTCTCCATTTCTGGTGGATATCGTATTGGAGGGAAAACGTTCTTGCCAATTTGGTAAAGGGCAGTGGAAATGGCAGCATTGGTGGCCAATTTGGAAGAATTCCCCTCTTCCAGCTTTGGATAGAAAGAGTTCTTCCATTTTCTTATGATAGAGAAAGCATTTTCAGCAATGCTATTTTCCTTTTTGGTGAGAGGGATAGTCCATTTTTTGCCTTCCATTTGGGTTTCCGTTTCTGCAGAGATTTTTCCTGGGAAAAACTTTCTAGCTTTCCTAGAGGTCAAGACTGAGGCTTTAAGGTCAGTCAAATTAAACCCAGCATTAAAAGGGTCTCCAGTTTGGACGTGAGGTGTCGTTGGAACACTTGAAGCACTTAGTGAGGCAAGTAGCTCGTGAAACACACGAGCTACTGGTCGACTTTCAAGTGGGTCCTGCTCTTTTACATATAAAGGCACTTGTTGAAGTGCTCCAAGAGAATTATATACATACATTTTCCATGGATACTCTGGAGAGCATGCTCCAACTGGGAGAAAAGGAGGAGGAGTTCCAGGCTGAGAAGCAAAATGCAGAACTGTAGCAAATGTCTTTTCCTCTGAAGAACGACTTCCAGTACCTCTGGTACCTTTTGATACTTCAGAAGCTACTATTACTTTATAGGTCAAAGGCAAATAGACCCCCGAAAACCCACTGCATCGAAGCACAAGTTTTGTCCCAAATGTGGGAGCCCAGCGTGGTGTGATGGTCCACTTTCCAGTCTTTGGAGAGGAATGTAATTTAAATGAGTATCTGTAGTTTGATGACTTAGCGTCCCAAGTAGTTACTGTTAAGAGCAGTATATGTGATTGATGCACAGTATTCATAAAAGTCAGAACATCAATAGAAAGATAAGCCCCAGAGCTCCCTGGTGAGGTTATTTTGAGAAAGAAATGAAACACATGCAGGCCGGAATCTAAAGCAGAGCTGGCAAGAGTTATGCGTAAGGTATTCATAGCATAGATCCTAGCTGGGTTTATAGGTGTTGAGCAGTGTGAGCTGCTCTTGTCACGGTGGTGGTTGACGTAGGGCAGAGTTTCTCCAGCTGCAGTTAAGCCCGGTGCCTTGAGGTGTGCATGACAGCCCAGCTCTAGCGGCTGCCCCGCGTGGCTCAGGTAAACGCGTGGCCCAAGCCCTGGCAGCTGCATATCCTGCGCAGACATCTCCATGGTCAAGCTGTGATGAAGGCACGCAGGAGCAGCGCATGGAGCTGATGAGCAGTGCATTGTCATGAAGCTGGAGGCTGTGGCTGGTGGTGTTCTTCCTGGCAGGAGGGCTGGCTGCAGCACAGACTTCCCCGAGCAGTGAGCTGTGTTCTTGACGCAGGCAGGGTTCATGGAGCAGGAGCATTGTGGTGGGGCCTGTGGCTACCGCTTTGCTGCGGGGGCTGTCTGGTACCGCCGATTGCTAGTTTTGCTCTGTAAGCAGGAGCTGCAGTGCTCTGTGTCCAGTCTGTGCGAGACGTGTCCATGAGGGCCCAGGGAGCTGAGCAGCAGGGCCGGGGGTTGCAGGAGGGGAGAAGCGTCCCGCAAGTCTGGAGGGTTGTAGGCGGGAAGCCAGAGGAGCAGAAGGGCGAGCACTGGCCCTGCCACTGCTTGTCCAAGGGAGAGCCGTAGGCCAAGAGCCATTGGTGCTGCTGCAGCACAAAGCAGCCGCGCTGGGCTCCAGAGGTGCCCTGAGGGCCGCTTGCCCTGCGCTGGGCACCTTGGGTCCCGAGGGCATCACGGAACCAGGTGGCCCCTGGCGACGACACCCAACAATGGGGCTTCCCATCCTCCCCAAGGCGTGGGGGGGGGCCTGCCAGGCTCCTTCTATAGCCCCCCGCTCTGGAACAAACCTCCCCCTGAAAGCTGCTTTCCCAAAGCCTTAGCTCTGCCCACGTCCCAGGCGGCCCTGACCCTGGCTGGCCACTGGCGGCCCCCAGCGGCTCCTCCTTCATGGGGCTGGAGGTGTTGGGGATGCTGTGGAAGTGCTGTGGGAGCACTCTTGGGCGGATGGAGCTGGGAAAGGAGGGTCATGGTGCCCCTGAGGGAGTGCCGGATGCGGGCCGCTGTCCTGATTTCAGGGGGATGTGAGGGCGCCTGCATCCCTTTTAACCAAGGGCTTTTGGAACTCCATCATCCTAGTCAGGGCCCAAATGGAAACAGCTGAAGTCCTCGGTAGGACTTTTTAAACAGCTAGGACTAGCAGCATCTTCAAGAGGATGCTGAGGCACTTGAGCTGCTCTGCCGAAGGATCATGTAAGCTTAGATGAGCTTGTTCATTTCTCTTCCATGCAGTGTCCCTCCATGCAGGAGGACTAACTTGTCCGGTTGAATCCTCATGAGTGCTGGAAAAGAACAGTTATGTTTTATCTCTTGCATATGACACGGCTATGAAGAGGAACAGAACTACTTAATTTCTTTTTAAGAGTGGAAGAGATCGATGACCATTTTTTCATATGTGATGAGCTTTGTCTTCTTCCTGCAATACAACTAGTTGTTGTATGTCTTTGTATATTTTAATTTGCCTTTCCCTTCTTAAATGTGAGAGAGGCAGAAAAAAAGGCATTTTAGGAGGGTTATGCGTTTTGCATGAGCTTCCACCATCCTTTCTACGAATGCTGCAGTTACCTAAAGAGCAAAGAAGTTATTAGGCCGGGGCCACCCGACGCCTGTCCTTTCACACCGTCTATCCTTCCAAGGAAGAGGGAGAGAAGAGGAAAGAACCTCTCTCCCATTTTAATTTTCACCAAAGGGTTGTGGAAGTGTGCTCCTGTCTGTCTTGTCTTTGTGCACTCCCAAAATGACATTTTCTTGAGGTAAGCTAGGGAAGTGTGTTGAAGCAGTTGGAGAGAATAGTGCCAAGTTTGGCCAGTGCACAAGGTGTTTCTGTTATTTTCATGTTGAACTGGATGAACTGCTGATGTGTTTGGTGTCTAATGTAGCTTCTGGACTCAGCAGTGATAGTTGCATTTAAGAAGTGATTCCTCCCTCCCTTTTCTGGGTATGTGGAGAGTTGGCCTGAATTGCCCTCATCCAAGTGGTATCTTTCTCCAGCAGCTCCCTGGGCAACTGTAGACTACACTTGTATATTTTGGAGACTCTAGATGTGTATTTCAGCGGAGACTGACGTGACTGTCCTTACAGATAGGTCTCTTCTCTCCCTCTCCCCCGAAAAAGAAATGACCCAAAAGGATGAAATAATGTGATGCATTGAAATTCAGTCCCTCTCTGGAAAATGATGTGGGGAAAGCACTGTTTTTGAGGAATCTCTTTAAATAGCCACAGAAAGCCAACATATCATGGGAGAAGTTATGGTGGGCACCTGGTGTAAAGTTTTGTCCATTCTCTCTCATGAAGTATTAGCTTTTATTGACTGGAAAAAAAGGCTGACTGGATAGATTTAAAATGGGAATTTATCTTGTAAATATATGTATATATATTTTCCCTGCCAGAACAGTGATATGCTTGCTTGTCGTAATTACTGGCACTGGGCCTTCTATTTTATGGAAAAGGTATGAGATGTCTTCGTCTATCTGTTTTTTGGTGTCTGAATAGATAATTCTCTATTGAAAAGGCAGCTGTAGAGGGCATGGCATGGTTAACTCGGTTAACTCTTGTGAAATGAAGTGGGATAGAGCAACGGTGAATGCTGATGAGATGAGGGCGATGCACTGTGAGCTTGTCAAGCTCAAAGGAGGAAGCAGTATAAGCTTGTAGAAGCTGATGCAATTGCAGTGAGGTTGAGAGGGCCAAACCTAAAAAGAAAGCTCTTGTTTTTCTAAAAGATGTCATCATTGTCGTGGTAGTTTTCACACTGCCATTAAATGATGCCTATTCCATTGGGAACAGCTATGGTTTTTGCTACAACCTATTCATGATCAGTTCTCTGCCAGAGTTTGCAGTGTAGATAAGGTAGCACATATTTACAGGTGGGTGAGTGGTATCTTCTGCCTTTGCTCCATAATGACATTCGGCCAAACTTTCTTTCTGATGGCGGCTCCAAAATAATTGGTTTCCCTTGGATGAGGCAAGTACGGGCTAAAGGTACAGAGAAAAAATGTTTCTCTCCTCACAGCTTGGTAAATTCCTATATGATCAGTAAAAGCCACTGTCTTCACACGTATGGCAGTGACACCCAAGAGAAAGGTGGCTGTGCTGGCCCTTGGATAAGGACTGCCAGGGAACACGTTCCCAAGGAGCCACGCCGCACAAAGAGCCATCTGCTGCCAGAAAAGCACACTGCCTTGGTGGCACTCGTGTCTGCTTTGTAGATGAGAGGTAGAACTTGAAGCACAGCATCAAGAGCTAGTGAAGACTCCAGGCCTATCAACTCCTGATTCTACTTGGTCTCTTAAACAAAGACGGGGGGATTCACAGCACTTTTGCCACTGGTGCTACCCATGTCTGACATGTACTTTCCAGACTCTACACTAGGCGGAAGGTTTATGAGAATAAAGGGCTTAGAGATTCACACACTGCAACAGCCATGTCATCAAAGCAGGGCTGCTCTTCTGAAGGAAGGAAAATATTCTCTGTCTCATAGACACTCTTTTTTAAATGAATTGTGTCTAGCATTGCCACTTCTAGCTACAGTTACCTTCCCTTTTTCTATCAAAAGGCACTCACTTGACAAGAAGAGAGATGGTTTTCTTAGGTCAGCATGCCAATTAATCAAGAGGTGTGAAATACCTGACACAATGTGGAAAAAATGCTTTTCTAAGTACATTTGAAAAAAAAGGGGAGGGATACCTAAGTGGGAGGAACCGGCGTAGAGAGCACACACACAGACAGAACAAGATACTGGCATTCCACACAGAAAACCTTAATCCAAGAGTCTTGAAGAGGGGAGTGAGAGTAAAGCAAAACGTGCAGCACAAAGCAGGAGAAGAGGAGCAGCTCTGGAGTTTACACCGTAGGAAGTGGCACTCCTGTTGCTCATAGTACTCCCAGCGTAACTCCATTCACAGAGCGCTGCAAATATTTTTCAATCCTAGTGACAATAATGCTTTCTGTCTGCCATTCTTTGAGGCTACAGGCTATGCTGAGGTTTGTGATGTGTGTGACAGTGGAGGCAGTGAACTCTAGAGCCTGGAGACCTTCGTTTTCTCTAGCTTTCCAGGCCAAAGCTGATCCCTTGACAAGTATGAGAGGAGTGCTCTTGTTTGGCTTTCTTCTGGTCAATGCAGCCAGGGCTTCTTCTGGGCCCAAGTGCTTCATGATGATGGCACTTGTATCAGTGGACTCTGGAGTCCTGAATTTGTGTCTTTGCATGTAGAGCGATGCTTAAAAAGACAGGTGAAGTCCACAAGAGTTTGTCACCTTTTTTCAGAAGCTCTTTGGAAGTTCTCTAGATCTCTAGCACGTGCATCCAAAACAAAGAAAGTAATTGTTGTCACATTTTAGCAGCTAACCCTAGTGATGTCTTCACTGAAACAGTGACCCCCTTCCTAGCGTGCCTTTTCATTGGAATGGCAAAGGAAGGGAAAAAGCTGCCTTATATCCCAAGTCAAGTAGTGCAGCTTGATCCCAGTGGACAGGGCAGTTTGGATCTGCAAGAGAAGAATCCTGTTGTCTCTTTCCAAAAAAAAAAGAGACAGAGATGGGATTGCTAATACTAATTGTAGTCCAGCTCTGAGCTTTGAAAGTGGCAGCATCCCCTTTGATGAGCTCCAACCACCTCTGCCCAGAACGCTTCCCCCGCTCCCCAAAGAAAGCAAACTATCCTCCGTGCGCCACAAAGAACTGGGGAGCTGCTGCGCGCATCCTGTGACTCCCTCTCTGGAATGGGCCAGAAGGAAAAGCATCAGCTATGCCACTTAAGGCCAGGACAGACAGTAAGCCCTGCAGAAAGGCTTGTGAGTATACATGTGTCCATTGATGAATTTTCTTTTTAATCAAAAGCTAAAAGATATCTTTAAAAAGGCATTGTGCTGGTGCGCCTCTTACCGACCAAAGGGTTTTGCTCTGTGTTTTTCCCAGGGAAACAGCAAGAGGACAAGAAAGGAGGTTTTGCACTTGGTTCTCCTGTCCTGGTGGATCCCTGTTGGAGAGTTGACTCCTTCACTAAGGATTGGTAAGGGTGTGTTGCCATGTGGTCTCCTTTTCTGCTTTTATTCCTTTTCCTGGAGTCTCTGTATTTGCCCTATGGGAGCAGGGGCTTGCTTGGAGAAGGAGGCTGTGCAGATTTATTTTGGAAAAAATGTTTGGGGCAG
Organism: Tinamus guttatus; assembly: GCF_059628265.1. NCBI lineage: Eukaryota > Metazoa > Chordata > Aves > Tinamiformes > Tinamidae > Tinamus > Tinamus guttatus. The sequence continues at coordinate 12,642 of NW_028288565.1, read as the reverse complement.
ATGCAAGGTTAGGACTAGACTAGTGCTGGGGAAGATGAGCGGTTGCACTGCAGACGTGGCTGCTCCGAATGGCAGGAGTTAAGGCACTGGGCTTGACTGACTGCAGCTGGCTTCATGAGCTGCCAAATAAGAGAGGATGCTACAGTGATAGCAGAATCAAATGTTTGTTTGTGTTAGGGTATAGTCAAGCAACGGCCTTTTATGCCTTTCAGGGTAAAACAAATGCTTCCATTAACCTGCCCTTGTAGCTTTCTTTGAGAAGCAGCATTCTCCGGAAAGGCCATTTTATCCTATTTGTACCATTTTAGAGTCTAACATCAGTGAGCTGCAAAAGTAAAATGTGTATCAGTTTCACACACATAGAAATGTAAATGCAGTGTTAAGAAGTCCTATTTTCAGTGTGCCAGGCCAAAGCACAATAAATGATCCTCTTGTCTTTTATGCCTAATGCTTTGAGGAGCAAAGGTTTTATGAGCATTTTTAGAGCATTCACCTTTTTTAGTCCTCTCTCAGTATAGATTAGCGTAGATGTGCTCATACCCTCTTTGGCAGAGGCAAGATTACCCCTCATAGTCCTATTCTCTAGTCATTGTCTATGTAAAAGAGGTATCACCTCCCACGATGGGAAAGTACCACTGAGGTGGATACAAGACCAAAATTCAGGAGAAAACCAGAACATAGTCCAAAGCAAGTGTCTGAGTGTTAAGAAGTTCTTAAAACTTACTACCCAATTTAGGCAAGAACGACTAATGAAGGTAAACATGGAGAAGCATTTATTTGAAAAGTACATAGCACAGGGTAAAATAAGTGTGATATACAATATCCCACCTTGCTCATCTAACAAGATAAACCATATTTTTTCCCATGTATTATTCTGTTTGTGAGCCCCAAATGTCGGTGATGTCTCCTCTGATCCTGAAATAGGTGGGATTGTGTAAAATTTCCCAATATTTGCTCCCATCTTAGACCTGGTGACCTTTAAAAAACCAGAAAGCAACAACAGTGACTTGAAACCTAAGCTGAGATACTGGAACTAATCTTTCTTTTCTTAGCATATGCTGTGAAGTTTGTCAGCGATAAAAGTGAAGGGAAAAATTTTCACAAGCTTACAGTGCATCTCTCCCATTTCACCTTTAATCTCCGTGGTAATTCCAGAATAATTTTCCTGGGTTGGCCACTCAATGCTATGACAATATTTTGGCAGAATTGCACTGAGGGCTGAGAAAAACAGGATTTTTAGGGGTTGGCAAAGTAAGGCATTCTTCAGAAAGGTGACGGCAGATGTAAAAAGCCACTGGCGTGAGGTCTCATAGCCATAAGACAGGCCATAGAAGACGATGAAAAATGATGTTAGCCCCATGGCAACAATAATGAGTGTCCAGGAGAAGGAGGCACATCTCCGGCATAAAACTGAGTGCGATGGCTTGCGACAGAGCAGGGGGACAGTGCTTTGTATTTTCTTCTGCCTCTGCAAGTTGTCCCCTTCTGGTGTCTTGAGAGGTTCCTCCTGCTGATACTTAAATGAGGCAGTTATGAGCATGTGTAGGGGAATGCTCATCAAAGCCCTTTCAGCTGCTAATATTATTGATCTCCAAAAGCTTGTGGGTGCTGGGGATTCTTCCCTTTTGTCAACATTGAAGAATATAAAGTTGACAAGCAGCTCTAGGAGCAGTGTGGCCAAAGCGCATGATAATCTTTGGAGCCTGCTGAAGGTGCCGGTGCCAGTGTGAGTAAAAACCGAGAACCACAGGTGACCATCTCTGAGGTTTGCTGCAAGCTTAATCCAAAAATAGTCAATTCTGCTGAGCCGTGCATTTGTGTTCATGGCAAAGAATGTCCTTTGGACTAAGTGGTCATCCTTGTTGAGAACGAACCAGTTGCGGCAAATAAAGAAGCAGGTCTTGTGAGCGTGCAGATTTTCAACTTTTGCTCTACTTAAGAACCAGCTTGGAGAAGGGCCTTGGTTATTGTGCCAGACTCTCAAGGCACAGATATCTCCTATGTCTTTCTTAGTAGTTAACAAAAAGGTGTCTGTGCTTCCTTGCCTGAAAGAGGGAAAATGTGGGTGTTGTAAGCAATAGACATCACTGTTGCCATCCTGGCCCACGAGTTGAAGAAAAACATCTGCAGTGGTTCCAGCTCCCCAGCGACTGCCTGTGTATAAGGTGACCACAAAGGGCACTTTATGAACAGGGTCATTGTGTGGCTGAACGCTAATCTTGTCCTTGGTGAGTCTGTCAGCCTTGTCTCTTTTCAGTGCCCAGAGGGCCAAAGCAAGGTAGGCAAGAAAAATGACCACAAGGGTTAAGAGGGTCACAGGGTTTTCAGTTATGGGCGCTCTCATAGCTTTTCCCATGTTCAGAGTGTTGGGCGTCACTATTACCTTGGCTGCCAGCAATGTGATGTTGAAAGTGCGTATTTTTGACAGCGCCTCTTTCACAAGTGTTTTGTGCCCCAGCAGCGCTCTCTCCATTTCTGGTGGATATCGTATTGGAGGGAAAACGTTCTTGCCAATTTGGTAAAGGGCAGTGGAAATGGCAGCATTGGTGGCCAATTTGGAAGAATTCCCCTCTTCCAGCTTTGGATAGAAAGAGTTCTTCCATTTTCTTATGATAGAGAAAGCATTTTCAGCAATGCTATTTTCCTTTTTGGTGAGAGGGATAGTCCATTTTTTGCCTTCCATTTGGGTTTCCGTTTCTGCAGAGATTTTTCCTGGGAAAAACTTTCTAGCTTTCCTAGAGGTCAAGACTGAGGCTTTAAGGTCAGTCAAATTAAACCCAGCATTAAAAGGGTCTCCAGTTTGGACGTGAGGTGTCGTTGGAACACTTGAAGCACTTAGTGAGGCAAGTAGCTCGTGAAACACACGAGCTACTGGTCGACTTTCAAGTGGGTCCTGCTCTTTTACATATAAAGGCACTTGTTGAAGTGCTCCAAGAGAATTATATACATACATTTTCCATGGATACTCTGGAGAGCATGCTCCAACTGGGAGAAAAGGAGGAGGAGTTCCAGGCTGAGAAGCAAAATGCAGAATTGTAGCAAATGTCTTTTCCTCTGAAGAACGACTTCCAGTACCTCTGGTACCTTTTGATACTTCAGAAGCTACTATTACTTTATAGGTCAAAGGCAAATAGACCCCCGAAAACCCACTGCATCGAAGCACAAGTTTTGTCCCAAATGTGGGAGCCCAGCGTGGTGTGATGGTCCACTTTCCAGTCTTTGGAGAGGAATGTAATTTAAATGAGTATCTGTAGTTTGATGACTTAGCGTCCCAAGTAGTTACTGTTAAGAGCAGTATATGTGATTGATGCACAGTATTCATAAAAGTCAGAACATCAATAGAAAGATAAGCCCCAGAGCTCCCTGGTGAGGTTATTTTGAGAAAGAAATGAAACACATGCAGGCCGGAATCTAAAGCAGAGCTGGCAAGAGTTATGCGTAAGGTATTCATAGCATAGATCCTAGCTGGGTTTATAGGTGTTGAGCAGTGTGAGCTGCTCTTGTCACGGTGGTGGTTGACGTAGGGCAGAGTTTCTCCAGCTGCAGTTAAGCCCGGTGCCTTGAGGTGTGCATGACAGCCCAGCTCTAGCGGCTGCCCCGCGTGGCTCAGGTAAACGCGTGGCCCAAGCCCTGGCAGCTGCATATCCTGCGCAGACATCTCCATGGTCAAGCTGTGATGAAGGCACGCAGGAGCAGCGCATGGAGCTGATGAGCAGTGCATTGTCATGAAGCTGGAGGCTGTGGCTGGTGGTGTTCTTCCTGGCAGGAGGGCTGGCTGCAGCACAGACTTCCCCGAGCAGTGAGCTGTGTTCTTGACGCAGGCAGGGTTCATGGAGCAGGAGCATTGTGGTGGGGCCTGTGGCTGCCGCTTTGCTGCGGGGGCTGTCTGGTACCGCCGATTGCTAGTTTTGCTCTGTAAGCAGGAGCTGCAGTGCTCTGTGTCCAGTCTGTGCGAGACGTGTCCATGAGGGCCCAGGGAGCTGAGCAGCAGGGCCGGGGGTTGCAGGAGGGGAGAAGCGTCCCGCAAGTCTGGAGGGTTGTAGGCGGGAAGCCAGAGGAGCAGAAGGGCGAGCACTGGCCCTGCCACTGCTTGTCCAAGGGAGAGCCGTAGGCCAAGAGCCATTGGTGCTGCTGCAGCACAAAGCAGCCGCGCTGGGCTCCAGAGGTGCCCTGAGGGCCGCTTGCCCTGCGCTGGGCACCTTGGGTCCCGAGGGCATCACGGAACCAGGTGGCCCCTGGCGACGACACCCAACAATGGGGCTTCCCATCCTCCCCAAGGCGTGGGGGGGGGCCTGCCAGGCTCCTTCTATAGCCCCCCGCTCTGGAACAAACCTCCCCCTGAAAGCTGCTTTCCCAAAGCCTTAGCTCTGCCCACGTCCCAGGCGGCCCTGACCCTGGCTGGCCACTGGCGGCCCCCAGCGGCTCCTCCTTCATGGGGCTGGAGGTGTTGGGGATGCTGTGGAAGTGCTGTGGGAGCACTCTTGGGCGGATGGAGCTGGGAAAGGAGGGTCATGGTGCCCCTGAGGGAGTGCCGGATGCGGGCCGCTGTCCTGATTTCAGGGGGATGTGAGGGCGCCTGCATCCCTTTTAACCAAGGGCTTTTGGAACTCCATCATCCTAGTCAGGGCCCAAATGGAAACAGCTGAAGTCCTCGGTAGGACTTTTTAAACAGCTAGGACTAGCAGCATCTTCAAGAGGATGCTGAGGCACTTGAGCTGCTCTGCCGAAGGATCATGTAAGCTTAGATGAGCTTGTTCATTTCTCTTCCATGCAGTGTCCCTCCATGCAGGAGGACTAACTTGTCCGGTTGAATCCTCATGAGTGCTGGAAAAGAACAGTTATGTTTTATCTCTTGCATATGACACGGCTATGAAGAGGAACAGAACTACTTAATTTCTTTTTAAGAGTGGAAGAGATCGATGACCATTTTTTCATATGTGATGAGCTTTGTCTTCTTCCTGCAATACAACTAGTTGTTGTATGTCTTTGTATATTTTAATTTGCCTTTCCCTTCTTAAATGTGAGAGAGGCAGAAAAAAAGGCATTTTAGGAGGGTTATGCGTTTTGCATGAGCTTCCACCATCCTTTCTACGAATGCTGCAGTTACCTAAAGAGCAAAGAAGTTATTAGGCCGGGGCCACCCGACGCCTGTCCTTTCACACCGTCTATCCTTCCAAGGAAGAGGGAGAGAAGAGGAAAGAACCTCTCTCCCATTTTAATTTTCACCAAAGGGTTGTGGAAGTGTGCTCCTGTCTGTCTTGTCTTTGTGCACTCCCAAAATGACATTTTCTTGAGGTAAGCTAGGGAAGTGTGTTGAAGCAGTTGGAGAGAATAGTGCCAAGTTTGGCCAGTGCACAAGGTGTTTCTGTTATTTTCATGTTGAACTGGATGAACTGCTGATGTGTTTGGTGTCTAATGTAGCTTCTGGACTCAGCAGTGTGTTGCCTGACATTGGCAATCGACTCCGTCCGCCGAGGCGGCCAGGCACGTCCCACCCGTGCCTGGGCCAGAGAGCACAGACACCAATATGAGGATGCTGCAAATGGCGTTTAATATACGCAGGCTGGATCTTATAAAGGTAGCGAAGGCGGAAGCATGCCTATATAGCCAATAAGCGTTGCTCTTTACCTAATATGGCATATGCCTTAGTTCCCTATTCTTCCCGTACATCGCGAGATCTTCCGAGCGCCGTACCCTACAGCAGTGATAGTTGCATTTAAGAAGTGATTCCTCCCTCCCTTTTCTGGGTATGTGGAGAGTTGGCCTGAATTGCCCTCATCCAAGTGGTATCTTTCTCCAGCAGCTCCCTGGGCAACTGTAGACTACACTTGTATATTTTGGAGACTCTAGATGTGTATTTCAGCGGAGACTGACGTGACTGTCCTTACAGATAGGTCTCTTCTCTCCCTCTCCCCCGAAAAAGAAATGACCCAAAAGGATGAAATAATGTGATGCATTGAAATTCAGTCCCTCTCTGGAAAATGATGTGGGGAAAGCACTGTTTTTGAGGAATCTCTTTAAATAGCCACAGAAAGCCAACATATCATGGGAGAAGTTATGGTGGGCACCTGGTGTAAAGTTTTGTCCATTCTCTCTCATGAAGTATTAGCTTTTATTGACTGGAAAAAAAGGCTGACTGGATAGATTTAAAATGGGAATTTATCTTGTAAATATATGTATATATATTTTCCCTGCCAGAACAGTGATATGCTTGCTTGTCGTAATTACTGGCACTGGGCCTTCTATTTTATGGAAAAGGTATGAGATGTCTTCGTCTATCTGTTTTTTGGTGTCTGAATAGATAATTCTCTATTGAAAAGGCAGCTGTAGAGGGCATGGCATGGTTAACTCGGTTAACTCTTGTGAAATGAAGTGGGATAGAGCAACGGTGAATGCTGATGAGATGAGGGCGATGCACTGTGAGCTTGTCAAGCTCAAAGGAGGAAGCAGTATAAGCTTTTAGAAGCTGATGCAATTGCAGTGAGGTTGAGAGGGCCAAACCTAAAAAGAAAGCTCTTGTTTTTCTAAAAGATGTCATCATTGTCGTGGTAGTTTTCACACTGCCATTAAATGATGCCTATTCCATTGGGAACAGCTATGGTTTTTGCTACAACCTATTCATGATCAGTTCTCTGCCAGAGTTTGCAGTGTAGATAAGGTAGCACATATTTACAGGTGGGTGAGTGGTATCTTCTGCCTTTGCTCCATAATGACATTCGGCCAAACTTTCTTTCTGATGGCGGCTCCAAAATAATTGGTTTCCCTTGGATGAGGCAAGTACGGGCTAAAGGTACAGAGAAAAAATGTTTCTCTCCTCACAGCTTGGTAAATTCCTATATGATCAGTAAAAGCCACTGTCTTCACACGTATGGCAGTGACACCCAAGAGAAAGGTGGCTGTGCTGGCCCTTGGATAAGGACTGCCAGGGAACACGTTCCCAAGGAGCCACGCCGCACAAAGAGCCATCTGCTGCCAGAAAAGCACACTGCCTTGGTGGCACTCGTGTCTGCTTTGTAGATGAGAGGTAGAACTTGAAGCACAGCATCAAGAGCTAGTGAAGACTCCAGGCCTATCAACTCCTGATTCTACTTGGTCTCTTAAACAAAGACGGGGGGATTCACAGCACTTTTGCCACTGGTGCTACCCATGTCTGACATGTACTTTCCAGACTCTACACTAGGCGGAAGGTTTATGAGAATAAAGGGCTTAGAGATTCACACACCGCAACAGCCATGTCATCAAAGCAGGGCTGCTCTTCTGAAGGAAGGAAAATATTCTCTGTCTCATAGACACTCTTTTTTAAATGAATTGTGTCTAGCATTGCCACTTCTAGCTACAGTTACCTTCCCTTTTTCTATCAAAAGGCACTCACTTGACAAGAAGAGAGATGGTTTTCTTAGGTCAGCATGCCAATTAATCAAGAGGTGTGAAATACCTGACACAATGTGGAAAAAATGCTTTTCTAAGTACATATGAAAAAAAAGGGGAGGGATACCTAAGTGGGAGGAACCGGCGTAGAGAGCACACACACAGACAGAACAAGATACTGGCATTCCACACAGAAAACCTTAATCCAAGAGTCTTGAAGAGGGGAGTGAGAGTAAAGCAAAACGTGCAGCACAAAGCAGGAGAAGAGGAGCAGCTCTGGAGTTTACACCGTAGGAAGTGGCACTCCTGTTGCTCATAGTACTCCCAGCGTAACTCCATTCACAGAGCGCTGCAAATATTTTTCAATCCTAGTGACAATAATGCTTTCTGTCTGCCATTCTTTGAGGCTACAGGCTATGCTGAGGTTTGTGATGTGTGTGACAGTGGAGGCAGTGAACTCTAGAGCCTGGAGACCTTCGTTTTCTCTAGCTTTCCAGGCCAAAGCTGATCCCTTGACAAGTATGAGAGGAGTGCTCTTGTTTGGCTTTCTTCTGGTCAATGCAGCCAGGGCTTCTTCTGGGCCCAAGTGCTTCATGATGATGGCACTTGTATCAGTGGACTCTGGAGTCCTGAATTTGTGTCTTTGCATGTAGAGCGATGCTTAAAAAGACAGGTGAAGTCCACAAGAGTTTGTCACCTTTTTTCAGAAGCTCTTTGGAAGTTCTCTAGATCTCTAGCACGTGCATCCAAAACAAAGAAAGTAATTGTTGTCACATTTTAGCAGCTAACCCTAGTGATGTCTTCACTGAAACAGTGACCCCCTTCCTAGCGTGCCTTTTCATTGGAATGGCAAAGGAAGGGAAAAAGCTGCCTTATATCCCAAGTCAAGTAGTGCAGCTTGATCCCAGTGGACAGGGCAGTTTGGATCTGCAAGAGAAGAATCCTGTTGTCTCTTTCCAAAAAAAAAAGAGACAGAGATGGGATTGCTAATACTAATTGTAGTCCAGCTCTGAGCTTTGAAAGTGGCAGCATCCCCTTTGATGAGCTCCAACCACCTCTGCCCAGAACGCTTCCCCCGCTCCCCAAAGAAAGCAAACTATCCTCCGTGCGCCACAAAGAACTGGGGAGCTGCTGCGCGCATCCTGTGACTCCCTCTCTGGAATGGGCCAGAAGGAAAAGCATCAGCTATGCCACTTAAGGCCAGGACAGACAGTAAGCCCTGCAGAAAGGCTTGTGAGTATACATGTGTCCATTGATGAATTTTCTTTTTAATCAAAAGCTAAAAGATATCTTTAAAAAGGCATTGTGCTGGTGCGCCTCTTACCGACCAAAGGGTTTTGCTCTGTGTTTTTCCCAGGGAAACAGCAAGAGGACAAGAAAGGAGGTTTTGCACTTGGTTCTCCTGTCCTGGTGGATCCCTGTTGGAGAGTTGACTCCTTCACTAAGGATTGGTAAGGGTGTGTTGCCATGTGGTCTCCTTTTCTGCTTTTATTCCTTTTCCTGGAGTCTCTGTATTTGCCCTATGGGAGCAGGGGCTTGCTTGGAGAAGGAGGCTGTGCAGATTTATTTTGGAATAAATGTTTGGGGCAGATGCAAGGTTAGGACTAGACTAGTGCTGGGGAAGATGAGCGGTTGCACTGCAGACGTGGCTGCTCCGAATGGCAGGAGTTAAGGCACTGGGCTTGACTGACTGCAGCTGGCTTCATGAGCTGCCAAATAAGAGAGGATGCTACAGTGATAGCAGAATCAAATGTTTGTTTGTGTTAGGGTATAGTCAAGCAACGGCCTTTTATGCCTTTCAGGGTAAAACAAATGCTTCCATTAACCTGCCCTTGTAGCTTTCTTTGAGAAGCAGCATTCTCCGGAAAGGCCATTTTATCCTATTTGTACCATTTTAGAGTCTAACATCAGTGAGCTGCAAAAGTAAAATGTGTATCAGTTTCACACACATAGAAATGTAAATGCAGTGTTAAGAAGTCCTATTTTCAGTGTGCCAGGCCAAAGCACAATAAATGATCCTCTTGTCTTTTATGCCTAATGCTTTGAGGAGCAAAGGTTTTATGAGCATTTTTAGAGCATTCACCTTTTTTAGTCCTCTCTCAGTATAGATTAGCGTAGATGTGCTCATACCCTCTTTGGCAGAGGCAAGATTACCCCTCATAGTCCTATTCTCTAGTCATTGTCTATGTAAAAGAGGTATCACCTCCCACGATGGGAAAGTACCACTGAGGTGGATACAAGACCAAAATTCAGGAGAAAACCAGAACATAGTCCAAAGCAAGTGTCTGAGTGTTAAGAAGTTCTTAAAACTTACTACCCAATTTAGGCAAGAACGACTAATGAAGGTAAACATGGAGAAGCATTTATTTGAAAAGTACATAGCACAGGGTAAAATAAGTGTGATATACAATATCCCACCTTGCTCATCTAACAAGATAAACCATATTTTTTCCCATGTATTATTCTGTTTGTGAGCCCCAAATGTCGGTGATGTCTCCTCTGATCCTGAAATAGGTGGGATTGTGTAAAATTTCCCAATATTTGCTCCCATCTTAGACCTGGTGACCTTTAAAAAACCAGAAAGCAACAATAGTGACTTGAAACCTAAGCTGAGATACTGGAACTAATCTTTCTTTTCTTAGCATATGCTGTGAAGTTTGTCAGCGATAAAAGTGAAGGGAAAAATTTTCACAAGCTTACAGTGCATCTCTCCCATTTCACCTTTAATCTCCGTGGTTATTCCAGAGTAATTTTCCTGGGTTGGCCACTCAATGCTATGACAATATTTTGGCAGAATTGCACTGAGGGCTGAGAAAAACAGGATTTTTAGGGGTTGGCAAAGTAAGGCATTCTTCAGAAAGGTGACGGCAGATGTAAAAAGCCACTGGCGTGAGGTCTCATAGCCATAAGACAGGCCATAGAAGACGATGAAAAATGATGTTAGCCCCATGGCAACAATAATGAGTGTCCAGGAGAAGGAGGCACATCTCCGGCATAAAACTGAGTGCGATGGCTTGCGACAGAGCAGGGGGACAGTGCTTTGTATTTTCTTCTGCCTCTGCAAGTTGTCCCCTTCTGGTGTCTTGAGAGGTTCCTCCTGCTGATACTTAAATGAGGCAGTTATGAGCATGTGTAGGGGAATGCTCATCAAAGCCCTTTCAGCTGCTAATATTATTGATCTCCAAAAGCTTGTGGGTGCTGGGGATTCTTCCCTTTTGTCAACATTGAAGAATATAAAGTTGACAAGCAGCTCTAGGAGCAGTGTGGCCAAAGCGCATGATAATCTTTGGAGCCTGCTGAAGGTGCCGGTGCCAGTGTGAGTAAAAACCGAGAACCACAGGTGACCATCTCTGAGGTTTGCTGCAAGCTTAATCCAAAAATAGTCAATTCTGCTGAGCCGTGCATTTGTGTTCATGGCAAAGAATGTCCTTTGGACTAAGTGGTCATCCTTGTTGAGAACGAACCAATTGCGGCAAATAAAGAAGCAGGTCTTGTGAGCGTGCAGATTTTCAACTTTTGCTCTACTTAAGAACCAGCTTGGAGAAGGGCCTTGGTTATTGTGCCAGACTCTCAAGGCACAGATATCTCCTATGTCTTTCTTAGTAGTTAACAAAAAGGTGTCTGTGCTTCCTTGCCTGAAAGAGGGAAAATGTGGGTGTTGTAAGCAATAGACATCACTGTTGCCATCCTGGCCCACGAGTTGAAGAAAAACATCTGCAGTGGTTCCAGCTCCCCAGCGACTGCCTGTGTATAAGGTGACCACAAAGGGCACTTTATGAACAGGGTCATTGTGTGGCTGAACGCTAATCTTGTCCTTGGTGAGTCTGTCAGCCTTGTCTCTTTTCAGTGCCCAGAGGGCCAAAGCAAGGTAGGCAAGAAAAATGACCACAAGGGTTAAGAGGGTCACAGGGTTTTCAGTTATGGGCGCTCTCATAGCTTTTCCCATGTTCAGAGTGTTGGGCGTCACTATTACCTTGGCTGCCAGCAATGTGATGTTGAAAGTGCGTATTTTTGACAGCGCCTCTTTCACAAGTGTTTTGTGCCCCAGCAGCGCTCTCTCCATTTCTGGTGGATATCGTATTGGAGGGAAAACGTTCTTGCCAATTTGGTAAAGGGCAGTGGAAATGGCAGCATTGGTGGCCAATTTGGAAGAATTCCCCTCTTCCAGCTTTGGATAGAAAGAGTTCTTCCATTTTCTTATGATAGAGAAAGCATTTTCAGCAATGCTATTTTCCTTTTTGGTGAGAGGGATAGTCCATTTTTTGCCTTCCATTTGGGTTTCCGTTTCTGCAGAGATTTTTCCTGGGAAAAACTTTCTAGCTTTCCTAGAGGTCAAGACTGAGGCTTTAAGGTCAGTCAAATTAAACCCAGCATTAAAAGGGTCTCCAGTTTGGACGTGAGGTGTCGTTGGAACACTTGAAGCACTTAGTGAGGCAAGTAGCTCGTGAAACACACGAGCTACTGGTCGACTTTCAAGTGGGTCCTGCTCTTTTACATATAAAGGCACTTGTTGAAGTGCTCCAAGAGAATTATATACATACATTTTCCATGGATACTCTGGAGAGCATGCTCCAACTGGGAGAAAAGGAGGAGGAGTTCCAGGCTGAGAAGCAAAATGCAGAATTGTAGCAAATGTCTTTTCCTCTGAAGAACGACTTCCAGTACCTCTGGTACCTTTTGATACTTCAGAAGCTACTATTACTTTATAGGTCAAAGGCAAATAGACCCCCGAAAACCCACTGCATCGAAGCACAAGTTTTGTCCCAAATGTGGGAGCCCAGCGTGGTGTGATGGTCCACTTTCCAGTCTTTGGAGAGGAATGTAATTTAAATGAGTATCTGTAGTTTGATGACTTAGCGTCCCAAGTAGTTACTGTTAAGAGCAGTATATGTGATTGATGCACAGTATTCATAAAAGTCAGAACATCAATAGAAAGATAAGCCCCAGAGCTCCCTGGTGAGGTTATTTTGAGAAAGAAATGAAACACATGCAGGCCGGAATCTAAAGCAGAGCTGGCAAGAGTTATGCATAAGGTATTCATAGCATAGATCCTAGCTGGGTTTATAGGTGTTGAGCAGTGTGAGCTGCTCTTGTCACGGTGGTGGTTGACGTAGGGCAGAGTTTCTCCAGCTGCAGTTAAGCCCGGTGCCTTGAGGTGTGCATGACAGCCCAGCTCTAGCGGCTGCCCCGCGTGGCTCAGGTAAACGCGTGGCCCAAGCCCTGGCAGCTGCATATCCTGCGCAGACATCTCCATGGTCAAGCTGTGATGAAGGC